>NC_041390.1:31435190-31444420 GCF_002162155.2 Triticum dicoccoides | reverse complement strand
ACCAAAGGCCAATTTTCAGCAGCCGAAAGGGCGGGAAGCGAAGGCCATTGGTCCCGGTTGGTGGCACCAACCGGGACTAAAGGGGGGCAATGGTCACGGTTGGTGCCACGAACCGTGACCAATGCCCCCATTAGTCCCGGTTGGTGCCACCAACCGGGACCAATGGCCTTGTGCTGCATCGCTAGCTGAAGTTTAGTCCCACTTCGCTAGCTGAAGGGCGCCGACACTTGTTTATAAGCGCTGCTGTGCCTCCCCATTTGAGCTCCTCTCTAATGCAGGCTTTCGGGCCTAAACTTGCTACTGCCTGTGGGCCTATTGGGCCTCTGCGGGCCTAAATCCTGGCCCATGTAGGGTTTCTAGTCGTATTCAGGCCGTGGAGGCCCAGTAGGTGGCATTTTTTTGGTTTTTTCTTTTTTATTTCTATATTTTTTTGGTTTTTTATTTTTTTATTTCTACTTAAAACTAAATACTTACAGTTTTTTAGTGATTTCTTTTTGCTTTTAGGTCACAAAAATTATAAACTTTCTATTAGTGCCATTAGTTTTAAATTTTGAATAGTTTAAATTTAAATTTTTAAAAATTTGTCTGAATCACTAGTTTATGAATAACTTTACTATAAAAATAGAAATTTTTTTCTATTTATTTTTTATTTATACTTACAACTAAATACTTATAGTTTTTTAGTGATTTCTTTTTGATTTTAGGTCACAAAAATTATAAACTTTCTGTTAGTGCCATTAGTTTTAAAATTTTGAATAGTTTAAATTTGAATTTTGTAAAATTTGTGTGAATCACTAGTTTATGAATAACTTTACTATAAGAATAGAATTTCTTTTCTTCTTTGCTATTTATTTTTTATTTATACTTACAATTAAATACTTATAGTTTGATTTTAGGTCACAAAAATTATATTCTTTTTGCTATTGAAGAATATTATAGTTTTATTTTAGTTGATCATAACATAATATTTTAATTGATTGTTTTTATTTTCATAAAAGTTTTGTAGTTCATTCTGTTTGCTATTAATTCATTATTTAAGCTAAAAAGTAGAGAGGGTTACGACAAAAACTTGATGCACTTCGTGTACAAAATGGACAATCACTTTCGAAGTATCAAAGTTTCGAACCATAAGACATGAAAGCATTTCAAATGAACTCTGAAAAAGTTGAAAGTTGGGATGGTGTCATAATTTCACCCACATAGCATTTTCTTATTGCGGGAGAAAGTCTTCACTTTTTCTTCGCTTGTGTCATTTGCTTATTGCGCCGTAACCATGGATAATCTTTATTGTTTATCAGGATGCTTGGGTCAGCCTTGACATTGAAGGGAGGAATTTCATGAAACTTTTCATAATCTTCAGACATGTCTGTCTTGCCGTCCTCTCCCAGGATGTCCCTTTTTCCTGAAAGAACTATGTGGCGCTTTGGCTCATCGTATGATGTATTCACTTCCTTATCTTTTCTTTTTCTCGGTTTGGTAGACATGTCCTTCACATAGATAACCTGTGCCACATCATTGGCTAGGACGAACGGTTCGTCAGTGTACCCAAGATTTTTCAGATCCATTGTTGTCATTCAGTACTGTGGGTCTACCTGTACCCCGCCGCCTAACAGATTGACCCATTTGCACTTAAACAAAGGGACCTTAAAATCAGGTCCGTAGTCAAGTTCCCATATGTCCACATGTAACCATAATATTTGTCCTTTCCGCTCTCGGTTGCTGCATCAAAGCGGACACCGCTGTTTTGGTTGGTGCTCTTTTGATCTTGGGCGATCGTGTAAAATGTATTCCCATTTATCTCGTATCCTTTGTAAGTCAATACAGTCAAAGATGGTCCCCTGGACAACAAGTACAACTCATCACAAACAATGTTGTCACCTCTGAGACGTGTTTCCAACCAACTGCTGAAAGTCCTGATGTGTTCACATGTAATCCAGTCGTCGCATTGCTTCGGGTGTTTGGAGCGCAGACTGTTCTTGTGTTCATCGACATACGGGGTCACCAAGGTAGAGTTCTATAGAACTGTGTAGTGTGCTTGAGACCAAGAATATCCGTCCCTGCATATTATTGAGTCTCTTCCAAGAGTGCCTTTTCCAGTCAGTCTCCCCTCATACCGCGATTTAGGGAGACCTATCTTGTTAAGGCCAGGAATGAAGTCAACACAAAACCCGATAACATCCTCTGTTTGATGGCCCATGGAGATGCTTCCTTCTGGCCTAGCGCGGTTACAGACATATTTCTTTAGGACTTCCATGAACCTCTCAAAGGGGAACATATTGTGTAGAAATACGGGCCCCAGGATGACAATCTCGTCGACTAGATGAACTAGGACGTGCGTCATGATATTGTAGAAGGATGGTGGGAACACCAGCTCGAAACTGACAAGACATTGCGCCACATCATTCCTTAGCCTTGGTATGATTTCTGGATCGATCACCTTCTGAGAGATTGCATTGAGGAATGCACATAGCTTCACAATGGCTAATCGGACGTTTTCCGGTAGAAGCCCCCTCAATGCAACCGGAAGCAGTTGCGTCATAATCACGTGGCAGTCATGAGACTTTGGGTTCTGAAACTTTTTCTCTGGCATATTTATTATTCCCTTTATATTCGACGAGAAGCCAGTCGTGACCTTCATACTGAGCAGGCATTCAAAGAAGATTTCTTTCTCTTCTTTCGTAAGAGCGTAGCTGGCAGGACCTTTATACTGCTTCGGAGGCATGCCGTCTTTTTCGTGCAAACGTTGCAGGTCCTCCTGTGCCTCAGGTGTATCTTTTGTCTTCCCATACACGCCCAAGAAGCCTAGCAAGTTCACGCAAAGGTTCTTCATCACGTGCATCATGTCAATTGAGGAGCGGACCTCTAGGTCTTTCCAGTAGGGTAGGTCCCAAAATATAGATTTCTTCTTCCACATGGGTGCGTGTCCCTCAGCGTCATTCGGAACAGCTAGTCCACCGGGACCCTTTCCAAAGATTACGTAGTGTAAATCATTGACCATAGCAAGCACGTGATCATCGGTGCGCATGGCGGGCTTCTTCCGGTGATCTGCCTCGCCTTTGAAATGCTTGCCTTTCTTTCGACATTGATGGTTGGTCGGAAGAAATCGACGATGGCCCAGGTACACATTCTTCCTGCATTTGTCCAGGTATATACTTTTAGTGTCATCTAAACAGTGCGTGCATGCGTGGTATCCTTTGTTTGTCTGTCCTGAAAGGTTACTGAGAGCGGGCCAATCGTTGATGGTTACGAACAGCAACGCCTTAAGGTTAAATTCCTCCTGTCTGTGCTCATCCCACGTACGTACACCGTTTCCATTCCACAGCTGTAAAAGTTCTTCAACTAATGGCCTTAGGTACACATCAATTTCGCTGCCGGGTTGCTTAGGGCCTTGGATGAGAACTGGCATCATAATGAACTTCCGCTTCATGCACATCAAGGAGGAATGTTATACATACATAGAGTCACGGGCCAGGTGCTGTGATTGCTGTTGTGCTCCCCGAAAGGATTAATGCCATCCGCGCTTATAGCAAACCATACATTCCTTGGGTCCTTTGCAAACTCATCCCAGTACTTTCTCTCGATTTTTCTCCACTGCGACCCGTCAGCGGGTGCTCTCAACTTCCCATCTTTCTTTCAGTTCTCACTGTGCCATCGCATCAACTTGGCATGCTCTTCGTTTCTGAACAGACGTTTCAACCGTGGTATTATAGGAGCATACCACATCACCTTCGCAGGAACCCTCTTCCTGAGGGGCTCGCCGTCAACATCACCAGGGTCATCTCGTCTGATCTTATACCGCAACGCACCGCATACCGGGCATGCGTTCAGATCATTGTATGCACTGCGGTGGAGGATGCAGTCATTAGGGCATGCATGTATCTTCTCCACCTCCAATCCTAGAGGGCATACGACCTTCTTTGCTGCGTATGTACTGTCGGGCAATTCGTTATCCTTTGGAAGCTTCTTCTTCAATATTTTCAGTAGCTTCTCAAATCCTTTGTCAGCCACAGCATTCTCTGCCTTCCACTGCAGCAATTCCAATATGGTACCAAGCTTTGTGTTTCCATCTTCGCAATTGGGGTATAACCCTTTTTTGTGATCCTCTAACAGGCGATCGAACTTCAGCTTCTCCTTTTGACTAATGCATTGCGTCCTTGCATCGACAATGACCCGGCGGAGATCATCATCATCGGGCACATCGTCTGGTTCCTCTTGATCTTCAGCAGCTTCACCCGTGGCAGCATCATTGGGCACATCGTCTGGTTCCTCTTGATCTTCACCAGCTCCCCCCGTTGCAGCATCACCGTATTTAGGGGGCACATAGTTGTCATCGTACTCTTCTTCTTCGCCGTCTTCCATCATAACCCCTATTTCTCCGTGCCTCGTCCAAACATTATAGTGTGGCATGAAACCCTTATAAAGCAGGTGGGAGTGAAGGATTTTCCGGTTAGAGTAAGACCTCGTATTCCCACATTCAGTGCATGGACAACACATAAAACCATTCTTCTTGTTTGCCTCAGCCGCATCGAGAAACTCATGCACGCCCTTAATGTACTCGCGGGTGTGTCTGTCACCGTACATCCATTGCCGGTTCATCTGCGTGCATTATATATAATTAAGTGTCCAAATTAATAGAAGTTCATCATCACATTAAAACCAAAGTGCATACATAGTTCTCATCTAATAACATATAGCTCTCCAGAGCATCTAATTAATTAAACCATACATTGAAACTATGTAAAACATTTCAATGCGAAAACAAATGTGATCATAATCGCAACCAAGGTAACAATTGATCCAACGGCATAATGATACCAAGCCTCGGTATGAATGGCATATTTTCTAATATTTCTAATCTTCAAGCGCATTGCATCCATCTTGATCTTGTGATCATCGACGACATCCGCAACATGCAACTCCAATATCATCTTCTCCTCCTCAATTTTTTTTTATTTTTTCCTTCAACAAATAGTTTTCTTCTTCAACTAAATTTAACCTCTCGACAATAGGGTCGGTTGGCATTTCCGATTCACATACATCCTAGATAAATAAAATCTATGTCACATTGGTCGGCATAATTTTCATAAACAATAAATGAACCAATAGTTATAAAGATAATATACATACCAAATCCGAATCATAGACAGGACGAGGGCCGACGGGGGCGGATACCAAAACCATCGCACTATATAAGATGCAATAATAAATGTAAGAAAATGATACAAGTATCTATCTAAACATACAAGTAAGAATATTTTTCCTTTCAGAAAGAAGATAAGAACAAGAGGCTCACCACGGTGGTGTCGGTGATGAGATCGGCGCAGGTGATCGACGGCGGTGAAGACGGGGACGGGGCGTGATGGACCGCTAAATCTAGACAAATCTCGAGGAAAATGGAGCTTCGAGGTCGAGCTTCGAGAGGAGAAAGCTTAAGTAGTGTGGCTCGGGCATTCCATCGAACACCTCATCTGCATAGGAGGTGAGCTAGAGCACCACAAAGCCCTCTCCCCCTCGGCCAGAAAAAACAGAGCACTGTGCTCTGCTCTTGCGTGAGGGGGTATATATAGGCACCTCATTGGTCCCGGTTGGTGGCATGAACCGGGACTAAAGGGCAGCCTTTGGTACCGGTTCAAGCCACCAACCGGGACCAATGGTGGTGGGCCAGGAGCGAGGCCCATTGGTCCCGGTTCGTCCCACCAACCGGGACCAAAAGGTCCAGACGAACTGGGACCAATGGCCCACGTGGCCCGGCCGGCCCCCTGGGCTCACGAACCGGGACCAATGCCCACATTGGTCCCGGTTCTAGACTGAACCGGGACTAATGGGCTGAGCCGGCCTGGACCATAGCCCTGTTTTCTACTAGTGAACCGTTATGTAAGGAAGTCGGAGCATGATTTATTCATTGATTGTCTTCCTTATGAGTGGCGGTCGGGGACGAGCGATGGTCTTTTCCTACCAATCTATCCCCCTAGGAGCATGCGCGTAGTACTTTGTTTCGATGACTAATAGATTTTTGCAATAAGTATGTGAGTTCTTGATGACTAATGTTGAGTCCATGGATTATACGCACTCTCACCCTTCCACCATTGTTAGCCTCTCTAGTACTGCGCAACTTTCGCCGGTACTATAAACCCACCATATACCTTCCTCAAAACAGCCACCATACCTACCTATCATGGCATTTCCATAGCCATTCCGAGATGTATTACCATGCAACTTTCATCATCATCATCATATACATGACTTGAGCATTCATTGTCATATTGCTTTGCATGATCGTAAGATAGCTAGCATGATGTTTTCATGGCTTGTCCATTTTTTGATGTCATTGCTACGCTAGATCATTGCACATCCCGGTACACCGCCGGAGGCATTCATATAGAGTCATACTTTGTTCTAGACATTGAGTTGTAATATTGAGTTGTAAGTAAATAAAAGTGTGATGATCATCATTATTAGAGCATTGCCCCAGTGAGGAAAGGATGATGGAGACTATGATTCCCCCATAATTCGGGATGAGACTCCGGACTTTACAAAAAAATAAAAGAGGCCAAAGAAGCCCAAATAAAAAAAAGAGGCCAAAGAAGCCCACCAAAAAAAATAAAAAAAAATAAAAAAAAATGAGAGAAAAAGAGAGAAGGGGCAGTGCTACTATCCTTTTTCCACACTTGTGCTTCAAAATAGCACCATGTTCTTCATATAGAGAGTCTCTTGAGTTATCACTTTCATATACTAGTGGGAATTTTCATTATAGAACTTGGCTTGTATATTCCGATGATGGGCTTCCTCAAATGCCCGAGGTCTTCATGAGCAAGCAAGTTGGATGCACACCCACTTAGTTTCAGTTGGAGCTTTCATAAACTTATAGCTCTAGTTCATCCGTTGCATGGCAATCCCTACAAACTCACATTGATATCTATTGATGGGCATCTCCATAGCCCGTGGATACGCCTAGTTGATGTGAGACTATCTTCTCCTTTTTGTCTTCTCCACCATCATATTCTATTCCACCTATAGTGCTATGTCCATGGCTCACGCTCATGTATTGCGTGAAAATTGAAAAGGTTTGAGAACATCAAAAATATGAAACAATTGCTTGGCTTTTCATCGGGGTTGTGCATGATGTGAATATTTTGTGTGGTGAAGATGGAGCATAGCCAGACTATATGATTTTGTAGGGATAACTTTCTTTGGCCATGTTATTTTGAAAATACATGATTGCTTTATTAGTAGGCTTGAAGTATTATTGTTTTTATGTCAAATGATAGACTATTACTTTGAATCACTCGTGTCTTAATATTCATACCATGATTAGATATGTGATCAAGATTATGCTAGGTAGCATTCCACATCAATTTTTTTTATCATTTACCTACTCGAGGACGAGCAGGAATTAAGCTTGGGGATGCTGATACGTCTCCGTCATATCTATATTTTTTGATCGTTCCATGCCAATATTATTCAACTTTCATATACTTTTGGAAACTTTTTATACTATTATTGGGACTAACATATTGATCCAGTGCCTAGTGCCAGTTCCTGTCTGTTGCATGTTTTTTGGTTTTGCAGAATATCCATATCAAACGGAGTCCAAACGGGATAAAAATGGATGGAGCTTATTTTTGGAAAATATGGAAAATTTGGAAGGAAAATCAACACGAACCAGTGCCCGAGGTGGTCACGAGGCAGGGGGCTCGCCCCCTACCCTCGTGAGCCCACCGTAAGGCGGTTGACACTCTTCTTTTGCCGCAAGAAAGCTAATATTCGGAAAAAAATCACGGTGAAGGTTTCAGGCCAATCGGAGTTACGGATCTCCATATATACACGAAACGGTGAAACAGAGCCAGAACAGAACGCAGAACCAGAGAGAAACAGAGAGATAGATCCAATCTCGGAGGGGCTCTCGCCCCTCCCATGCCATGGAGGCCAAGGACCAGAGGGGGAACCCTTTTCCCATCTAGGGAGGAGGTCAAGGAAGAAGAGGAAGAAGGGGGGCCCTCTCCCCCTCTCCTCCGGTGGCGCCGGAACGCCACCGTGGCCATCATCATCATCATCACCGCGATCTACACCAACACCTCCGCCATCTTCACCAACATCTCCATCACCTTCCCCCCCCTCTATCTACAGCGGTCCACTCTCCCGCAACCCGGCTGTACCCTCTACTTGAACATGGTGCTTTATGCTTCATATTATTATCCAATGATGTGTTGCCATCCTATGATGTCTGAGTAGATTTTCGTTGTCCTATCGGTGGTTGATGAATTGCTATGATTGATTTAATTTACTTGTGGTTATGTTGCTGTCCTTTGGTGCCCATCATATGAGCGCGCGCGTGGATCACACCATAGGGTTAGTTGTATGTTGATAGGACTATGTATTGGAGGGCAAGAGTGACAGAAGCTTCAACCTAGCATAGAAATTGATGCATACGGGATTGAAGGGGGACCAATATATCTTAATGCTATGGTTGGGTTTTACCTTAATGAACATTAGTAGTTGCGGATGCTTGCTAATAGTTCCAATCATAAGTGCATAGAATTCCAAGTCAGGGATGGCATGCTAGCAGTGGCCTCTCCCACATGATACTTGCTATCGGTCTAGTAATGTAGTCAATTGCTTAAGGGACAATTTCGCAACTCCTACCATCACTTTTTCACACTCGCTATATTTACTTTATTGCTTCTTTACTTACAACAGCCCCTACTTTTTATTTACTTGCTCTTTATTATCTTGCAAACCTATCCAACAACACCTACAAAGTACCTCTAGTTTCATACTTGTTCTAGGTAAAGCGAACATCAAGCGTGCGTAGAGTTGTATCGGTGGTCGATAGAACTTGAGGGAATATTTGTTCTGCCTTTAGCTCCTCGTTGGGTTCGACACTCTTACTTATCGAAAACTGTTGCGATCCCCAATACTTGTGGGTTATCAAGCTATAAATGTATGAAAGCGCAACAAAAGAAACTAAGTGGGTGTGCGTCCAACTTGCTTGCTCACGAAGACCTAGGGCACTTGAGGAGGCCCATTGTTGGAATATACAAGCCAAGTTCTATAATGAAAAATTCCCACTAGTATATGAAAGTGACAAAACAAGAGACTCTCTATCATGAGGATTATGGTGCTACTTTGATGCACAAGTGTGGCAAAGGATAGTAGCATTGTTCCTTCTCTCTTTTTCTCTCATTTTCATTTTTTTTTCATTTTTTGGGCCTTCTCTTTTTTATGGCCTT
>NC_041390.1:31387538-31434531 GCF_002162155.2 Triticum dicoccoides | reverse complement strand
GATCATCATACTTCTATTTATTTACAACTCAATGATCACAACTCGATACTAGAACAAAGTATGACTCTATATGAATGCCTCCGGCGGTGTACTGGGATATGCAATGAACCAAGAGTGACATGTATGAAATAATTATGAACGGTGGCTTGGCCACAAATACTATGTCAACTACATGATCATGCAAAGCAGTATGACAATGATGAATGTGTCATGATAAACGGAATGGTGGAAAGTTGCATGGCAATATATCTCGGAATGGCTATGGAAATGCCATAATAGGTAGGTATGGTGGCTGTTTTGAGGAATATATAAGGAGGTTTATGTGTGAAAGAGCGTATCATATCACGGGGTTTGGATGCACCGACGAAGTTTGCACCAACTCTCAATGTGAGAAAGGGCAATGCACGGTACCGAAGAGGCTAGCAATGATGGAAGGGTGAGAGTGCGTATAATCCATGGACTCAACATTAGTCATAAAGAACTCACATACTTATTGCAAAAATCTACAAGTCATCAAAAACCTCGGCACTACGCGCATGCTCCTAGGGGGATAGATTGGTAGGAAAAGACCATCGCTCGTCCCCGACCGCTACTCATAAGGAAGACAATAAAATAACACCTCATGTTTCAAATTTGTTACATAACGTTTACCATACATGCATGCTACGGGACTTGCAAACTTCAACACAAGTATTTCTCAAATTCACAACTACTCAACTAGCACGACTTTGATATTATTACCTCCATATCTCAAAACAATCATCAAGCATCAAACTTCTCTTAGTATTCAACACACTCATAAGAAAGTTTTTACTAATCTTGAATACCTAGCATGTTAGGATTATTTAAGAAAACTACCATGCTGTTTAGGACTCTCAAAATAATCTAAGTGAAGAATGAGAGATCAATAGTTTCTATAAAACAAATCCACCACCGTGCTCTAAAAATATATAAGTGAAGTACTAGAGAAAATGACAAACTACTCCGAAAGATATAAGTGAAGATTAATGAGTAGTCGAATAATTATGCAACTATGTGAAGACTCTCTAACATTTAATAATTTCAGATCTTGGTATTTTATTCAAACAGAAAGCAAAACAAAATTAAATGACATCTAAGAATAGCAAACATCATGTGAAGAAGCAAAAACTTAGGATCAACCGATACTAACCGATAGTTGTTGAAGAAAAAAAGGTGGGATGCCAACCGGGGCATCCCCAAACTTAGATGCTTGAGACTTCTTCAAATATTATCTTGGGATGCCTTGGGCATCCCCAAGCTTGAGCTTTTGTGTCTCCTTAATTCCTCTCATATCACGGTCTCCCTAAATCTCAAAAGCTTCATCCACACAAAACTCAACAAGGACTCGTGAGATAAGTTAGTATAAACCATTGCAAAAACCTTATCATACTATACTGTAGCAAATCACTAAAATTATTATTCAACATTGCATACTAAATTCCTCTGCATATTTAATAGTCCTATCCTCAAATAGAATCATTAAAGAAGCAAACATATGCAAACATAACAGCAATCTGCCTAAACAGGACAGTCTGTAAAGAGTGCAGCAAGATCCATACTTCCCTAACTCCAAAAATTATGAAAGAAAATTCCCACTGTAGTAAATTTATCAGATCTTAATATGCAAAAGGTTTCAACATTTTATCACATTCTGACTTTTCTAGGGAATTATTGCAACAGCGGTAAACTTTCTGTTTTCAAACAGCAACATGTGGACTTCTAAAATAGGCATAGTAAAGGCTATCAATGCCACTTTTATTGAAATAAAAGATGCAAAACATTGTTCTAAATAACAGAAAGCAAATATTAACAAAATAAATTGACGCTCCAAGCAAAACACATATCATGTGGTGAATAAAAATATAGCTCCAAGTAAGTTACCGATGAACGAAGACGAAAGAGGGGATGCCTTCCGGGGCATCCCCAAGCTTAGGCTCTTGGCTATCCTTGAATATTACCTTGGGGTGCCTTGGGCATCCCCAAGCTTAGGCTATTGCCACTCCTTATTCCATAGTCCATCGAATCCTTACCCAAAACTTGAAAACTTCACAACACAAAACTTAACAGAAAACTCGTAAGCTCCGTTAGTATAAGAAAATAAATCACCACTTCAAGGTACTATAATGAACTCATTCTTTATTTATATTGGTGTTAAACCTACTGTATTCCAACTTCTCTATGGTTTATAAACTATTTTACTAGCCATAGATTCATCAAGATAAGTAAACAACACATGAAAAATAGAATCTGTCAAAAACAGAACAGTCTGTAGTAATCTGGATTAAACGTATACTTCTGGAGCTAATAAAATTTTCAAATAAATTGCTGAACCTGATCAATTTGTCTATTAATCATATTCAAAAATAATAAATAAATATCACTCTCCAAATAAAAATGGCAGCAATTCTCGTGAGCGCTAAAGTTTCAGTTTTTTACAGCATGATCAACAAGACTTTCCCCAAGTCTTCTCAAAGGTTCTACTTGGCACAAACACTAATTAAAAGCATAAAACCACATCTAAAAATATGCTAGATAAATTATTTATTACTAAACAGGAACAAAAAGCAAGGAACAAAAATAAATTTGGGTTGCCTCCCAACAAGCGCTATCGTTTAACGCCCCTAGCTAGGCATGATGATTTCAATGATGCTCACATAAAGGATAAGAATTGAATTATAAAGAGAACATCATGAAGAATATGACTATCACATTTAAGTCTAACCCACTTCCTATGAATAGGGATTTTGTGAGCAAACAACTTGTGGGAACAAGAATCACCTAGCATAGGAAGGTAAAACAAGCATAACTTCAAAATTTTAAGCACATAAAGAGGAAACTTGATATTATTGCAATTCCTACAACATATGTTCCTCCCTCATAATAATTTTCAGTAGCATCATGAATGAATTCAACAATACAACCAGCACCTAAAGCATTCTTTTCATGATCTAGAAGCATAAAAAATTTATTACTCTCCACATAAGCAAAATTCTTCTCATGAATAATAGTGGGAGCAAACTCAACAAAATAACTATCATGTGATTGAAAATTAAGATCAAGATGACAAGTTTCATGGTTATCATTATTCTTTAAAGCATACAAGTTATCACAATAATCATCATAGATAGGAGGCATGCTTTCATCATAATAAATTTGCTCATCAAAACTTGGGGGACAAAATATATCATGTTCATCAAACATAGCTTCCCCAAGCTTGTGGCTTTGCATATCATTAGCATCATGGATATTCAAGGAATTCATACTAACAACATTGCAATCATGCTCATCATTCAAATATTTAGTGCCAAACATTTTATAGATTTCTTCTTCTAGCACTTGAGCACAATTTTCCTTTCCATCATACTTACGAAAGATATTAAAAAGGTGAAGCGTATGAGACAAACTCAATTCCATATTTTTGTAGTTTCCTTTTATAAACTTAACTAGTGATAAAACACGAAACTAAAAGACTCGATTGCAAGATCTAAAGATATACCTTCAAGCACTCACCTTCCCGGCAATGGCGCCAGAAATGAGCTTGATGTCTACTACACAACCTTCTTCTTGTAGACGTTGTTGGGCCTCCAAGTGCAGAGGTTTGTAGGACAGTAGCTAATTTCCCTCAAGTGGATGACCTAAGGTTTATCAATCCATAGGAGGCGTAGGATGAAGATGGTCTCTCTCAAGCAACCCTGCAACCAAATAACAAAGAGTCTCTTGTGTCCCTAACACACCCAATACAATGGTAAATTGTATATGTGCACTAGTTCGGCGAAGAGATGGTGATACAAGTGGTATATGGATAGTAGATATGAGTATTTGTAATCTGAAAATATAAAAACAGAAAGGTAACTAATGATAAAAGTGAGCATAAACGGTATTGCAATGTGTTGAAACAAGGCCTAGGGTTCATACTTTCACTAGTGCAAGTTCCCTCAACAATAATAGCATAATTGGATCACATAACTATCCCTCGACATGCAACAAAGAGTCACTCCAAAGTCACTAATAGCGGAGAACGAATGAAGAGATTATGGTAGGGTACGAAACCACCTCAAAGTTATTCTTTCCAATCAATCTGTTGGGCTATTCCTATAAGTGTCATAAACAGCCCTAGAGTTCGTACTAGAATAACACCTTAAGACACAAATCAACCAAAACCCTAATGTCACCTAGATACTCCAATGTCACTTCAAGTATCTGTGGGTATGATTATACGATATGCATCACACAATCTCAGATTCATCTATTCAACCAACACATAGAACCTCAAAGAGTGCCCCCAAGTTTCTACCGAAGAATCACGACGAAAACATGTGCCAACCCCAATGCATAGGTTCATGGGCGGAACCCGCAAGTTGATCACCAAAACATACATCAAGTGAATCACATGGTATCCCTTTGTCACCATAGATACGCACGGCAAGACATACATCAAGGGGAAACTCAATCCATTACAAGAGAGTAGAGGGGGAGGAGAAACATGAGATCCAACTATAATAGCAAAGCTCGGGATACATCAAGATCGTGCCAAATCAAGAACACGGTAGAGAGGGAGAGACCAAACACATAGCTACTGGTACATACCCTCAGCCCTGAGGGAGAACTACTCCCTCCTCATCATGGAGAGCACCGGGATGATGAAGATGGCCACTGGAGAGGGATTCCCCCTCTGGCAGGGTGCCGGAATAGGTCCATATTGGCTTTCGGTGGCTACGGAGGCTTCTGGCGGCGGAACTCCCGATCTATTGTGCTCCCGGATGTGTTAGGGTATATGGAGATATATAGGCGGAAGAAGTACGTCAGGGAGGCCACAAGGGGCCCACGAGGGTGGAGAGTGCGCCCAGGGGGGTGGGCGCGCCCCCTGCCTCGTGGCCTCCTCGTAGATCACCTGACGTGCACTCCAAGTCTTCTGGGCTTCTTCTGATCCAAAAATAAGTTCCATGAAGTTTCAGGTCAATTGGACTCCGTTTGGTTTTCCTTTTCTGGGATATTCTAAAACAGGCAAAAAGATAGAAACTGGCACTGGGCTCTGGGTTAATAGGTTAGTCCCAAAAATAATATAAAAGTGTTTAATAAAGCCCATAAACATCCAAAACATATAATATAATAGCATGGAATGATAAAAAATTATAGATAAGTTGGAGACGTATCACAACCCACCACACCTCCATCTATGCATTCATCTCCTATTATGCTTGGCCAATTTGAAGATGTTGCATATTCTCCTGTGTTGTTACCTAATCATGGTGCAGGAATTGGATGCGGTGCTCGCTTGGAACTACTCCCTGAAGCATCTCCTAAGACGCACGTCGATCGGCCGGTGCACGTGCCACTAGTGCAGAACCGGGCAATAGCACCGGTTCATAAGGCCCTTTAGTGTCGGTTCGGTAACCGGCACTAAAGTGTGGGCACAAAAGGCCCGCCCCCCTTTAGTATCGGTTCAGCATGAACCGGTGCTAAAGGGCAACCACGTGGCACGAGCCAGCTCCGGGGGCAGGGAGCCCTTTAGTACCGGTTGGTGACACCAACCGGTATTAAAAGGTTGGGGGGTTTTGGGTTTATGATTTATTTTTCATTTAATTTTGTGTTTTCCATTTAATTCTTTTTTGTTTGCTGGTATTTTACGATACTACATATTGTACACGTTATGCATATATATGAAGGAAACATGCCCTAGAGGCAATAATAAAGTTATTATTTATTTCCTTATATCATGATAAATGTTTATTATTCATGCTAGAATTGTATTAACCGGAAACATAATACATGTGTGAATACATAGACAAACAAAGTGTCACTAGTATGCCTCTACTTGACTAGCTCGTTAATCAAAGATGGTTATGTTTCCTAACCATAAACAAAGAGTTGTTATTTGATTAACGGGATCACATCATTAGTTGAATGATCTGATTGACATGACCCATTCCATTAGCTTAGCACCCGATCGTTTAGTATGTTGCTATTGCTTTCTTCATGACTTATACATGTTCCTATGACTATGAGATTATGCAACTCCTGTTTACCGGAGGAACACTTTGTGTGCTACCAAACGTCACAACGTAACTGGGTGATTATAAAGGAGCTCTACAGGTGTCTCCAAAGGTACATGTTGGGTTGGTGTATTTCGAGATTAGGATTTGTCACTCCGTCTGACGGAGAGGTATCTCTGGGCCCTCTTGGTAATACACATCACATAAACCTTGCAAGCATTGCAACTAATGTGTTAGTTGTGAGATGATGTATTACGGAACGAGTAAAGAGACTTGCCGGTAACGAGATTGAACTAGGTATTGGATACCGACGATCGAATCTCGGGCAAGTAACATACCGATGACAAAGGGAACAACGTATGTAGTTATGCGGTCTGACCGATAAAGATCTTCTTAGAATATGTAGGAGCCAATATGGGCATCCAGGTCCCGCTATTGGTTATTGACCGGAGACGTGTCTCGATCATGTCTACATTGTTCTCGAACCGTAGGGTCCGCACGCTTAAAGTTATGATGACAGTTTCATTATGAGTTTATGTATTTTGATGTACCGAAGGTTGTTCGGAGTCCCGGATATGATCACGGACATAACGAGGAGTCTCGAAATGGTCGAGACATAAAGATTGATATATTGGACGGCCATATTCGGACACCAGAAGTGTTCCGGGGAAGTTTCGGATAAAACCGGAGAACCGGGGGGTTACCGGAACCCCCCGAGGGGTTAATGGGCCTCATGGGCCTAAAGTGGAGAATAGGAAAGGCAGCCAGGGTAGGCCGCGCGCCCCGTCTCCCCCTAGTCTGAATTGGACAAGGAGGGCGGGGCGGCGCCCCCCCTTTCCTTCCTCTCCTCTCTCCCTTCCTTGCCCCTCTCCTACTTGGACAAGGAAAGGGAGGGGAGTCCTACTCCCGGTAGGAGTAGGACTCCTCCTGCGCGCCTCCTACTAGGGCCGGCCGCACCCCTCCTTGTCTCCTTTATATACAGGGGCAGGGGGGAACCCTAGGACACACAAGTTGATCTTCGTGATCGTTCTTAGCCGTGTGTGGTGCCCCCCTCCACGATATTACACCTCGATCATATTGTAGCGGTGCTTAGGCGAAGCCCTGCGATGGTTAAACATCAAGATCGTCACCACGCCGTCGTGCTGACGAAACTCCTCCCCGAAGCTTTGCTGGATCGGAGCCCGGGGTGCGTCATCGAGCTGTACGTGTGTCAAGAACTCGGAGGTGCCGGAGTAACGGTGCTTGGATCGGTTGGACCGGGAAGACGTACAACTACTTCCTCTACGTTGCGTCAACGCTTCCGCTTCAGTCTACGAGGGTACGTAGACAACACTCTCCCCTCTTGTTGCTATGCATCACCATGATCTTGCGTGTGTGTAGGAATTTTTTTGAAATTACTACGTTCCCCAACAGTGGCATCCGAGCCTAGGTTTTATGGTTTGATGTTATATGCACGAGTAGAACACAAGTGAGTTGTGGGCGATATAAGTCATACTGCCTACCAGCATGTCATACTTTGGTTCAGTGGTATTGTTGGATGAAGCGGCCCGGACCGACATTACGCATACGCTTACGCGAGACTGGTTCTACCACCGTGCTTTGCACACAGGTGGCTAGCGGGTGTCAGTTTCTCCAACTTTAGTTGAACCGAGTGTGGCTACGCCCGGTCCTTGCGAAGGTTAAAACGGCATCAACTTGACAAACTATCGTTGTGGTTTTGATGCGTAGGTAAGATTGGTTCTTGCTTAAGCCCGTAGCAGCCACGTAAAACTTGCAACAAACAAAGTAGAGGACGTCTAACTTGTTTTTGCAGGGCATGTTGTGATGTGATATGGTCAAGACATGATGCTAAATTTTATTGTATGAGATGATCATGTTTCGTAACTGAGTCATCGGCAACTGGCAGGAGCCATATGGTTGTCGCTTTATTGTATGAAATGCAATCGCCCTGTAATGCTTTACTTTATCACTAAGCGGTAGCGATAGTCGTAGAAGCATAAGATTGGCGAGACGACAACGATGCTACGATGGAGATCAAGGTGTCGCGCCGGTGACGATGGTGATCATGACGGTGCTTCAGAGATGGAGATCACAAGCACAAGATGATGATGGCCATATCATATCACTTATATTGATTGCATGTGATGTTTATCTTTTATGCATCTTATCTTGCTTTGATTGACGGTAGCATTATAAGATGATCTCTCACTAAATTATCAAGAAGTGTTCTCCCTGAGTATGCACCGTTGCCAAAGTTCGTCGTGCCCAGACACCACGTGATGATCGGGTGTGATAAGCTCTACGTCCATCTACAATAGGTGCAAGCCAGTTTTGCACACGCAGAATACTCAGGTTAAACTTGACGAGCCTAGCATATGCAGATATGGCCTCGGAACACGGAGACCGAAAGGTCGAGCGTGAATCATATAGTAGATATGATCAACATAATGATGTTCACCATTGAAAACTAATCCATTTCACGTGATGATCGGTTATGGTTTAGTTGATTTGGATCACGTGATCACTTAGAGGATTAGAGGGATATCTATCTAAGTAGGAGTTCTTAAGTAATATGATTAAATGAACTTAAATTTATCATGAACTTAGTACCTGATAGTATCTTGCTTATGTATGTTTGATTGTAGATAGATGGCTCGTGTTGTTGTTCCATTGAATTTTATTGCGTTCCTTGAGAAAGCAAAGTTGAAAGATGATGGTAGCAATTACACGTACTGGGTCCGTAACTTGAGGATTATCCTCATTGCTGCACAGAAGAATTACGTCCTGGAAGCACCGCTGGGTGCCAGGCCTGCTGCTGGAGCAACACCAGATGTTATGAACGTCTGGCAGAGCAAAGCTGATGACTACTCGATAGTTCAGTGTGCCATGCTTTACGGCTTAGAATCGGGACTTCAACGACGTTTTGAACATCATGGAGCATATGAGATGTTCCAGGAGTTGAAGTTAATATTTCAAGCAAATGCCCGGATTGAGAGATATGAAGTCTCCAATAAGTTCTATAGCTGCAAGATGGAGGAGAACAGTTCTGTCAGTGAGCATATACTCAAAATGTCTGGGTATCATAATCACTTGATTCAGATGGGAGTTAATCTTCCAGATGACTGCGTCATTGAAAGAATTCTCCAATCACTGCCACCAAGCTACAAGAGCTTCGTGATGAACTATAATATGCAAGGGATGAATAAGACTATTCCCGAGCTCTTCGCAATGCTGAAAGCTGCGGAGGTAGAAATCAAAAAGGAGCATCAAGTGTTGATGGTCAACAAGACCACTAGTTTCAAGAAAAAGGGCAGAGGGAAGAAGAAGGGGAACTTCAAGAAGAACAGCAAGCAAGTTGCTGCTCAAGAGAAGAAACCAAGTCTGGACCTAAGCCTGAAACTGAGTGCTTCTACTGCAAGCAGACTGGTCACTGGAAGCGGAACTGCCCCAAGTATTTGGCGGATAAGAAGGATGGCAAAGTGAACAAAGGTATATGTGATATACATGTTATTGATGTGTACCTTACTAGAGCTCGCAGTAGCACCTGGGTATTTGATACTGGTTCTGTTGCTAATATTTGCAGCTCGAAACAGGGACTACGGATTAAGCGAACACTGGCAAAGGACGAGGTGACGATGCACGTGGGAAATGGTTCCAAAGTCGATGTGATCGCCGTCGACACGCTACCTCTACATCTACCTTCGGGATTAGTATTAGATCTAAATAATCGTTATTTGGTGCCAGCGTTGAGCATGAACATTATATCTGGATCTTGTTTGATGCAAGACGGTTATTCATTTAAATCAGAGAATAATGGTTGTTCTATTTATATGAGTAATATCTTTTATGGTCATGCACCCTTGAAGAGTGGTCTATTTTTGATGAATCTCGATAGTAGTGATACACATATTCATAATGTTGAAACCAAAAGATGCAGAGTTGATAATGATAGTGCAACTTATTTGTGGCACTGCCGTTTAGGTCATATTGGTGTAAAGCGCATGAAGAAACTCCATACTGATGGACTTTTGGAACCACTTGATTATGAATCACTTGGTACTTGCGAACCGTGCCTCATGGGCAAGATGACTAAAACACCGTTCTCCGGTACTATGGAGAGAGCAACGGATTTGTTGGAAATCGTACATACAGATGTATGTGGTCCGATGAATATTGAGGCTCGTGGCGGATATCGTTATTTTCTCACCTTCATAGATGACTTAAGCAGATATGGGTATATCTACTTAATGAAACATAAGTCTGAAACATTTGAAAAGTTCAAAGAATTTCAGAGTGAAGTAGAAAATCATTGTAAGAAGAAAATAAAGTTTCTACGATCTGATCGTGGAGGAGAATATTTGAGTTACGAGTTTGGTGTACATTTGAAACAATGCAGAATAGTTTCGCAACTCACGCCACCCGGAACACCACAGCGTAATGGTGTGTCCGAACACCGTAATCGTACTTTACTAGATATGGTGCGATCTATGATATCTCTTACTGATTTACCGCTATCGTTTTGGGGTTATGCTTTAGAGACGGCCGCATTCACGTTAAATAGGGCACCATCGAAATCCGTTGAGACGACGCCTTATGAACTATGGTTTGGCAAGAAACCAAAGTTTTCATTTCTTAAAGTTTGGGGCTGCGATGCTTATGTGAAAAAACTTCAACCTGATAAGCTCGAACCCAAATCAGAGAATTGTGTCTTCATAGGATACCTAAAGGAGACTGTTGGGTATACCTTCTATCACAGATCCGAAGGCAAGACATTCATTGCTAAGAATGGATCCTTTCTAGAGAAGGAGTTTCTCTCGAAAGAAGTGAGTGGGAGGAAAGTAGAACTTGATGAGATAATTGTACCTGCTCCCAGGACGTCGTCGCGAACGGGTCGACGTCGAGGATGCGGGCCGGCATCGTCGACAACAAATACTATATGCCGCAAAAGTAAAGTAACATTTTTTAAATGATGGATTGTGATTTCATATACGCAAATTCTAAATTTTATAACTAAAAATATAAGAAACTAAAAAAACATTGATCATCGTCTAACAATTTGAAATTAATCTAATTCATCTAGCTAAAACTAACATTTCCAAAATTTCTAACATTTCTATATAACTAACATTTCTATAACATTTGTATAAAAAACAGAAAAAACCTTTGACATTATATATATTATAACTAACATTTCTATATATTATTTCATATTAATCTAATCTAATTAATTAATTCATCTAAAACTTTGTATGAAAAACAGAAAAAACTAAAAACTAAAAACAGAAAAATTGTGTGTGCGCGCGTGTAGTGTGTGTGTGTGTGCGCACGCGTGTAGTGTGTGTGTGTTTGTGTGTGCGCGCGCGCGCGCGTGTGTGTGTGCAGTAGCTACGGCCGACGCCGGCGGCGCGGTGGCTTTGATCGATCGGAGGGAGGAGAGGGGCCGGGGGAGGGGCTCACTGAAGGAAATATGCCCTAGAGGCAATAATAAAGTTATTATTTATTTCCTTATTTCATGATAACTGTTTATTATTCATTCTAGAGTTGTATTAACTGGAAACATAATACATGTGTGAATACATAGACAAACAGAGTGTCACTAGTATGCCTCTACCTGACTAGCTCGTTAATCAAAGATGGTTATGTTTTCTAACCATAGACAAAGAGTTGTTATTTGATTAATGGGATCACATCATTAGGAGAATGATGTGATTGACTTGACCCATTCCGTTAGCTTAGCACTCGATCGTTTAGTATGTTGCTATTGCTTTCTTCATGACTTATACATGTTCCTATGACTATGAGATTATGTAACTCCCATTTACCGGAGGAACACTTTGTGTGCTACCAAACGTCACAAGATAACTGGGTTATTATAAAGGAGCTCTACAGGTGTCTCCAAAGGTACATGTTGGGTTGGCGTATTTCGAGATTAGGATTTGTCACTCCGATTGTCGGAGAGGTATCTCTGGGCCCTCTCGGTAATGCACACCACATAAGCCTTGCAAGCATTACAACTAATGAGTTAGTTGCAAGATGATGTATTACGAAACGAGTAAAGAGACTTGCCGATAACGAGATTGAACTAGGTATTGAGATACCGACGATCGAATCTCGGGCAAGTAACATACCGATGACAAAGGGAACGATGTATGTTGTTATGCGGTCTAACCGATAAAGATCTTCGTAGAATATGTGGGAGCCAATATGAGCATCCAGGTTCCACTATTGGTTATTGACCGGAGACGTGTCTCGGTCATGTCTACATTGTTCTCGAACCCGTAGGGTCCGCACGCTTAAGGTTTTGATGACAGTTATATTATGAGTTTATGCATTTTGATGTACCGAAGTTTGTTCGGAGTCCCGGATGTGATCACGAACATGACGAGGAGTCTCGAAATGGTCGAGACATAAAGATTGATATATTGGAAGCCTATATTTGGATATCGGAAGTGTTTCGGGTGAAATCGGGATTTTACCGGAGTACCGGGAGGTTATCGGAACCCCCCGGAAGGTATATGGGCCTTAGTGGGCTTTAGTGGAAGAGAGGAGAGGTGGCCAGGGCTGGGCCACGCGCCCCTCCCCCCTAGTCTGAATAGGACAAGGAGAGGGGGGCGGTGCCCCCCCTTCCTTCTCTCTCTCCTCTTTCCCCCTCCTCGAATCCTATTCCAACTAGGAAAGGGGGGGGGAATCCTACTCCCGGTGGGAGTAGGACTCCTCCTGGCGCGCCCTCCTCCTGGCCGGCCGCACCCCCCCTTGAACCTTTATATACGGAGGCAGGGGGCACCCCATAGACACAAGTTGATCCACGTGATCATATTCTTAGCCGTGTGCGGTGCCCCCTTCCACCATAATCCTCGATAATATTGTAGCGGTGCTTAGGCGAAGCCCTGCGACGGTAGTACATCAAGATCGTCACCACGCCGTCGTGCTGACGGAACTCTTCCCCGACACTTTGCTAGATCGGAGTCCGGGGTTCGTCATCGAGCTGAATGTGTGCTAGAACTCGGAGGTGCCGTAGTTTCGGTGCTTGATTGGTCGGGCTGTGAAGACGTACGACTACATCAACCGCGTTGTGCTAACGCTTCCGCTGTCGGTCTACAAGGGTACGTAGATCACACTCTCCCCTCTCGTTGCTATGCATCACCATGATCTTGAGTGTGCGTAGGAATTTTTTTGAAATTACTACGTTCCCCAACAGTGGTATCCGAGCCTAGGTTTTATGTGTTGATGTTATATGCACGAGTAGAACACAAGTGAGTTGTGGGCGATATAAGTCATACTGCTTACCAGCATGTCATACTTTGGTTCGGCGGTATTGTTGGACGAAGCAGCCCGGACCGACATTACGCGTACGCTTACGCGAGACCGGTTCTCCCGACGTGCTTTGCACATAGGTGGCTTGCGGGTGACAGTTTCTCCAACTTTAGTTGAACCGAGTGTGGCTACGCCCGGTCCTTGCGAAGGTTAAAACAGCACCAACTTGACAAACTATCGTTGTGGTTTTGATGCGTAGGTAAGATTGGTTCTTGCTTAAGCCCATAGCAGCCACGTAAAACTTTTAACAACAAAGTAGAGGACGTCTAACTTGTTTTTGCAGGGCATGTTGTGATGTGATATGGTCAAGACATGATGCTAAATTTTATTGTATGAGATGATCATGTTTTGTAACCGAGTTATCGGCAACTAGCAGGAGCCATATGGTTGTCGCTTTATTGTATGCAATGCAATCGCGCTGTAATGCTTTACTTTATCACTAAGCGGTAGCGATAGTCGTGGAAGCATAAGATTGGCGAGACAACAACGATGCTACGATGGAGATCAAGGTGTCGCGCCGGTGACGATGGTGATCATGATGGTGCTTCGAAGATGGAGATCACAAGCACAAGATGATGATGGCCATATCATATCACTTATATTTGATTGCATGTGATGTTTATCTTTTATGCATCTTATCTTGCTTTGATTGACGGTAGCATTATAAGATGATCTCTCACTAATTATCAAGAAGTGTTCTCCCTGAGTATGCACCGTTGCGAAAGTTCTTCGTGCCGAGATACCACGTGATGATCGGGTGTGATAGGCTCTACGTTCAAATACAACGGGTGCAAAACAGTTGCACACGCGGAATGCTCAGGTTATACTTGACGAGCCAAGCATATATAGATATGGCCTCGGAACACGGAGACCGAAAGGTCGAGCGTGAATCATATAGTAGATATGATCAACATAGTGATGTTCACCAATGAAACTACTCCATCTCACGTGATGATCAAACATGGTTTAGTTGATTTGGATCACGTGATCACTTAGAGGATTAGAGGGATGTCTATCTAAGTGGGAGTTCTTAAGTAATATGATTTAATTGAACTTAAATTTATCATGAACTTAGTCCTGGTAGTATTTTGCAAATCATGTTGTAGATCAATAGCTCGCGTTGTTGCTTCCCTGTGTTTATTTTGATATGTTCCTAGAGAAAATTGTGTTGAAAGATGTTAGTAGCAATGATGCGGGTTGGATCCGTGATCTGAGGTTTATCCTCGTTGCTGCATAGAAGAATTATGTCCTTGATGCACCGCTAGGTGACAGACCTATTGCAGGAGCAGATGCAGACGTTATGAATGTTTGGCTAGCTCAATATGATGACTCCTTGATAGTTTAGTGCACCATGCTTAATGGCTTAGAATCGGGACTTCAAAGACATTTTGAACGTCATGGACCATATGAGATGTTCCAGGAGTTGAAGTTAATATTTCAAGCAAATACCCGAGTTGAGAGATATGAAGTCTCCAACAAGTTCTATAGCTAAAAGATGGAGGAGAATCGCTCAACTAGTGAGCATGTGCTCAGATTGTCTGGGTACTACAATAGCTTGAATCAAGTGGGAGTTAATCTTCCAAATAAGATAGTGATTGACAGAATTCTCTAGTCACCATCACCAAGTTAGTAGAACTTCGTGATGAACTGTAATATGCAAGGGATAACGGAAACAACTCCCAAGCTCTTCGTGATGCTGAAATCAACGAAGGTAGAAATCAAGAAAAACATCAAGTGTTGATGGTTGACAAGACCACTAGTTTCAAGAAAAGGACAAAGGGAAGAAGGGGAACTTCAAGAAGAACGGCAAGCAAGTTGCTGCTCAAGTGAAGAAGCCCAAGTCTGATCCTAAGCCTGAGACTAACTGCTTCTACTGCAAAGGGACTGGTCACTGGAAGCAGAACTACCCCAAGTGATTGGCGGATAAAAAGGATGGCAAAGTGAACATAAGTATATTTGATATACATGTTACTAATGTGTACTTTACTAGTGTTTATAGCAACCCCTCAGTATTTGATACTAGTGCAGTTGCTAAGATTAGTAACTCGAAACGGGAGTTGCAGAATAAACAGAGACTAGTTAAGGGTGAAGTAACGATGTGTGTT
Organism: Triticum dicoccoides; assembly: GCF_002162155.2. Lineage (NCBI taxonomy): Eukaryota > Viridiplantae > Streptophyta > Magnoliopsida > Poales > Poaceae > Triticum > Triticum dicoccoides. Next base: position 31,419,098 of record NC_041390.1, on the reverse strand, counting down.
GGAAGTGGTTCCAAAATTGATATGATCATCATCGCACACTCCCTATACTTTCGGGATTAGTGTTGAACCTAAATAAGTGTTATTTGGTGTTTGCGTTGAGCATGAATATGATTTGATCATGTTTATTGTAATACGGTTATTCATTTAAGTAAGAGAATAAATTGTTGTTCTGTTTACATGAATAAAACCTTATATGGTTACACACCCAATGAAAATAGTTCATTGGATCTCGATCGTAGTGATACACATAAACATAATATTGAAACCAAAAGATGCAAAGTTAATAATGATAGTGCAAACTTATTTGTGGCACTGCCGTTTAGGTCATATTGGTGTAAAGCGCATGAAGAAACTCCATGCTGATGGGCTTTTGGAATCACTTGATTATGAATCAGTTGATGCTTGCGAACCATGCCTCATGGGCAAGATGACTAAGACTCCGTTCTTCGGAACAATGGAGCGAGCAACAGATTTGTTGGAAATCATACATACTGATGTATGTGGTCCGATGAATATTGAGGCTCGCGACAGGTATCATTATTTTCTGTTCTTCACAGATAATTTGAGCAGATGTGAGTATATCTACTTGATGAAACATAAGTCTGAAACATTTGAAAAGTTCAAAGAATTTCAGAGTGAAGTGGAAAATCATCGTAACAAGAAAATAAAGTTTCTACGATCTGATCGTGGAGAAGAGTATTTGAATTATGAGTTTGGTCTTCAGTTAAAACAATGTGAAATAGTTTCACTACTCACGCCACCTGGAACACCACAGTGTAATGGTGTGTTCGAACGTCGTAATCGTACTTTATTTGATATGGTGCGATCTATGATGTCTCTTACAGATTTACCGCTATGGTTTTGGGGTTATGCATTAGAGACAGCTACATTCATGTTAAATGGGGCACCATCTAAATCCGTTTGAGATGACACCGTATGAACTATGGTTTAGCAAGAAACCTAAGCTGTCGTTTCTTAAAGTTTGAGGTTGCAATGCTTATGTGAAAAAGTTTCAACTTGATAAGCTCAAACCTAAATCGGAGAAGTGCGTCTTCATAGGATATCCAAAGGAAACTATTGGATACACCTTCTATCACAGATCCGAAGGCAAGACTTTTGTTGCTAAATTCGGAAACTTTCTAGAGAAGGAGTTTCTCTCGAAAGAAGTGAGTAGGAGGAAAGTAGAAAACTTGATAAGGTAATTGTACCTTCTCCCTTATTGGAAAGTAGTTCATCACAGAAATCTGTTCTTGTGACTACTACACCAATTAGTGAGGAAGCTAATGATGATGATCATGTAACTTCAGATCAAGTTACTACCGAATCTCGTAGGTAAACCAGAGTGAGATCCGCACCAGAGTGGTACGGTAATCCTGTTCTAGAAGTCATGTTACTAGACCATGACGAACTTGCGAACTATGAGGAAGCGATGATGAGCCCAGATTCCGTGAAATGGTTTGAGGCCATGAAATCTGAGATATGATCCATGTATGAGAACAAAGTATGGACTTTGATGGATTTGCCCGATGATCGGCAAGCCATAGAAAATAAATGGATCTTCAAGAGGAAGACGGACGCTGATAGTAGTGTTACTATCTACAAAGCTAGACTTGTCGAAAAAGGTTTTTGACAAAGTTCAAGGTGTTGACTACGATGAAATTTTCTCACTCGTAGTGATGCTTAAGTCTGTCCAAATCATGTTAGCAATTGCCGCAATTTTATGAAATCTGGCAAATGGATAAACAAAAATACATTCCTTAATGGATTTAAAGAAGAATTGTATATGATGCAACCAGAAGGTTTTGTCAATCCTAAAGGTGCTAACAAAATATGCAAGCTCCAGCGATCCATCTAGAGACTGGTGCAAGCATCTCGGAGTTGGAATATACGCTTTGATAAGTTGATCAAAGCATATAGTTTTATACAGACTTGCGGTGAAGCCTGTATTTACAAGAAAGTGAGTGGGAGCATTACAACATTTCTGATAAGTATATGTGTATGACATATTGTTGATCGGAAATAATGTAGAATTATTCTGAAAAGCATAAAGGAGTGTTTGAAAGGATTGTTTTCAAAGAAAACCTCGGTGAAGCTGCTTACATATTGAGCATCAAGATCTATAGAGATAGATCAAGACGCTTGATAAGTTTTTTCAATGAGTACATACCTTGACAAGATTTTGAAGTAGTTCAAAATGTAACAGTCAAAGAAAAGAGTTCTTGGCTGTGTTACAAGGTGTGAAATTGAGTAAGACTCAAAGCCCGACCACGGTAGAAAATAGAATGAGAATGAAAGTCATTCCCTATGCCTTGGCCATAGGTTCTATAAAGTATGCCATGCTGTGTACCAGACCTATTGTATACCCTACACTAATTTTGGCAAGGGAGTACAATAGTGATCTAGGAGTATATCACTGGACAGCGGTCAAAATTATCCTTAGTGGAATACGGATATGTTTCTCGATTATGAAGGTGATAAAAGGTTCGTCATAAAAGGGTTACGTCGATACAAATTTTGGCACTGATCCGGATGACTCTTAGTCTTCATCTGGATACATATGGAAAGTGGGAGCACTTAGCTAAAGTAGCTCCGTGCAGAGTATTGTAGACATAAAAATTGCAAAAATACTTACGGTTCTGAATATGGCAGACCCGTTGACTAAACTTCTCTCACAGGCAAAACATGATCACACCTTAGTACTCTTTGGGTGTTAATCACATAGCAATGTGAACTAGATTACTGACTCTAGTAAACCCTTTGGGTGCTGGTCACATATCAATGTGAACTATGGGTGTTAACCATATAAAGATGTGAACTATTGATGTTAGATCACATGGCGATGTGAACTAGATTATTGACTCTAGTGCAAGTGGGAGACTGAAGGAAATATGCCCTAGAGACAATAATAAAGTTATTATTTATTTCCTTATTTCATGATAAATGTTTATTATTCATGCTAGAATTGAATTAACCGGAAACATAATACATGTGTGAATACATAGACAAACAGAGTGTCAGTAGTATGCCTCTACTTGACTAGCTCGTTAATCAAAGATGGTTATGTTTCCTAACCATAGACAAAGAGTTGTTATTTGATTAACGGGATCACATCATTAGGAGAATGATGTGATTGACTTGACCCATTCCGTTAGCTTAGCACTCGATCATTTAGTATGTTGCTATTGCTTTCTTCATGACTTATACATGTTCCTATGACTATGAGATTATGCAACTCCCGTTTACTGGAGGAACACTTTGTGTGCTACCAAACGTCACAACGTAACTGGGTGATTATAAAGGAGCTCTACAGGTGTCTCCAAAGGTACATGTTGGGTTCGGGTATTTCGAGATTAGGATTTGTCACTCCGATTGTCGGAGAGGTATCTCTGGGCCCTCTCGGTAATGCATATCACATAAGCCTTGCAAGCATTACAACTAATGAGTTAGTTGCAAGATCATGTATTACGAAACGAGTAAAGAGACTTGCCGATAATGAGATTGAACTAGGTATTGAGATACCGACGATCGAATCTCGGGCAAGTAACATACCGATGACAAAGGGAACAACGTATGTTGTTATGCGGTCTGACCGATAAAGATCTTCGTAGAATATGTGGGAGACAATATGAGCATCCAGGTTCCGCTATTGGTTATTGACCGGAGACGTGTCTCGGTCATGTCTACATTGTTCTCGAACCCGTAGGGTCCGCACGCTTAAGGTTTTGATGACAGTTATATTATGAGTTTATGCATTTTGATGTACCAAAGTTTGTTCGGAGTCTCGGATGTGATCACAGACATGACGAGGAGTCTCGAAATGGTCGAGACATAAAGATTGATATATTGGAAGCCTATATTTGGATATCGGAAGTGTTTCGGGTGAAATCGGGATTTTACCGGAGTACCGGGAGGTTACCGGAACCCCCCGGGAGGTATATGGGCCTTAGTGGGCTTTAGTGGAAGAGAGGAGAGGTGGCCAGGGCTGGGCCGCGCGCCCGTCCCCCCTAGTACGAATAGGACAAGGAGAGGGGGGCGGCGCCCCCCCCCCCTTCCTTCTCTCTCTCCTCTTTCCCCCTCCTCGAATCCTATTCCAACTAGGAAAGGGGGGGGGGGAATCCTACTCCCGGTGGGAGTAGGACTCCTCCTGGCGCGCCCTCCTCCTGGTCGGCCGCACCCCCCTTGAACCTTTATATACGGAGGCAGGGGGCACCCCATAGACACAAGTTGATCCACGTGATCATATTCTTAGCCGTGTGCGGTGCCCCCTTCCACCATAATCCTCGATAATATTGTAGCGGTGCTTAGGCGAAGCCCTGCGATGGTAGTACATCAAGATCATCACCACGCCATCGTGCTGACGGAACTCTTCCCCGACACTTTGCTGGATCGGAGTCCGGGGTTCGTCATCGAGCTGAACGTGTGCTAGAACTCGGAGGTGCCGTAGTTTCGGTGCTTGATCGGTCGAGCCGTGAAGACGTACGACTACATCAACCACGTTGTGCTAACGCTTCCGCTGTCGGTCTACAAGGGTACGTAGATCACACTCTCCCCTCTCGTTGCTATGCATCACCATGATCTTGCGTGTGCGTAGGAATTTTTTTGAAATTACTACGTTCCCCAACACTCACAGCACGCGCGGGCGAGGTCGAGGCGACGGTGAGGCGAGGTCGATCCAAGGCGACGGCGATGGAGAGGCGAGGGGACGGTGACGGGCCAGTGCGGCCACGGGGACGGGCCGGCGATGGGGGCGGCGCGGAGTCGACGGGGACGACGCGACGAGGATAGGGGCGTCGTGGAGTCGACGGGGACGGCGCGACAGGGGCGGCGACGGCGCGGGATGGGGCGTCGGCAAAGAGAAGTGGGAGATGAGAAACTGAAATTTTTCGAAGTGTTTGTTATATAGGGGACACCTTTAGTACCGGTTGGTGCCACCACCCGGTACTAAAGGCCTGTTTTGGCCAGGCCAAGTGGCGGGAAGAGCACACCTTTAGTACTGGGTGGTGGCTGGAACTGGTACTAAAGACCCACCCTTTAGTACCGGTTCCAGCCACCAACCGGTACTAAAGGTGGTGCGCTGGTGCAAGTGCGGTGCGGCAAGTTTAGTCCCACCTCCTAGCCGAGGGGCGCCCGCACTGGTTTATAAGCCCCAGTGCGGTAGCTCTCTCGAGCTCCTCTCATAAGCAGGCCTTCCAGGCCTACGTCTGCTGCTATGCCCTGATGGGCCTATTGGGCTAGCGGGCCTGCATCCTGGCCCAATTAGAATTTGGGTTTCTAGTCGTATGCAGGCCGCTGTGGCCCAGTAGGTGGGATTTTTTTCATTTAGTTTTTTCTTTTCTGCTTTATTTATTTTGTTTTATTTATTTTTAGTTGTTTTTTTTGCTATATTTAGAGTTTCTTTGTGAATATTTTTGCTTTAGGTACAAAAAATTAGAAACTTTCTATTAGTGCCGGTAGTTTTCAAATTTGAATAGTTTAAATTTTGAATTATTTGAAATTTCTGTGAATCACTAGTTTGTGAATAACTTAACTTTAAAAATACATTTTTCAGTGATTCTTTTTTATTATGTTTAATATTAGTGTGTTTTATCATTATATTCAATTTGGTAATTCTTGTGTTCTTCCATATATGGAGCCACCAAGGCGGAATTCTGTAGAACTGTGTAGTGTGCTTCAGTGAGAGAATGTCCGTCCATACATATTATATGATCCCCTCCTAGCGTGCCTTTTCCATCCAGCCTGCCCTTATGTCGCGATTCAAGAACACCAATCGGCTTAAGGTCAGGAATAAAGTCAATACAAAACTCAATGACCTCCTCATTTTCGTGGCCCTTGGAGATGCTTCCTTCTGGCCTAGCATGGTTATGAACATATTTCTTTAAGACTCCCATGAACCTCTCAAAGGGGAACATATTGTGTAGAAATACCCCTGTTCAAGAATTCATCCGATTAACCAGTTAAATTGCCGATTAATCCCTACTCATAGGGTCCCCGAGTAGCCGATTACCCGGTAAATCGTCCGATTAATTGATTAAATGGCCGATTAACTTGCCGATTAGCGTATTAGTCCCTACTCACCAGCCGACCGAGCAGCTACCAGTTAACGATTTTCTCAACAATGAGAAATACAGGACCCAAAACGTTAATCTCTTCGCATAGGTGAACTAGGACGTGCGTCATGATGTTGAAAAAGGATGGTGGGAACACCAACTCGAAACTGACAGGACATTGCACCAAATCATTCTCTAACCTTGGTATGATTTCTGGATCGATTACCTTCTAAGAGATTGCATAGAGGAATATACATACCTTCACAATGGCTAATCGAAAGTTTTCCGGTAGAAGCCCCCTCAATGCAACCGGAAGCAGCTGCGTCATAATCACGTGGCAGTCATGAGACTTTAGGTTCCGAAACTTTTTCTCTACCATGTTTATTATTCCCTTTATATTCGACGAGAAGCCAGACGGTACCTTAATACTGAGCAGGCATTCAAAGAAGATTTCCTCCTCTTCTTTGGTAAGAGCGTAGCTTGCACGACCCTGATGTATGCCGTCTTTTCCGTGCATACGTTGCTGATCCTCCAGTGCCTCAGGTGTATCTTTTGTCTTCCCATACACGCCCAAGAAGCCAAGCAGGGTCACGCAAAGATTCTTCGTCATGTGCATCACGTCGATTGCGGAGCGGACCTCTAGGTCTTTCCAATAGGGCAGGTCCCAAAATATAGATTTCTTCTTCCACGTGGGTGCGCGTCCGTTAGCGTCATTCGGAACAGGTTGTCCACCAGAACCCTTTCCAAAGACCACCTTCAAATCCTTGACCATATCATGTACATCAGCACTAGTACGGTGGCGAGGCTTCGTCCAGTGATCCTCCTCACCTTTGAAATGCTTGCCTTTCTTTCTTACGGGATGCCTGCTCGGAGGAAATCGACGATGTCCCAGGTACACATTCTTCTTACAATTAGCCAAATATATACTGTAGGTATCGTCCAAACAGTGCGTGCATGCGCGGTATCCCTTGTTTATCTGTCCTGAAAGGTTACTAAGAGCAGGCCAATCATTGATGGTCACGAACAGCAACGCCTTTAGGTCAAATTCTTCCTCCATATGCTCATCCCATGCACCTACACCTGTTCCATTCCACAGTTGTAAGAGTTCTTCAACTAATGGCCTTAGGTACACATCAATGTCGTTGCCGGGTTGCTTAGGGCCTTAGAGGAGCACTGGCATCATAATGAACTTCCGCTTCATGCACAACCAAGGAGGAAGGTTATACAAACATAGAGAAACAGGCCAGGTGCTATGGTTGCTGCTCTACTCCCCAAAAGGATTAATGCCATCTGCGCTTAGACCAAACCATACGTTCCTTGCATCATCTGCAAACTCCATCCCGTACTTTCTTTTGATTTTTCTCCACTGCAACCCATCAGCGGGTACTCTCAACTTTCCGTCTTTCTTACAGTCTTCTCTGTGCCATCGCATCGCCTTGGCATGCTCTTTGTTTTGGAACAAACGTTTCAACTGTGGTATTATAGGAGCATACCACATCACCTTGGCAGGAATCTTCTTCCTGGGGTGCTCGCCCTCGACATCACCTGGGTCATCGCGGCTGATCTTATAGCGCAATGCACCGCATACCGGGCAAGCGTTCAAATCCTCGCACTCACCGCGGTAGAGGATGCAATCATTAGGGCATGCATGTATCTTCTGCAGCTCTAACCCTAGAGGGCAGACATCCTTCTTTGCTTCATACGTACTCTCGGGCAATTCGTTGTCCTTTGGAAGAATATTCTTTATCATTACCAGCAACTTTCCAAATCCCTTGTCGAACTCACCATTCTTTGCCTTCCATTGCAGCAATTCCAGTGTGGTGCCCAGCTTTTTCTTGTCACCTACGCAATTCGGGTACAACAATTTTTTGTGACCCTCTAACATGCGCTGCAACTTTGTGACGCCCGGATAATCAAGCTACAGTAACCTCTGCTAATGATGCCACGTCACCTCGATTACTGTTGCTAATCTCGCGTCAGTTCGAAACCCAGTTCAAATTTTGAAAATAAAGTCAAACAATAAAAGTTTCGAAACATTAAAACTGAAATGCTCTAAACGTGCCAAATAATGCAAAGGTAATTATGGTTAAGAAACCCCATTTTTATAAAATGTTTAAGTATCCTTAGGTGAATAAAACAGTAGCAAAAACCAATATTTAAATGCTTTTATAACTAACAAAATACTAAACTAAATTGCTTTGGGGTAAAACCTATTGTTGTAGTGGGTTTTAAAGTATTACTAAATTAGGGATCATTTTAATATTAGATAAAAATCTAAATGAAAAGGAAACTAGAGATAAAACAGAAAAGAAAAATAAATAAAAGTAAAAAAAACAAAAGAAAAGAAACCCCCTGGCTCCCAAGGGCCTTGGCCCACTGGCCCAGCTGGAGGGCAGGCCCAAACCGCCCTCCCTCACACCCTTATCCCCTGTCCCCGAACCCTAGCGGCCACTACCCCCCACTTCTCCCCGATCCCCTTCTCTTCCCCATCTGGATCGAGCAACTGCCCCGAGCCATCGCCCCACATCGCCAGCGCCCCTATCCTGTCGCCCCACTCCCCCCACGTTCGCCTCCTCTTCCCCCCGATCTGGATCGGGGGGCAACTTCTCCCTCACCCGACGCGCTCGTTGCCATCGTCGCACCACCACTGTGGCCAGTCGCCTCCCCGTCACCTAGGACAGTGTTGGGGAACGTAGTAATTTCAAAATTTTCCTACGCACACGCAAGATCATGGTGATGCATAGCAACGAGAGGGGAGAGTGTGATCTACGTACCCTTGTAAACCGACAGCGGAAGCGTTAGCATAACGCGGTTGATGTAGTCGTACGTCTTCATGGCCCGACCGATCAAGCACCGAAACTACGACACCTCCGAGTTTTAGCACACGTTCAGCTCGATGACGATCCCCGGACTCCGATCCAGCAAAGTATCGGGGAAGAGTTTCGTCAGTAGGACGGCGTGGTGACGATCTTGATGTTCTACCGTCACAGGGATTCGCCTAAGCACCGCTACAATATTATCGAGGATTATGGTGGAAGGGGGCACAGCACACGGCTAAGAAAACGATCACGTGGATCAACTTGTGTGTCTATGGGGTGCCCCCTGCCCCCGTATATAAAGGAGTGGAGGAGGGGAGGGCCGGCCCTCTCTATGGCGCGCCCTAGGTGAGTCCTACTCCCACCGGGAGTAGGATTCCCCCATTCCTAGTCCAACTAGGAGTCCTTCCATGTAGTAGGAGTAGGAGACAGGGAAGGGGAAGAGGGAAGAGAAGGAAGGAGGGGGCGCAGCCCCTCCCCCTAGTCCAATTCGGACTAGGCCTTGGGGGGGCGCGCGGCCTGCCTCTCCCTCTCCCCTAAAGCCTAATAAGGCCCATATACTTCTCCCGTATTCCCGTAACTCCCCGGTACTCCGAAAAATACCCGAACCACTCAAAACCTTTCCGATGTCCGAATATAGTCGTCCAATATATCGATCTTTACGTCTCGACCATTTCGAGACTCCACGTCATGTCCCCAATCTCATCCGGGACTCCGAACTCCTCCGGTACATCAAAACTCCTAAACTCATAATATAACTGTCATCGAAACCTTAAGCGTGCGGATCCTACGGGTTCGAGAACAATGTAGACATGACCGAGACACGTCTCCGGTCAATAACCAATAGCGGGACCTGGATGCTCATATTGGCTCCTACATATTCTACGAAGATCTTTATCGGTCAGACCGCATAACAACATACATTGTTCCCTTTGTCATCAGTTTGTTACTTGCCCGAGATTCGATCGTCGGTATCTCAATACCTAGTTCAATCTCGTTACCGGCAAGTCTCTTTACTCGTTTCGTAATACATCATCTCGCAACTAACTCATTAGTTGCAATGCTTGCAAGGCTTATGTGATGTGCATTACCGAGAGGGCCCAGAGATACCTCTCCGACAATCGGAGTGACAAATCCTAATCTCGAAATACACCAACCCAACATTTACCTTTGGAGACACCTATAGAGCTCCTTTATAATCACCCAGTTACGTTGTGACATTTGGTAGCACACAAAGTGTTCCTCCGGCAAACGGGAGTTGCATAATCTCATAGTCATAGGAACATGTATAAGTCATGAAGAAAGCAATAGCAACAAACTAAACGATCGGGTGCTAAGCTAATGGAATGGGTCATGTCAATCACATCATTCTCCTAATGATGTGATCCCGTTAATCAAATAACAACTCTTTGTCTATGGTTAGGAAACATAACCATCTTTGATTAACGAGCTAGTCAAGTAGAGGCATACTAGTGACACTCTGTTTGTCTATGTATTCACACATGTATTATGTTTTCGGTTAATACAATTCTAGCATGAATAATAAACATTTATCATGAAATAAGGAAATAAATAATAACTTTATTATTGCCTCTAGGGCATATTTCCTTCAGACAGCGCTAGAAGGACCGCCGACGACTTCTACTTCCTCCCCGACCACGCGTTCGAGCTAGAGATCCCGAAGTCAGATGGATCGAGCCGTCATCCACCTCGCGTCACCTTTGCTCGCCGGCGCCGCCACATCCACGGTCTCCTCCTCACTGGCCGACCCCGAGCCCGTTGCCTTTTCCCTGCGGCCCCCGTGAGCTTCCCATCTCCTCCCCTTTTCCCCGTGCTGCTGCTCCCGCCATGGCCGAGCTCACCGCCGCCGTTAACTTCGCCGCTGCACACGCCGCTACGCCGCTTGCGTTCGAGCCCATAGACATGCTCCTGGAGCTGCCAGGAGTCCAACACACGCACGCCCACAGCCCCTAGTGCCCCTAGCTTCGGTTACTCTTTTGCCTGCATGCGACCGCCGCTCAGCTCGACGCCGGTGACATCTCCGGCCACATCGGGACGAACCGCTCACACCACTGGATGCGCCTCTTCGCGCTCGTTCGAACGAGCCCAAGCGCGCACAGATCCATGCCCTGTGTACGTTTTCCGGTGAACTCCGGTGGGTCAGCGCCGTGTATTTGGACGCCGGCTGCGAGAGCCAGCCATGCTGACCTGGCCTGGCCCGGGGCCACCCCCCTGGGTCACTGCCCGGTAGGCCCCAGGGGCCCATTTGACCGCGTTGACTCAGGTCAACATGTTGACTGTGTACCCCACGTCACTGCCAGTGGGGCCCTGCCCCAGAACAAAAAAAAGGAATTAAAAATAATAATTAATTAATTAATTAACTAAACAATTAACTTAATTACTTCTGATTAAATTAACTAATCATGATTAATTAACCTAATGACTAATTAACCTAATTAACCACTGTTAATTAACTAAAAAGTCTATGACAGGTGGGACCCACATGTCAGACTGACCAGCTCAACTGCTGACGTCATGATGATGTCAGCAAACACTGTTCTGGATAATATTGATTTAAATAATTAATTAAATAAATCCTAAAAATGATTTAAATCTTTTAAAGTTAATTTAAAATAAACGGTAGCTCGAATGAAAAAACTTTGTACATGAAAGTTGCTTAGAACGACGAGACGAATCTGAATACCCTATCAGTTCATCCGCCACACATCCCTAGCATAGTGAACATGCAACTTTCCCCCTCCGGTTCATCTGTCCGAAAAACGCAAAACACCGGGGATACTTTCCCGGATGTTTCCCCCCTTCGTCGGTTTCACCTCCTGTTGTGTTAGGGCACCCCTAGCACCGATACTTGTCATGTCATGCATCGCTATGCATTTGTCTGCTTAATATTTATTGTTTCTTCCCCTCTTCTCTCGCTAGACACCGAGACCGACGCCGCTGCTACCCAGTACGGCTACGGTGTTGACGACCCCACTGTCTTGCCAGAGCAACCTGGCAAGCCCCCCCTTTGATCACCAGATATCGCCTACTCTTCTCTATACTGCTTGCATTAGAGTAGTGTATCATGTTACTGCTTTCCGTTAATCCTATTCTGATGCATAGCCTGTCCTTGCTACTGCTGATGTTACCTTTACTTGCAATCCTAATGCTTAGTATAGGATGCTAGTTTATCATCAGTGGCCCTACATTCTAGTCCGTCTGTCATGCTATACTATCGGGCCATGATCACTCGGGAGGTGATCACGGGTATATACTTATACATATATACATGCTACAGGTGGTGACTAAAGTCGGGTCAGCTCGTCGAGTACCCGCAAGTGATTCTGATGTGGGGGCTGAAGGGGCAGGTGGCTCCATCCAGGTAGTGGTGGGCCTGAGTTCCCAACGGCCCCCAGCTGTTACTTTGAGGTGGAGCGACAGGGCAGGTTGAGACCACCTAGGAGAGAGGTGGGCCTGGCCCTGGTCGGCGTTCGCGGTTACTTCAAAAATAACACGCTTAACGAGATCTGGGTATTTGATCTGAGTCTGGCCACTAGCCTATACGCACTAACCATCTATGCGAGGACAGTTATGGGCACTCGACGTCGTGGTCTCAGCCGAAGCCTTCATGACGTCAGCGACTAAGCGGCGCGCGCCGGGTTGGACCGCGTAACGCAACTTCCTTTGTAATGGAGGTTGCTAGGTCTGCTCACCGGCCGCGTACGCAACATGCAGGTGTGCAATGGGCGATGGGCCCAGACCCCTGCGCCATAGGATTTAGACCGGTGTGCTGACCTCTCTGTTGTGCCTAGGTAGGGCTGCGACATGTTGATCTTCCGAGGCCGGGCATGACCCAGGAAAGTGTGTCCGGCCAAATGGGATCGAGCGTGTTGGGTTATGTGGTGCACCCCTGTAGGGAAGTTGATCTATTCGAATAGCCGTGTCCCTCGGTAAAAGGACGACCCGGAGTTGTACCTTGACCTTATCACGACTAGAACCGGATACTTAATAAAACACACCCTTCCAAGTGCCAGATACAACCGGTGGTCGCTCTCTCACAGGGCGATGAGGGGAGGATCATCGGTTAGGATTATGCTATGCGATGCTACTTGGTGAACTTACCATCTACCCTCTTCTCCTGCTGCAAGATGGAGGTTACCAGAAGCGTAGTCGTCGATAGGACTAGCTATCCCCCTCTTATTCCGGCATTCTGCAGTTTAGTCCACATATGATACCCCCCTTTCCATTTTATACCAATGCATACATTTTTAGTGTAGCTCCTTGCTTGCGAGTACTTTGGATGAGTACTCACGGTTGCTTTTCTCCCCGTTTTCCCCTTTCCTATACCCGATTGCTGCAACCAGACGTTGGAGCCCAAGAGCCAGATGCCACCGTCGACGACGACTGCTACTACTCGGGAGGTGCCTACTACTACGTGCAACCCGCTGACGACGACCAGGAGTAGTTTAGGAGGATCCCCGGCAGGAGGCCTGCACCTCTTTCGATCTGTATCCCAGTTTGTGCTAGCCTTCTTAAGGCAACTTGTTTAACTTATGTCTGTACTCAGATATTGTTGCTTCCGCCGACTCGTCTATGATCGAGCTCTTGTATTCGAGCCCTCGAGGCCCCTGGCTTGTAATATGATGCTTGTATGACTTTTTTTATTTGTAGAGTTGTGTTGTGATATCTTCCTGTGAGTCCCTGATCTTGATCGTACACGGTTGCGTGTATGATTAGTGTACAATTGAATCGGGGGCGTCACAAGTTGGTATCAGAGCCGACTACCTGTAGGAATCCCCCTTCCACACTCCTTGGCCGAAGTCGAGTCTAGACATTGCAAAAACTTTTACTTACATGGCTGTGCGGCTTACGGGCCCACGTCGTCGTTGGGTGGTATTAGGATCTTTTACTCCGCGTTTATACTCTGGGACTCTGATCTCTCTTCTATTCGGGTTAAATGAATTTTGCTAAATCTAGCATTAGGATCTCGTTATCACTTTCACCCGGAGAGCCCCTTATTACTGATGATCGTCTGTTGCACGTGTAGACCCTGAAGATACTCTCCGCTGTTAACCCGAGAACTTGTGTTCATCGCGTTTGCAATTCCCCTTCCACCGTCAACCCTTATGGATAACTACTTGCAGTTGTTATTCTTACATTCATCCCAAGTTGGTCTTGTTATTACAAGATACCCCGAATTACTCGTCGTTGTTTTGATAATCCTTTAAGGTTACTGCCTTGCTGTTCTTTGTCACCTGAATACCCCTATGGATAATTCTCGCACTTATCGAGTATCCGCTCATCCCCCAGTTGTTCATGTGTTTCACAATGGTCTTCGAAATACTATTCGATCCTCCAAAAATCCTTAGTAGCTTATTTCTCTGCAATACTTGTCTGCTTGCATTATGGATGCTTTCCATATGTCTGGCAATATTCGTTAGTATCCTTAGGCACCGTCATTTTGACCCCTTTGATTCAACATGAGTGCGAATGCACGCAATCATCAGTCGATCCTTTTAAATTATCTTTCTGGCTCAGGCGTCATTTTAAACATGAGCTGGTTCTCAACAAATCCAATTGCCGTCGATTGTACCCCTAAGGCTATTCAACTTATCCATCCCTAATCAGAACATTGCTTCTGATCCCTTGATTTGAAAATCATAATTCCTTTGCATTAGAGCTCTGGATTAGTCAGTTGTTTCCATAATCCAATGCCTTTGCATTGTTACTTCCTATGGTTGTGTGCCGATGCTCACGTCAGCTCTGTTATGGACCGACAGATCCTTTAATGGATTTTATCCGACAGCGTCCTTCATATTTAATAACCTTGTGAGCCTTTCCATGGGTATATGATACCTTTGGTAAATTGTATCCTCTGTTTTGCTAACCATGCTCTACTTTCGAGCTTGTGATATTTACTCTTGAAACTTGTGGTATATGTTTCTAAGAAGCCCTTATGGGTTGATCATATGCCTTCTCTAAACCGTGTGGGCCCGAAAGATTTCACGGGCCATACTCATCTGGTATTTCACCAGGTAAAACTTTCAACACTAATGCCATTATCAAAACGAGAAGTGAATGTAAGGTTGTGCTTTGGAGAAGTGGGAGTCAACCTTGAACTTTGTGTTCATGCCCATGGACCCGATGTGGAATCTATCATGAAAGCTTCTTGTATTAATAATGGTCCCCTTGTTATAAGTTCATCTTGTATCTATGTTGGTCCTTTGCAATTGTGGTTCCGACCATGATTGTTCTTCTTTGATCCCATTACATGGACAAGTTAAAGCACTTATCTTCTGCAAATCAATATGCTTGTCCAACCTCTATACCGAACTACCTTGAGTATTGCCCCCTACTATCTCGAGGATATCATGCTATTGTACTACGTCTTATGAATTTCTGTTGAAGTAGTACCTTCCCTATCATAGTCACTCCACGAGTTCTAGGTTGTCATCAATCGAGAACACCGAATAGTGAATCGAGTCCACACTGTGATTAGATAACTCTTAGTAATCTTCTTTAAGTACGAGTTTGTACCCGATCAAGTCATTCCTATCATGATTGGCTATATCCTTATCGTGCTATATTCTAACTGTGCTACCTGGTCCTTCTTTCCGGAGCACAATTTTCGATGATGAGCTAAGCTTACGTCGAATTTCCTCATCATATCATTTTGCCTTGAACAACAAGCTTGATTTCGAGTTGTGTCGTACCCATGGTTCCAATAACCTTTCGCTTCATCATTCCTTTGACTTGATGTCATCGCCGATCGATTACATCTTCGTGGAGCCTCTCGACAAAATTTGTCGTGGTCGTCAAACAACATTTTGATTCCTTCCAGAATATCAACCAAATGGATGATGACAAGTAACCATCCTTGACCCTCGATGATTTGTGTTATCACCGATAACATTATTGCTTTCCCTCCAACACAAACTTGTTCATGTTTTGTGTTATACCTGGAGACCCGTGTTATCCAGCAATTATTCTTCGTTACCTTGGAGTATTACCATCTTTTATGTCAAGAATGTCGTGAGAATTTCACCACCTCCTGAGAATTCTTGATACAGGTAATACTTATCACCATCACCTTTCTTTCTTGGTCCCCGTGTTGGATCTAACCGGGATACCAACAGGTGCACGGTGCTGTTTGGATTCTACCCTTCTAGCAACCCTATTGCTTTGAAGTTAATGGTCGAACGTTCATTCTTAGACTATTGATCACTGAATCACCATTGTAACATTGATCATGCAACACAAACCATATTTCGGGTGCACCTGTCAACCAATGTTTAATCTTGGATGTTTTCCTCGGACATACATCATTATATCATTCGATCTGACAAATATTATCTCCTTGTTCACATAATTGTGGAAATCCATCTTTTGCAAATCTTGATGAATTGTCGCTAAGTTCATCAGCCACCTCCTCATTCTCTCCTTGGTTTAATGATGAACTTTTGTATCGGAACTTGCTTCCATAGTTCGTTTCCCGAGAATCTTATAATGTCTTCTCATCAAATTGCGTTGCACCTTTCTTCTCAGGCATCCTGAGTCTGAGGTATCCTGATCCCAATCAGATCTAAAAACTCAGTCAAATATGATGGTTGGAACATATTACCAAGAGTTATAACACTGGTCTTTATATGATCCAGTAAGATGATGTCATGCCTAGCACACCTGGCCGGAGGACCTATTGCTATTAGTTTCCTATTTAGCAAGGTTAACCATTCTTCCATGAGGAAATCGTAAGACTTATTCTATATGTTGTTCCTAATGAATCCTTTGTGTATCCAAGTTCGATCTTTGCTTGAAGACCATGTCAATGCTATCTCGAAGCATGTCTATGGTACTCCGATTTTCAACAGGAACATTTGAAGCCCAATGCTAAATGTTTCCTGCTCAATTATCCAAACACCGTTGTATGGGTAATGTCATGAAATCCCCCCCTTTACCTAAAGGGTTTTCTACATTATATCCTGTCAAGGAAATCATGCTTTGCTTGTCCTTGGGAAGAATATACCCTTGAAATATGTGTTTAAACACATTTTCCTTTCCATTGTTCTGTTTAAACCTGATAATCACTTTCCCTTTCCATTGGTTTGTTTAAACCTTCTTGTGATCTATATTGTATAAGCAGTAATATATCCCTGCTTATGTAAACACCTCGTTGTACCACTCTGTCAGTAAGACCTTGTTACTTTTGTTGATGACATTCCGGTAACCACCGATGGACGAGAACTTTTCCTATTGGTCCGCCTCATAGCAACGAGCAGGGAAAATGGTTCTCTTTGTCCCTCGCCCTTGGTACCAACGTTGTTGCCGACATAATTGACATGGTACTCTCTAACATGCCTTGCTATCATGACCGTGCAAGATGTCACTGCTCCTATTAAAAACACATGGTGGGCCCATAACCCACAGTTCCACATGATCGAAACCTGACTCTCCTGTACACCCCCGGTTTCTAAAGTTATTCCTCACGCTTGTCTTCGTTGGTAATTCATGGGGTCACCTTCTTAGTAATTTATTCTGGTATTATACGCAATACTTATTCCCGTTGCTCTGAACCCCTTTCACCCCTTGTCTCGGGCATCGAATGATTGCCTCCCGCTTGAAATTTCTTATGGTATCTTCTAACTTAACTCTTGATGTTTTCTTAAGTTCAATTCGAGAGTAACTTTCTACCACATTCCCTGAGTTATCTACCAGATAGTCAACTTGGTAAGGCCCGCCCTTCCCAAGTCTTCCCCCATATCCTTTTCGTAAGTACGATGAAGATCCCGAAGAAAGGATGACGACTTCATCATTTTGACCTGAAGCAGAAGTATGAAGGCATCAATATATTGGATTGACCTCTTCGAGAAGAGCAACCAATCACCGAGAAGACCCGTTAGAATTCCGTAACCAATCTCTCCCCCTTACTCCCCTCCTTAATCTCGGGACGAGATTTCTTGTAGTGGAGGAGAATTGTGACGCCCGGATAATCAAGCTACAGTAACCTCTGCTAATGATGCCACGTCACCTCGATTACTGTTGCTAATCTCGCGTTAGTTCGAAACCCAGTTCAAATTTTAAAAATAAGGTCAAACAATAAAAGTTTCCAAACATTAAAAATAAAATGCTCTAAACGTGCCAAATAATGCATAGGTAATTATGGTTAGGAAACCCCATTTTTATAAAATGTTTAAGTATCCTTAGGTGAATAAAACAGTAGCAAAAACCAATATTTAAATGCTTTTATAATTAACAAAATACTAAACTAAATTGCTTTGGGGTAAAACCTATTATTGTAGTGGGTTTTAAAGTATTACTAAATTAGGGATCATTTTAATATTAGATAAAAATCTAAATGAAAAGGAAACTAGAGATAAAACAGAAAAGAAAAATAAATAAAAAGTAAAAAAACAAAAGAAAAGAAACCCCCTGGCTCCCAAGGGCCTTGTTCCACTGGCCCAGCTGGAGGGCAGACCCAAACCGCGCTCCCTCACTCCCTTATCCCCTGTCCCCGAACCCTAGCGGCCACTACCCCCCCACTTCTCCCCGATCCCCTTCTCCTCCCCATCTGGATCGGGCAACTGCCCCGAGCCATCGCCCCACATCGCCAGTGCCCCTATCCCGTCGCCCCACTCCCCCCCACGTTCGCCTCCTCTTCCCCCCGATCTAGATCGGGGGGCAACTTCTCCCTCACCCGACGCGCTCGCTGCCGTCGTCGCACCACCACCGTGGCCAGTCGCCTCCCCGTCACCTAGGACAGCGCCAGAAGGACCGCTGACGACTTCTACTTCCTCCCCGACCACGCGTTCGAGCTGGAGATCACCAAGTCAGCTGGATCGAGCCGTCATCCACCTCGCGTCACCTCTGCTCGCCGGCGCCGCCCCGTCCATGGTCTCCTCCTCACCGGCCGACCCCGAGCACGTTGCCTTTTCCCTGCGGCCCCGTGAGCTTCCCCTCTCCTCCCCTTTTCCCCGTGCTGCTGCTCCCGCCATGGCCGAGCTCACCGCCGCCGTTAACTTCGCTGCCGCACACGCTGCTATGCCGCTTGCGTTCGAGCCCACAGACGTGCTCCTGGAGCTGCCAAGAGTCCAACACACGCACGCCCGCAGCCCCTAGTGCCCCTAGCTTCGGTTACTCTTTCGCCTGCACGCGACCGCCGCTCAGCTCGATGCCGGCGACATCTCCAGCCACATCGGGACAAACCGCTCACACCACTAGATGCGCCTCTTCGCGCTCGTTCGAACGAGCCCAAGCGCGCACGGATCCATGCCCTGTGCACGTTTTTGGGTGAACTCCGGCGGGTCAGCGCCGTGTATTTGGTCGCCGACTGCGAGAGCCGGCCATGCTGACCTGGCCTGGCCCGGGGCCACCCCCCTGGGTCACTGCCCGGTAGGCCCCAGGGGCCCATTTGACCGCGTTGACTCAGGTCAACATGTTGACTGTGTACCCCAAGTCACCGCTAGTGGGGCCCCTGCCCCTGAACAAAAAAAGGAATTAAAAATAATAATAAATAAATAACTTAATTAATTTTGATTAAATTAACTAATCATGATTAATTAACCTAATGACTAATTAACCTAATTAACCACTGTTAATTATCTAAAAAGTCTATGACAAGTGGGACCCACATGTCAGGTTGACCAAGTCAACTGCTGACGTCATGATGATGTCAGCAAACACTGTTCTGGATAATATTGATTTAAATAATTAATTAAATAAATCCTAAAAATGATTTAAATCTTTTAAAGTTAATTTAGAATAAACCGTAGCTCGAATGAAAAAACTTTGTACATGAAAGTTGCTCAGAACGACGAGACGAATCCGAATACGCTATCAGTTCGTCCGCCACACATCCCTAGCATAGAGAACACGCAACTTTCCCCCTCCGGTTCATCTGTCCGAAAAACGCAAAACACTGGGGATACTTTCCCGGATGTTTCCCCCCTTCGCCGGTATCACCTCCTGCTGTGTTAGGGCACCCCTAGCACAGATACTTGTCATGTCATGCATCGCTATTTATCTGTCTGCTTAATATTTATTGTTTCTTCCCCTCTTCTCTCGCTAGACACCGAGACCAACGCCGCTGCTACCCAGTACGACTACGGTGTTGACGACCCCACTCTCTTGCCAGAGCAACCAGGCAAGCCCACCCTTTGATCACCAGATATCGCCTAATCTTCTCTATACTGCTTGCATTAGAGTAGTGTAGCATGTTACTGCTTTCCGTTAATCCTATTCTGATGCATAGCCTGTCCTTGCTACTGCTGATGTTACCTTTACCTGCAATCCTAATGCTTAGTATAGGATGCTAGTTTATCATCAGTGGCCCTACATTCTAGTCCGTCTGTCATGCTATACTATCGGGCCATGATCACTCGGGAGGTGATCACGGGTATATACTTATACATATATACATGCTACAGGTGGTGACTAAAGTCGGGTCAGCTCGTCGAGTACCCGCAAGTGATTCTGATGTGGGGGCTGAAAGGGCAGGTGGCTCCATCTAGGTAGTGGTGGGCCTGAGTTCCCAACGGCCCCCGACTGTTACTTTGAGGCGGAGCGACAGGGCAGGTTGAGACCACCTAGGAGAGAGGTGGGCCTGGCCCTGGTCGGCATTCGCGGTTATTTCAAAAATAACACGCTTAACGAGATCTGGGTATTTGATCTGAGTCTGGCCACTGGCCTATATGCACTAACCATCTACACGGGGACAGTTATGGGCACTCAACGTCGTGGTATCAGCCGAAGCCTTCGTGACGTCAGCGACTGAGCAGCGCGCGCCGGGTTGGACCGCGTAACGCAACTTCCTTTGTAATGGTGGTTGCTAGGTTTGCTCACCGGCCGCGTACGCAACGTGCATGTGTGCAATGGGCGATGGGCCCAGACCCCTGCGCCATAGGATTTAGACCGGCGTGTTGACCTCTCTGTTGTGCCTAGGTAGGGCTGCGACGTGTTGATCTTCCAAGGCCGGGCATGACCTAGGAAAGTGTGTCCGGCCAAATGGGATCGAGCGTGTTGGGTTATGTGGTGCACCCCTGCAGGGAAGTTGATCTATTCGAATAGCCGTGTCCCTCGGTAAAAGGACGACCCGGAGTTGTACCTTGACCTTATGACAACTAGAACCGGATACTTAATAAAACACACCCTTCCAAGTGCCAGATACAACTGGTGGTCACTCTCTCACAGGGCGACAAGGGGAGGATCATCGGTTAGGATTATGCTATGCGATGCTACTTGGTGAACTTACCATCTACCCTCTTCTCCTGCTGCAAGATGGAGGCGTAGTCGTCGATAGGACTAGCTATCCCCCTCTTATTCTGGCATTCTGCAGTTCAGTCCACATATGATACCCCCTTTTCCATTTGATACCAATGCATACATTTGTAGTGTAGCTCCTTGCTTGCGAGTACTTTGGATGAGTACTCACGGTTGCTTTTCTCCCTGTTTTCCCCTTTCCTATACCCGATTGCTGCGACCAGACGTTGGAGCCCAGGAGCCAGACGCCACCGTCGAAGACGACTGCTACTACTCGGGAGGTGCCTACTACTACGTCCAGCCCGCTGACGACGACCAGGAGTAGTTTAGGAGGATCCCAGGCAGGAGGCCTGCGCCTCTTTTGATCTGTATCCCAGTTTGTGCTAGCCTTCTTAAGGCAACTTGTTTAACTTATGTCTGTACTTAGATATTGTTGCTTCCGCTGACTCGTCTATGATCGAGCTCTTGTATTCGAGCCCTCGAGGCCCCTGGCTTGTAATATGATGCTTCTATGACTTATTTTATTTGTAGAGTTGTGTTGTGATATCTTCTTGTGAGTCCCTGATCTTGATCGTACACGTTTGCGTGTATGATTAGTGTACGATTGAATCGGGGGCGTCACAAACTTCTTCTTCTCCAAATCACTTGCGCAGTTTCTCTTTGCATCGGCAATGGCCCGACCTAGATCATCAACGGGCTCATCCGATGCCTCTTCTTCAGCTTCTTCCCGCATTGCCGGCTCAGCTTCTTCCCGCATTACTGGCTCAGCTTCTTCCCTCATTGTGGTATCATCGTATTCAGGGAACCCATGGCCAGGATAGCTGTCGTCGTCCTCTTCTTCTTCATTGTCTTCCATCATAACCCATCTTTCTCCGCGCTTGGTCCAAACATTATAGTGGGGAATGAAACCGGACTCAAACAGGTCGACGTGAATGGTTCTTGACGTAGAGTAATTGTGACCATTCTTACAGCCAACACATGGACAAGGCATAAAACCATCCACCCGCTGGTTTGCCTCAGCCGCAGGCAGAAAAGTATGCACGCCATTAATGAACTCGGGAGAGCATCGGTCATCGTACATCCATTGCCGGCTCATCTTCAATATACAAAACCGAAATCACCAAATTAATACAATACATAAAGTTCATACAACACTTAAATGCAACAAACAAATAACTCTCTAGCTAAAGAATTTAAATGCAATAACAAATGCGATCAAGATCGCAACCAAGGTAACAATTCATCGAACAGCATAATGATACCAAGCCTCACTATGAATGGCATATTTTCTAATCTTTCTAATCTTCAAGCGCATTTTCTCCATCTTAATCTTGTGATCATCGACGATATCGGCAACATGCAACTCCAATTTCATCTTCTCCCCCTCAATTCTTTTCAATTTTTCTTTCAAATCCTTGTTTTCTCTTTCAACTAAATTTAACCTCTAGACAATAGGCTCGGTTGGAATTTCCGGTTCAACTACCTCCTAGATACAAATATCTATGTCAGCTTGATGGGCATAATTTGTCATAAACAAGAAATGAAACAAATAGTTTTGAAAGAGAATATACCACATCCGAATCATAACAAGGACGAGGGCCGACGGGGACGGATATCAAAACCATGGCACTATGTGTAACAAACAACGTACGGGTAAGATAATTATACGAGTAACTATATATCCAAATCACACAAACATCAATTTTTTATATAAAATTTCATGAACAAGGGCTCACCACAAGGTGGTGCCGGCGACGGGACGGTGCGGGCGATCGATGGTGGTTACGAGGGAGATTTAGAAGGCACTAAGTAAACCACACCTACATATGAAACTAAGTGTTATTTTGACCTCAATTTGCATATAAATCAAATACTACCACATATAATTCCTGCCAAATTACTAAAACCCACAATTAATCACTATATAAACCAATGCAAGAGCTAATCTAGCAATGAGAGATGAAAGGACAAAGTTGCTAACCTTTGTGATCATTTGAATGGATGGGGGCCTGCAAATCTTAACAAATTTGGGGCAAATTTTGTGATGAACTCTAGAGGAAGAAGGGAAGAACAGAGGAGAGGGAGAGGGGAAAGGGGAAGAACAGAGTGCTGGTGGACGAAGGGTTTATATAGGACGACCTTTAGTACCGGTTCGTGGCACGAACCGATACTAAAGGTGCTGGAGGGGCCCCACTCTGACAACATCCTTCCACCACTCTCATTAGTACCGGTTCGTGGCACGAACCGGTGCTAAAGGTTCGCCATGAACCGGTACTAAAGATCTCCTCCTGCCTAGCCGTTGGAACCGGCACTAATGGACACATTAGTGCCGGTTCTGTTACAAACCGGGACTAATGTGTCTCACATTTGACCCTTTTTCTACTAGTGTGCATGCACCGCCTCCCGCCTTTGACCCTGCCTCTGGAACCACGCGTGCCCATGCAACTGGGCCGGCGCCCGCGATGGCTTCCGTACCTAGGCCGGTGTCCGTCACGGCTGCCTCTGCGCGGCCCGCGTCACCAATGGCCTCAGCCAAGAGGCTCGAGCGGTCCTCATCACCGTCTACATGCCCGGCTTCGCCTCCGTCATCGCCTACGTCGCCTGCCCGTACGTCTTTGCTGCCCCTCTCACCTGGGTCGGCTGAGCCTCTCGTCGCCTCGCCTGGGCCCCCGTCGCCCGATCCTCCTTCACCGACGCCTCAAGGACCAGTGTCGCCTGCTCCTGTCATCGTTGCACCGCAACGTCCGCATACTCGCAGCCGTAGCGATATTGTTCTTCCCAAACAGCGTCATGATGGAACTATCACATACCTGGCTGCTTGTCTTGCTCATGCTGTTGCGGATCCCACCGCTGAACCACGCAGTCATGAGGCCGCTATGAGTATTCCTCACTGGAGGGCTGCTATGGAGGAAGAGTACCATGCTCTTATGCATAATGAGACCTGGACACTGGTTCCCCCTCCACCTCGCGTAAACATCATTCATTCGAAGTGGGTTTTCAAAGTCAAGGGACATGCAGATGGATCTATTGAGCGCTACAAGGCGCGTCTTGTGGCCAAGGGGTTTAAATAGCGTCAGGGTCTGGACTATGAGGACACATTCAGCCCCGTTGTTAAACCTACTACTACTCAGCTTCTCCTGTCTCTTGCAGTCTCTCGTGGTTGGTCTCTTCGACAGCTCGATGTGCATAATGCTTTTCTTCATGGGCTGCTTGAAGAGGAGGTTTACATGCGGCAGCCACTAGGGTTTGTTGATCACGCTCAGCCTCATCATCTCTGTCGTCTGATGAAGGCTCTCTATGGACTGAAGCAGGTGCCCCGTGCCTGGCATGCTCGCCTTGCTTTGGCCCTTTGTACTCATGGCTTCATTCCGTCGACAGCTGACAGCTTGCTGTTCTTATTTCAGCGCCCCAGTGTGACTGTGTATTTGCTTGTGTACGTGGATGATATCATTCTGGTCAGCTCCTCTGCAACGGCTGCTGACTCTCTTGTGACTGCACTTGGCAGAGATTTCGCAGTTAAGGATTTGGGACGGCTCCACTTCTTCCTGGGTATTGAAGTTGCGCATCAGTCTCGCGGCAGCTTAGCTCTCACCCAGAAGAAGTACTCCCTTGACCTCTTGCGCCGCGCTGGTATGCTCAAGTGTAAGCCATCCCCCACACCAATGTCCTCCACTGACAAGCTCTCGGCTACTGCTGGTATGATCCTGTCTCCTGCGGATGCAACGGAGTATCGGAGTATTGTTCGTGGCTTGCAGTATCTGACGATCACACGCCCTGATCTTTCCTTTGCGGTTAACAGGGTATGCCAGTATCTTCATTCACCTATTGATGTGCACTGGTCTGCTGTGAAGCGCATTCTTCGTTATGTGCGTCTCACTGTCTCCTATGGTCTTCATCTGCGAACCAGTTCCTCTGCCGCTCTATCTGCGTTTTCAGATGTTGATTGGGCTGGGTGTCCGGATTACAGGCGATCCACGGGGGGACATGCTGTATTTTTGGGTCCTAATTTGATCGCCTGGAGTGCACGCAAGCAAGCCATAGTTTTTCGCAGCAGCACAGAAGCCGAGTACAAAGCAGTTGCCAATGCGACTGCTGAGCTTATCTGGATCGAGTCTTTACTTCGAGAGCTGGGAATCTCCCAGTCACATCCTCCGGTTCTTTGGTGTGACAACATCGGTGCTACGTTTCTTTCGACAAACCCGGTCTTCCATGCACGAACCAAACACATTGAAATTGACTATCATTTTGTGAGGGAACGTGTTGCACAGAAGCTACTACAGATCAAGTTTATCTCCTCAAAGGACCAACTTGCCGACATCTTCACCAAGCCTCTACCTTCTCCCATGTTCGAGGTCTGTAGGCGCAATCTCAACCTCCTGGATGCATCAGGAGTGAGTTGAGATTGAGGGAGGGTGTTAGACTTTGTAACGTAGCCCAACTGTGTAATCTGTATATTGTGTAACCTTATAAATATATGTGATAGGCCATCCCTAAATGGTTGAGCCAGTTCCCACAAATCCTATGTTTAACACTTCGTTGTCCACATCCCAGATACTTCAGAACTAATCTTCCGATGATAGATACAGTTGCACCAACTCTAAATCTAAAGTTGGGAACTGGTAGAAAGTGTTCCCCACTACCAACTCCAGGCCAATGTTGGTCACCAACTCAACATTTGGTGCTAAAGAATCTTTGCATCGATTTTAATTGGTGCTGAACATTCTGTGGAGTAAAGCGCTAAGAAAAGAAAAGAAAGCGGAACCGGTTCTAGTGCTAGAATCAGGTGCTAAAAAAAGTTAGACTTTTCGTGGAGCCCAAACTGGCTCAAATTGGGAGAGGGAAGTAAATGGTAAAAAATACAATAGTCTAACATGTGGATCTAAAAGTAGGTGCTATAGAACATAATATTAAAGCAAATTTACTTTTCGTTGAACCAAGTTATAGTATTTTTCTTTGAACCAACAACATAGTTGAATAGTCGATGCTCAACTCTAGAGTCATGTAGCAGAAAGTGTACTCACTACTATCTGCTGCTGACTATCAATATCAAGATTATAGGAAAAAAAAACGAGCGGCCAGCGAGGCCCGTCTAGGCCACCCCTTGTCCCTCGTTTTCTCCCTTGCCCCGCCTTCCCTTGCCCTTGCCTTCTCATCTCCTCGAGCGACCAGTGATGCCTTTGATTGCTTGCTACTCTCCGCTCGGATTCGGTCTTCGTTCATCTATGTTCGGGAAATGACCAGTGGTTGCTATAAAAGAGACTGGAAGCATCAAGTCAGGCCAGGAAATGCAGCAAGTTGTGCACTCACGTTGCGAGTTGAGAGCCTCTTTGCTTTTTCAGAAAAAACAAGGCTAGCTGTGGGGGAGGTGGAGTATCTAGTCCCGAGCTCATATTCTCCCTAATGAATAGTAAAATAAAAAGATAGTAAAAATATTCAAATATTCTGGTTTTTTTGTGCATACTTTGACAAATGTTATATTGTCAAAAACGTTCTTATATTTTGGAGTGAATTCCAGTTTTTACCCCTTACTTCCATATTTTTGACACTAATTACCCCATTTAACATTTTTTCATTCCAATTACCCCATTTAGCAAAAGTCTTGCCAGTTTTTACCCCAGTAAGATTTTTGAGAGTGATCTGCTTGCTAACTCCCCGCCATCAGATTTCTTGGCATTTTTTCCAATGCCCGACCAGGTCACTTGGTATAGCCGCACCCAGTTTTTTTCTCATGGCTGTCA
This sequence comes from Triticum dicoccoides, assembly GCF_002162155.2. Taxonomy (NCBI): domain Eukaryota; kingdom Viridiplantae; phylum Streptophyta; class Magnoliopsida; order Poales; family Poaceae; genus Triticum; species Triticum dicoccoides. Next base: position 31,392,245 of record NC_041390.1, on the reverse strand, counting down.
GGTACGTGCGCACCACATCGAGGGAAAGAGGAATAGTTATCTTTGGCGGTCAAGTACGTTCAATTTTGCATTGTGGGTTGTGGTTTGTAGGTTACCGAAAAAAGCTTTTGTTCTACTTTATATATAAAGCAACAATCATCCACAATCAGTACAAACACACGCCACCGCAACACACGCACACACCAAGGCATGATACATAGGCGTTGAGCACAACAACACCACCCCTAGCACTACAAGAGCAACCGGGGTCCTCAACCGTGAACACGCCATCGCGAAGAGATGAAGCCGCATACGACAAACCGTGGGCTCCAAGATGGCACCTTCAGGAAGGTTACGATACCAGAGGGCCACCACCAGCCGACCTGAGGATCAGAGTTTCCCCAGGAGCAACACGATGGGCAATGAGAGTCGCGACGATGCCTTCAGGAAGGGAACGAGCTTCGCCGCCGCCGGTCCGTCTGAAGATCGAATAGGTTTTCACCTCGGTCAACACTCACCGCCACTGTATGCCACACCCCTGCGACCACGCCGCCCACCCGGCCATGGCCACCGGGCAACACCGAGACACGGGCTCTACCCATGTGCACCGTGCTACCACCACCAGGGCCACCGCCCTGGCATCCAAGACCTTGACACCACCTCACTTGAGACCCGCTGGTACCCCAACAGAAGAGACGCGTGGAAAGGCCCCGCCTTTCACACCCCTAGGTAGCCCCCAGCGCCGAGACCCAATAGGCCAGCCAAAACTGGCCTCCATCGACCCATCTTGTTGCACCGGGTGCGAGACGAGCTCGGTCAGTCGTGCTGCCGGGCGCGAGACGAGGTCGGTCCTGCTATCGGGCGCGAGACGAGCGATGGACCGCAGCTTGGAGAGGTCCAATCCTTCGACCAAAGCAGTGCCCGGACGACAAGGAGAGGAATCGAAGGCCGACACAAGCCGCCTACGCGCCAACCGACACCAGAACATGCCAGCCGCTGCAAGCGCCGGCGAGGCGTCGCTCGGCCGCGGACTCTGGCGGCAGCGAGGGAGGGAGGAGGGGGCCTGGCGGCGGCGGTAGGGTTTGCCTCCCCTGCCGCTCGCGGGAGCGCCAGATGAGGTCGTGCCCGGCGCGTAACACATTCGTACTCGGTTTCTAGGTTTAATGTGATGATATTTTAGTTTTCTTCTTTGATGCAAAACATCATAGGAACCACTTATTTTAGGCTTTGGGAGATCATCAAACAAAAACACCACAGTCTATTTTACATGTCTGCAGTGCTATTGTCGTACATGTGTTTTTTAGTGGGCTCCAATGATGTGTGTCCATTGAAAATTAGTACTACCAGTTATTGACATGATTCTTGCAAAAAAAGTTATTGGCATCATAGGGTCGGATTTTTTTTGTTTTTATAAAAATGTACATTTGGGCACTTAGTCTCAAGTAAAATTAACATGATCTTTGCAAGAAGGCTCTTAAAATTTAAAAGGGGTAAGAACAGACAAGATTGTTACTAAATGGGGTAATCTGGATGAAAATTTGTTAAATGGGGTAAATAGTGTCAAAAATGGTTAATTAGGGGGTAAAAGCCCGAATTCACTCTATATTTTGGGACAGAGGGAGTAATAAGTTTTTGCACTATCCCGAGGTTTCTACTAGCATGAATTGAATTAAATTTGATTTATCAATAACTTGCTAGCTTTTGTATTTCTGAAAGTACCCTATGAGCTAGAAGCCAGATGTTTCTGCGTCCCTACTTCGTGAACCCCTTAGATACCCTTTAATTTTAGCTTCTCAGACTAGATGTTGCTAAAAACTGCTAATGATAGAAGTTGAAGGGGAGCCACTACACTACAAACTACATGTTCTCTGTGTCTAATGTATGTTTTGTCAAATAATTGTTAGGTGATTCAACGTTGGAGTTTTTGGTACAGTCCAAGATGGTGAAGCTACTGTTTACTATTCGAGTCATGCAAAATCGTGCCATGAATGTCTTGTGAAAATTGGTTTTACTGATGCCAGTGGCTGAGATGCATAAGTGGCTTGTTTCCTGTGATCCACGTGGAAATTTACCCTCCATGTAGGATGCACCGGTTATCTATGTTGTGGACTTGGAGGGATTAATAGCTGAATTTGTCCACTCCCGCCTATAATCCAATTTCAGTAGACAATTATGCAATAAAGATATAATGCCTTGGTATGTTAATTAGCACTTCTCAAATAGTCTTTTTCTTATTTTGTATGTGGTCATATTTTCACCTGTTTCTTTTGATTGTGTCCCGTGTTGTATAAGGAAGGGAGAATTCTGCGTTGAACTTTTGCTTATCTCCCTTTTTTTTTTGTTCTTGGTGGATGTTTATCTAATTCCGTCAAATGTAATTTGAATTATTTTGCTTTCCTTAGCATTCAGGAAAGGCTAGAATGAGTTTTTTTTTCTAAAGGATGATTAACCTCAGCCTCTGCATCAAAATGATGCATGCAACTATCTTTATTAAGTTATTCAACAGGCCTGACAAAATAAATACAAAGATCAACCCAAACCTACCTCCGAGGTGAACAAAGTCACCTACAAGTATAAAGATGTGTCCTAACCACATCAACCAACCAGTCTAGGCGTCCTACAACGTGCACCGCATGCACGCGCTCTATGATCTGCCGCGACCATCTTTCGTCGTCCCATCTTTAGGATGGATCATTGCAGAGACCTTGCCAGATCCTCTACCATCGATGTCACCACGACGCGAGACAACGCCAGCAGCCTTCACGAGTCCATCATACCACGTCCAACGCCGAGACTCCACTGCTCCACGTCACCGAGACCCGCCATCTTCAATTCAGTAGATGCAACACCGCTCCACCTATTGGCCCCTCCAGTGAACCTCTGTTCCAAAACAATGCCCTGGGGGGGGAGGGGGGAACGGCATCACAGTCTTTGTCATCATCCAATCCGGGAGACTAGATATCAGGTTTCCCCATGAACAGATGCCCCCGCGGGAAGAGGGGCATGCCATCTACACCTGCCACTATACCTAAACAATGTCGACCATCACAAAGCTCTCACGACGACGCCTTTCAGGAAGGACACGACACCTTGAGCACCTTCGCTGCCCACCGCAGTTAGGGTTTTCACCCGAGAAGAAGTGAGATGGGAAGATGTAGGGTGGACCCAAACGATGTCTCCAAGAAGAAAGTCGGCACCCGTGGGCGGCGTCATCGTGGTCGGCCGGAACCGACCAGGGAATTATCCGGTCTAGATCATCACCTCTCGCTCCGCCCACAACCAATGACCGGCTAGCTAGCAAGCACGGCTAAGTCCGGCAAGATTCAAGCACACCTAGATGGGACAGTATGCAGCAGACAAAACGGTGCCGTCCGCCGCCGGGGCATCGCTGTCATGGCCTGAACCCGCCCGGCTGCCCAAGTTGACTTCCCGCAGCCTGACAGCCTCGCCGCGGCACCGGACAGGAAAGCCTCACCAGGGGGCGCTGCCCCGGATCCATGGATCGCAGCAGAGCAGACGGAGAAGGGCCCCGCCACTGCCTTCCCCAGAGCGCATTCGTACTTTGCCGTAGGGCGCCACGGGCGGTGGTGAGGGGAGGAAGGTGTGGGTGGGGGGAGGTGGCAGAGGAGGAGGGATCCGACAACGTTGTAGGGTGGCGGCAACGCTAGCTGAATGAGTTTGTTAATGTTTGAAATCTTTTATGTGTTAGCCTCTCATGTCACTTGTTCCTCGCAAAAGGAAGATACATAATTATGTTGTGATGAATTGTGATCCGGACAGAGAACAGTAAAATCAAAAGCCAAATCAAAATAAGTAGGATTTTGCCAAATGCGCATCGATAAACATCTTTTTTTGAAGATTCGTAAACTTTATAACAAGTGATGCACCAAAGCGAAACACACTGAATAGTTCTTTTCCATTCAATGTTAGCTTATTGGCAGGACCACCGCCGCCCAAAACTGGGTGCACACACGGCTACAAGTCGCAACGCCAACTGCATATGCAAAATGGCAGTGGAAGCACAAGATCATCAGAACAAAATAACATCAAAAGCGCGACACATATTCCATCAATGTGCCTCTACGTATGAATCACCTATAACATAAGGTGGTAGATCATCTTACCAAACGGTGACATTGGGAGGCCACACAGAGAGTCCATGGCATAGGAGTCCAAGCAGGCACCAACACAGTTACCGGTGTCATCGCATCAGCCGCCACACTTGACCTGGCAGAGTATCGGAAAGGTGCGCTTGCACCTTGGGTAGCACTCACGGTAGCAGACGCAGGAGTGACATGAGAACTGCCGATGGAATCGCCTTGACAACATGAGGAGGTGGAGCATGCACAGGGCGACAATGGCCGCCGCTTTCTTCTTCACCACCATCTCCTTCCTCGTATTTGACATCACAGAACCACGGGCCACACCAATAGGGCTGGACGTACGAACGAGCTTTTCAACTCGGCTCGAAGCTCGTTTCAGCTCGGCCCGAATGAGCTCGGTCCGTGAAGTATTTATAGCGAGCCGAGTTTGAAAAGTAGGCCCGAAATCCGACCGAGCCGAGCCGAGTTTGGCCCGGGCCAGCTCGGTGCACCGATTGAGGCCCAGCCCAAAAACATCTCCACTCTATCCCAGAGGCCCCGACTGGCTCTGCCTTCCGCCGCCGCCGCCACCCCTCATCCCATCGTCCTCTCCGCGCGAGTCGCCGTCGTCTCCGCACAAGTTGCC
>NC_041390.1:31368077-31387210 GCF_002162155.2 Triticum dicoccoides | reverse complement strand
GTCGGCCTTCTCCTCGCATCCCTCCTTGCCACGTCCAGAGCCCCCGAAGCTGGACGCGTTGGTTTTGGCTCTGACGGAGTCGCCCACGGAACTCGCCAGACCAGCCGCCGCCGGTCGTGCCTCTTCTTGTTTCTCTTCGAGCGCACCAAGAACGAGCAGGGGTAAGGCTACTGGCTCCAGCGCTTGACATCTTCCCATCCGAGGCTGACCTCCAGGCCTCCACTGACCACATCAGCACTCATTCCATGCCAGTGACCAAGGCGAGCACACCATTGACCATCCCAATCTTTTCCCCTTTCGTTCTGTTGATCTATGCTGCTGATGACAGAGTGCTTCGAAATGCAGTTGCTGTCCAAAATTCTGTTGCTCTGATGTATTGATGGATTGTTGTCGAAAATTCAGTTTGCTCTGTTCATTGATGGACTGTTGCTGTCGACAGTTCAGTTTGCTTTTGTTTATTGATCGATTGATGCACCATGCCGTCCAAACTTCAGTGGCATTGTAGTATTTCCCCTCTGATGTATTGACATTGTAGTATTGTTAAGTTAACTAAACGCACCATCGTCCATCAGGCGGTGTCTGATGTATGCGTTGCATTATTTGGCTGTTCAAAAGTTCAGTATACCAGTGCACACACGAGCTGCTCGGGCTGGACCGAGCCAGAGGCAAAACGATCCGAGCCTCTAGAAACAGGCTCTTTCAACCAACGAGCCGAGCCGAGCTCGGCTCGCTTTAGGCGAGCCAAAGCCGGGCTCGGACTGAACTCGGCTCGGCTCGGCTCGTGTCCAGCCCTACACACCAACACCTTCTATGCATGCGACCATCACCCTGACGTGTTCCGGTTTTGCATGAGCAGCCTTGGCACAACAAAGTAGAGCTTCACAATATTGCAATCACATAGCCCAAACGGCCGCAAGAACTCGACATTGGGGTCAACCGCCCTCTTGAGGTTGAATTTGATAAGATATATGTGTCTATCATGCGGACGAAAGAGGTTCTCAGAGGACCCAAAGAGAAGCAGGTTGTACTGCATCTTGGAGACGATAGCTTGGGTAGGGCTGCAAGTTTTGATGAGGTAGCCCTCAACGGCGAAGCCAGGTTTTGGGGAAACGACGGGTGTGGCGGCTGAAAGGGTGCGGTGAAGAGAGGGAGTGGAAGGCCAGGGATATGAGAGAAGATGGATGATGACGAATCTTCGGAGGTGGAGCATGTGCACATGACAATGTTAGCGCCGGCGGCAACGGTAAGGTTACCGGTGAACATCGGGTTTGGAATGTGTTTTTTTTAGGGAATGGAATGTGGGGTTTTTTAGTGTTTTTTAGGAAAAACGTTTAACACCAGCGCGCCGGCTTAACTTTGCGCCGGTCGTGCTGGCACGCGCTCGCACATGACATGCAAAAAACTAGGCACGTGCCTAGGTGGGCCCCGGAGGGCACGCCCATCCCTTATCTCTTTGCTTTACACGGCGCATCCATTTCTCCTCTTTCTCTCTCCCTTTTCTCTTCTCCGCCATTAAATCCCTCAACACCGCATGGCGAGCTCGTCTCTGTCTCCGACGGTGCAACCATCTGCTACTGCTCTGGATGGGAGACGCCGCGAGCCTGAGTAAGGCTTGGGAGCTCTGTAGCTAACCCCATTCCATGCCCACATTGCAACGGGGGAGGCGGCGTTACTGCAAGCAAGACGATGAAGGCCCGCGGTTGGGGAGCAGCCTGCCGGGGATGTTTCAACCGGCGGGGGCGGCGGAGAGTGGGTGTGTGTCGTGATGATTTTTTTGCTACAACTGTCGTCCGTTTTTGCTACTACTAACAAAAAATTTGCTACAAGGATTTTCATGGCGAGGCTGCAACCACGAACTGCGTGACGATTTTTTTTTTGTTACATCCACCGCCAGATTTTGCTACGACCAGCGAGATTGTTTGCTACAATGATTTCATGGTGAAGCTACAACAGGGACGGCGCATGACGAAGTTTTGCTGCATCCATCGCTGGATTTTGCTACAACCGCGAGGAATTTTGCTACAATCGGCATTTGTGGGCGGCGGCGGCTACAACCACGACCACCAGAGTCACATTTTTGCTACCACCACATCGCCTTTTTGCTACAACCAGAGTCGCTTCTTGCTACAACTGGCTCTCGGCGATGCTGGAATCGTCAGTACAAGGAGCTACGAGTGGGCCGAGGAGGATGTCATGACCGGCTGCTGGCGATGCTGGAACCAGCAGTGCGAGGAGCTGTGAGCGTCAGACGAGGATGCTACAACCGTCTGGGCATGAAGCTACAACCCCTAGCGTCCTTTGCTGGAAGCGGTCACCATCGATGCTACAACCTTCATTGATGGATGCTACAACTGTCAACGGTGGGGGCTACAAGAAGCGATGGCGAGATGGCTAGCCGCGACCATGATTTTGCTGGGACGGGGGACGGCGGTGGTGGCGGACCTACAACGATGGCAGGTGGTGGAGATGTGACCCCATGCAACCACGGCCCGTTGGGAGCTGCAATGGCAACCTCGGGCACGACGGCGGCGACCTTGCACGACAACAGCGATGACTTGTTGCGGCGCGCCGGCATGAGGAACTGACGGCAAGCGCAGGTCACAAGGCGGCCGACGAGCGCTTGTTGCGCAGCCGCGCGGGGAGGCCGGCGAGAGCAGACGAGGATAAGCGGTTACGGTAGGCTCTATCCTTTTTTTTTTTTTTTTGCTTTTACCTGTGAGATGAACGGGATCATGTGGTTTTTTTTGAGACAACGTCGCGAGGCTTTATTAATTCGTCACAATGTTTACAGGGACGGATGGTAGGTTCCCGGGATGGCCTAACCAAATACGGCGGCCACCATCGAGAGATAAAGCATGCCTCGCTAAGTTGTGAGCTTCATAGTTGGAGCTCCTAAATTCATGTCTAAAACTGCATAAATCAAAAGAAGAGGAATGGGCTATTATTTCATGTACAATTGCATCATAGCTCACCAAATTATCCTTATGTAGATCCTCCACTACCACTTTGCAATCCGACACCACTTCAATCCGTCGCATATATAGATCATCTGCCAGTGCCAGTGCTTCTCTGATTGCTAGGGCTTCGAGGGTCGGTGGTGTTGGGGATCGTAGCAAAAATTTAAAATTTTCTACGCATCACCAAGATCAATCTATGGAGTAATCTAGCAACGAGGGGAAGGGGAGTGCATCTACATACCCTTGTAGATCGCTAAGCGGAAGCATTGCAAGAACGCGAATGAAGGAGTCGTACTCGCAGTGATTCAGATCGCGGTTGATTCCGATTTAAGCGCCGAACAACGGCGCCTCCGTGTTCAACACACCTGCAGCCCGGTGAGGTCTCCCACGCCTTGATCCAGCAAGGGGAGAAGGAGAGGTTGGGGAAGCCTCCGTCCAGCAGCAGCACGACGGCGTGGTGGTGGTGGAGGAGCGCGGGACTCCAGCAGGGCTTCGCCAAGCACTACGAGAGACGAGGAGAAAGAGAGGTAGGGTTGCGCCAAGAGAGAGATCAAATCGTATGTTGGGCAGCCCCCATGCCTCAAGTATATATAGGGGGAGGGGAGGGGTTGCGCCCCCTCTAGGGTTCCCACCCCAAGGGGTGCGGCAGCCCCAGATCCCATCTAGGGTGGCGGCCACAAGGTGGAAAGGGGGAGGCGCACCTGGGGTGGGCCTTAGGGCCCATCTGCCCTAGGGTTTGCCCCCTCCACTCTTGGAGGCGCCTTGGGTCTTGGTGGGAGGCGCCCCAGCCCACCTAGGGGCTGGTCCCTTCCCACTATTGGCCCATGTAGGCCTCCGGGACTAGTAGCCGCACCTGGTGGACCCCCGGGACCCTCCCGGTGGTCCCGGTATGTTACCGATAGCACCCGAAACTTTTCCGGTGACCAAAACGGGACTTCCCATATATAAATCTTTACCTTCGGACCATTCTGGAACTCCTCGTGACGTCCGGGATCTCATCCGGGACTCCGAACAACATTCGGTAACCGCGTACATACTTTCCCTATAACCCTAGCGTCATCGAACCTTAAGTGTGTAGACCCTACGGGCTCGGGAGTCATGCAGACATGGCCGAGACAACTCTCCGGTCAATAACCAACAGCGGGATCTGGATACCCATGTTGGCTCCCACATGCTCCACGATGATCTCATCGGATGAACCACGATGTCAAGGATTCAATCAATCCCGTATTCAATTCCCTTTGTCTATCGGTACGATACTTTCCCGAGATTCGATCATCGGTATCCCGATACCTTGTTCAATCTCGTTACCAGCAAGTCTCTTTACTCGTTCTGTAACACATCATCCCGTGATCAACTACTTGGTCACATTGTGCACATTATGATGATGTCCTACTGAGTGGGCCCAGAGATACCTCTCCGTTACACGGAGTGACAAATCCCAGTCTCGATTCATGCCAACCCAATAGACATTTTCGGAGATACCCGTAGTGCACCTTTATAGCCACCCAGTTACGTTGTGACGTTTGGCACACCCAAAGCACTCCTACGGTATCCGGGAGTTGCACAATCTCATGGTCTAAGGAAATGATACTTGACATTAGGAAAGCTTTAGCATACGAACTACACGATCTTGTGCTAGGCTTAGGATTGGGCCTTGTCCATCACATCATTCTCCTAATGATGTGATCCCGTTATCAATGACATCCAATGTCCATGGTTAGGAAACCGTAACCATCTATTGATCAACGAGATAGTCATCTAGAGGCTTACTAGGGACATGGTGTTGTCTATGTATCCACACATGTATCTGAGTTTCCTATCAATACAATTCTAGCATGGATAATAAACGATTATCATGAACAATGAAATATAATATAATAATAACTAATTTATTATTGCCTCTAGGGCATATTTTCAACAGTCTCCCACTTGCACTAGAGTCAATAATCTAGTTTACATCGCCATGTGATTAACACTCACAGGTCACATCGCCATGTGACCAACATCTAAAGAGTTTACTAGACTCAATAATCTAGTTCACATCACTATGTGATTAACACTCAATGAGTTCTGGGTTTGATCATGTTATGCTTGTGAGAGAGGTTGTAGTCAACGGGTCTGCAATATTCAGATCCCTATGTATTTCACAAAACTTTATGTCATGTCGTAGAGGCTGCTACCACATTCCACTTGGAGCTATTCCAAATTGTTGCTCCATTATACGTATCCGATATCTCTACTCAGAGCTATCCGGATAGGTGTTAAGCTTGCATCGACGTAACTCTTTACATCGAACTCTTTATCACCTCCATAACCGAGAAACATTTCCTTATTCCTCTAAGGATAATTTTGACTGCTATCTGGTGATCCACTCCTAGATCACCTTTGTAACCTCTTGCCAGACATGTGGCAAGGCACACATCTGGTGCGGTACTCAGCATGGCATACCGTATCGAGCCTATGAAAAAAGCATAGGGGACGACCTTCGTCCTTCCTCTTTCTTCTGCCGTGGTCAATCTTTGCATCTTACTCAACTTCACACCTTACAACTCAGGTAAGAACCCCTTCTTTGACTGATCTATTTTGAACTCCTTCAAAATCATGTCAAGGTGTGCGTTCTTTGAAAGTATCATCAGGCGTCTTGATCTATCTCTATAGATCTTGATGCCCAATATGTAAGCAGCTTTATCCATGTCTTCCTTTGAAAAACACTCTTCAAACAACCGTTTATGCTTTCCAGAAATTCTACATTATTTCGGATCAACAATATGTCATCCACATATACTTATCAGAAATGTTCTAGTGCTCCCACTCACTTTCTTGTAAATACAAGTTTCTAGCAAACATTGTATAAACCTAAAAGCTTTGATCACTCCATCAAAGCATATATTCTGACTCCGAGATGCTTGCTCTAGTCCATAGAAGGATCGCTGGAGCCAGCATACCTTTTAGCATCCTTAGGATTGACAAAACTTTGATTGTATCACATACAACTCTTTCTTACGAAAACTGGTAAGAAAACTTGTTTTTGACATCCATCTGTCAGATTTCATAATCGAAAAATACAGCTAATGCTAACATGATTCCGACGGACTTAAGCATCGCTACGGGTGAGAAATTCTCATCGTAGTCAACTCCTTGAACTTGTGAAAAGACTCTTTCCCACAAGTCGAGCTTCATAGACGGTAACATTACCGCCCACATCCGTCTTCTTCTTAAAGATCCATTTATCTCAATGGCTTGCCGATCATAGGGAAAGTCCACCAAAGTCCATACTTTGTTCTGATACATGGATCCTATCTCAGATTTCATGGCTTCTAACCATTTGTCGGAATACGGGCCCACCATCGCTTCCCCATAGCTCGTAGGTTCATTGTTGTCTAACAACATGATATCTAAGACAGGATTACCGTACCACTCAGGAGTAGTACATATCCTTGTCGACCTATGAGGTTCGATAGCAACTTGATCCGAAGCTTCATGATCACTATCATTAACTTCCTCTTCAACAGACATAGGCGCCACAGAAAACATCTTTCTGTGTTGCATCACTCTCTGGTTGAAATAAAGGTTCGACAACCTCATCAAGTTCTATCTTCCTCCCACTCAATTCTTTCGACAGAAACTCCTTCTCGAGAAAGGACCCGTTCTTAGCGACAAACAATTTTCCCTCGCATCTGAGATAGAAGGTATACCCAACTGTCACCTTTGGGTATCCTATGAAGATGTGTTTGTCCGCTTTTGGGTTCGAGCTTCTCCGGCTGAAGCCTTAAGCATCGCAACCCCAAATATTAAGAAACAACAACTTTGGTTTCTTGCCAAGCCATTGTTCATATGACGTCGTCTCAACGGACTTAGATGGTGTCCTATCTAAAGTGAATGCAACTGTCTCTAACGCATAACCTCAAAATGAAAACGGTAGATCGGTAAGAGACATCACAGATCGCACCATATCTCATAAGGTTCGATTATGACGTCCGGACACACCATTACCCTGTGGTGTTCCAGGTGGCTTCAACTGCGAAACAATTCCACATTGTCTTAAGTGATTGCCAAACTCATAACTCAGAAATTCTCATCGATCAGATCGTAGAAATTTGATCTTCTTGTTATGATGGTTCTTAACTTCACTCTGAAATCGCTTGAACTTTTCAAACGTTTCAGACTTGTGCTTCATTAAGTAAATATACCTATATCTACTCAAATCGTCAGTGAAGATGAGAAAATAGCGATATCCACCGCACGCTTCAATTCTCATTGGATCACACGCATCAGCATGTATGATTTCCAACAAGTCACTTGCCCGTTTCATTGTACTTGAAAATGGGGTCTTAGTTATCCTGCCCATGAGGCATGGCTCGCATGTGTCAAGCGATTCAAAATCAAGTGACTCCAAACATCCATCGACATGGAGTTTCTTCATGCATCTTACGCCAATATGACCTAAGCGGCAGTGCCACAAGAAAGTGGTACTCTCTACATCTTTTAGCATGAACATGTGTATTACCACGACCAAGATTCAATGAACCATTCACATAGGGTGCATGACCATGAAAGGTATTATTCATGTAAATAGAATAACCATTATTCTCTAACTTAAATGAATAACTGTATTGCAATGAACATGACCTAATCATATTCATGCTCAACGTAGACACCTGATAACATTTATCTAGGTTCAATACTAATCCCGAAGGCAGATGGAGCGTGCGATGGTGATCTCATCAACTTTGGAAACACTTCCAACACACATCGTCACCTCGCCCTTAGCCAGTCTCCATTTAGTCTGTAGCTTTTGCTTCAAGTCACCAGTAATAGTAACTGAACCGGTATCCAATACCCCGGTGCTACCAGGAGTACTAGTGAGGTACACATTAATAACACGTATATACTTTGTTGAAGTTGCCAGCCTTCTTATCTACCATGTATTTGGGGTAATTCCGCTACCAGTGCCTGTTCCCCTTACAATAGAAGCACTTAGTCTCAGGTTTGGGTTCAACCTTGGGTTCCTTCACTTGATCGTAACTGGTTTGCCATTCATGAAGCTTCCCTTCTATCCCTTGCCCTTCTTGAAACTAGTGGTCTTGTTAAACCATCAACACTTGATGCTCCTTCTTGATTTCTACCTTTTGCGGTCTTAAGCACCGCGAACAGCTCCGGGATCAACTCCATCCCTTGCATGTCATAGCTCATCACGAAGATCTAGTAGCTTAGTGATAGTGACTAGAGAACTCTATCAATCACTATCTTATTTGGAAGTTTAACTCCCACTTGATTTAAGTGATTGTAGCACCCAGACATTCTGAGCACATGCTCACTAGCTGAGCTATTCTCCTCCATCTTGTTGGCAAAAGAACTTGTCAGAGGTCTCATACCTCTCAACACGGGCATGAGCCTGAAATCCCAATTTCAGCTCTTGGAACATCTCATATGTCTTATGGCGTTCAAAACGTCATTGGAATCCCGATTCTAAGCCGTAAAGTATGGTGCACTAAACTATCAAGTAGTCATCAGGATGTGTCTGTCAGGTGTTCACAACATCCACAGACGACGTTGTAGGGGTTTTCACATCGAGCGGTGCATCAAAGACGTAAGCCTTCTATGTAGCAGTGAGGACACTCCTCGGACTACGGACCCAGTCCGCATCATTGCTTGCAATATCTTTCAACTTAGTCTTTCTCTAGGAACGTATTGAAACAGGGAGCTACAACATGAGCTATTTATCTACAACATATTTGCAAAGACAATTTAGACTATGTTCATGATAATTAAGTTCATCTAATCAAATTATATAATGAACTCCCACTTAGATAGACATCCCTCTAGTCATCTAAGTGATCCATGATCCGAATCGACTAGGCCGTGTCCGATCATCACGTGAGACGGACTAGTCATCATCGGTGAACATCTTCATGTTGATCGTATCTTCTATATGACTCATGTTCGACCTTTCGGTCTTCCGTGTTCCGAGGCCATGTTTGTACATGCTAGGCTCGTCAAGTCAACCTAAGTGTATTGCGTGTGTAAATCTGGCTTACACCCGTTGTATTCGAACGTTAGAATCTATCACACCTGATCATCACGTGGTGCTTCGAAACAACGAACCTTCGCAATGGTGCACAGTTAGGGGGAACACTTTCTCGAAATTATTGCGAGGGATCATCTTATTTAAGCTACCGTCGTTCTAAGCAAATAAGATGTAAAACATGATAAACATCACATGCAATCAAATAGTGACATGATATGGCCAATATCATTTTGCTCCTTTTGATCTCCATCTTCGGGGTGCCATGATCATCGTTGTCATCGGCATGACACCATGATCTCCATCATCATGATCTCCATCATCGTGTCTTCTTGAAGTTGTCTCGTCATTTATTACTTCTACTACTATGGCTAACGGTTTAGCAATAAAGTAAAGTAATTACATGACGTTTAAGTTGACACGCAGGTCACAAATAAATTAAGACAACTCCTATGGCTCCTGCCGGTTGTCATACTCATCGACATGCAAGTCGTGATTCCTATTACAAGAACATGATCAATCTCATACATCACATATATGATTCATCACATCCTTTTGGCCATGTCACATCACAAGGCATATGCTGCAAAAACAAGTTAGACGTCCTCTAATTGTTGTTGCAAATTTTTTACGTGGCTGCTATAGGTTTCTAGCAAGAACGTTTCTTACCTACGCCAAAACCACAATGTGATATGCGAATTTCTATTTACCCTTCATAAGGACCCTTTTCATCGAATCCGATCCGACTAAAGTGGGAGAGACAGACACCCGCTAGCCACCTTATGCAACTGGTGCATGTCATTCGGTGGAACCTGTCTCACATAAGAGTACGTGTAAGGTCGGTCCGGGCCGCTTCATCCCACGATGCCGCCGAATCAAGATAATACTATTAACGGAAAGTAAATTGACAAAATCGACGCCCACAACAACTTGTGTTCTACTCGTGCATAGAAACTACGCATAGACCTAGCTCTGCTACCACTGTTGGGGATCGTAGCAGAAATTTAAAATTTTCTACGCATCACCAAGATCAATCTATGGAGTAATCTAGCAATGAGGGGAAGGGGAGTACATCTACATACCCTTGTAGATCGCTAAGCGGAAGCATTGCAAGAACGCGGATGAAGGAGTCGTACTCGCAGCGATTCAGATCGCCGTTGATTCCAATCTAAGCGCCGAACAACGGCGCCTCCGCGTTCAACACACGTGCAGCCCGGTGACGTCTCCCGCGCCTTGATCCAGCAAGGGGAGAAGGAGAGGTTGGGGAAGACTCCGTCCAGCAGCAGCACGACGGGATGGTGGTGGTGGAGGAGCGCGGGACTCCAGCAGGGCTTCGCCAAGCACTACGAGAGACGAGGAGGGAGAGAGGTAGGGCTGCGCCAAGAGAGAGATCAAATCGTATGTTGGGCAGCCCCCATACCTCAAGTATATATAGGGGGAGGGGAGGGGGCTGCGCCCCCTCTAGGGTTCCCACCCCAAGGGGTGAGGCAGCCCCAGATCCCATCTAGGGTGGCGGCCACAAGGGGGAGAGGGGGAGGCGCACCTGGGGTGGGCCTTAGGGCCCATCTGCCCTAGGGTTTGCCCCCCTCCACTCTTGGAGGCACCTTGGGCCTTGGTGGGAGGCGCCCCAGCCCACCTAGGGGCTGGTCCCTTCCCACTATTGGCCCATGTAGGCCTCCGAGGCTGGTGGCCCCACCTGGTGGACCCCAGGACCCTCCCGGTGGTCCCGGTACGTTACCGATAGCACCCAAACTTTTTCGGTGACCAAAACGGGACTTCCCATATATAAATCTTTACCTCCGGACCATTCCGGAAGTCCTCGTGACATCCGGGATCTCATCCAGGACTCTGAACAACATTCGGTAACCGCGTACATACTTTCCCTATAACCCTAGCGTCATCGAACCTTAAGTGTGTAGACCCTACGGGCTCGGGAGTCATGCAGACATGGCCGAGACAACTCTCCAGTCAATAACCAACAGAGGGATCTGGATACCCATGTTGGCTCCCACATGCTCCACGATGATCTCATCGGATGAACCACGATGTCAAGGATTCAATCAATCCCGTATTCAATTCCCTTTGTCTATCGGTACGATACTTGCCCGAGATTCGATCCTCGGTATCCCGATACCTTGTTCAATCTCGTTACCGGCAAGTCTATTTACTCGTTCCGTAACACATCATCCCATGATCAAATCCTTGGTCACATTGTGCACATTATGATGATGTCCTACCGAGTGGGCCCAGAGATACCTCTCCATTACATGGAGTGACAAATCCCAGTCTCGATTCGTGCCAACCCAACAGACAATTTCGGAGATACCTGTAGTGCACCTTTATAGCCACCCAGTTACATTGTGACGTTTGGCACACCCAAAGCACTCCTGCGGTATCCGGGAGTTGCACAATCTCATGGTCTAAGGAAATGATACTTGACATTAGAAAAGCTTTAGCATACGAACTACACGATCTTGTGCTAGGCTTAGGATTGGGTCTTGTCCATCACATCATTCTCCTAATGATGTGATCCCATTATCAACGACATCCAATGTCCATGGTCAGGAAACCATAACCATCTATTGATCAAGGAGCTAGTCAACTAGAGGCTTACTAGGGACATGGTGTTGTCTATGTATCCACACATGTATCTGAGTTTCCTATCAATACAATTCTAGCATGGATAATAAACGATTATCACGAACAATGAAATATAATATAATAATAACTAATTTATTATTGCCTCTAGGGCATATTTCCAACAGGTGGATCTACAATGTTTCTGAAACCAAAGGTGGAGGCACCGATGAACATACCTGTTTGGTCTCTGCATATCACCCCAATAGACCTGAATCCCTGCCTAGACACAGCCGCGTCAACGTTCATCTTAGCATTGCCCGCAGTCGGGGGTGTCCACCTTTTTGGGTTCACGGTTCTATGCACCTTCATGTCGGAGTTCTTGGCATTTATCAGCTTCAGTTCCTCAAGTAACTCGATATGAAACTGCTCACCGAATGGGGTGATTGGTAGATGTTCTCATGGATGTCCTTCCTCCTGGCACCCCATATCGCCCAAAGTGAGACCACCAAGCAATCAAAAAACTCCTTAGATAGTATTTCATGAATTGCAAACAACCAATCCTTCGGATTCTCCTCACCCCGCTCTAGCATATGATGCACCAATTCTTCGGGAGCCAGCGCCCATACACTTGCAGACATGGGACATGAGATCAGTGCATGCTTCCATGTGTCCACCGCTCCATAGAGTAGGCATGTATTTTCTGTTGCCATGTGACGGTGCTCCAAAACGGTCCCATGTTGGCATTGACTGCCTGGCTAAACGCCATAGAAACATCTTAAGCTTTGAGGGGACTTGGATGTGCCATATCGTAGCCCAGTTGTTGGAGTCGCTGAAACCATAAGTCCCTCCCTCCTCATTTAGCCATGCCTCCCTGCTATGCTTTGTCTTGAGAATCATTTGATAGGCTGACCGGACGCTAAATCTTCCTCTAGGGTCATGATGCCGCGCCCAGAAATCCTCGACTCGGCGCGTGCACAACGGGATTTTCAGAATCTCCTCGGTGTCAAAATGAGTGAACACCGTTCGAACCAAGCCCTCGTTCCAGCAAGCAGAAGTACTGTCGATGAGTTCTGCCACTTTCTCAGGAGGATTTGGCGCCAGAGATGTTATCGGGCGTTTGAAACTATCTCGAGGAATCCAGTTGTGTTGCCATATATCTGTTGATGCACCATCTCCTATCCTGCGCACCACACCTTGTGCCATGATATCGCGCCCATCCAATATTGCCCTCCATATCTGAGATGGGTGTGCTCCAAGTTCGGCTTGAAGTAGAGAACATTCCGGGAAGTACACCGCCTTGAGGATTCGAGCGCTGAGAGATGTGTCATCTGTGAGTGTGCGCCATGCCTGCCTTGCTAGCAATGCAAGGTTGAAAATTTCCAAGTCTCGGAAACCCAAACATCCCAAATGCTTCAGCATGGTTAAGATATCCCATGCTACCCAGCTAGGTTTCCTCTTCCCTTGCTTAGAACCCCACTAGAATTGTCGAATAATCGACGTGATACTTTCACAGAGACCCCTTGGTAATCTGAAGCACGACATCGAATACACGGGGATCGCTTGTGCTACAGATTTAATTAAAATTCCTTACCAGCAGCAGATAGTAACTTCTCCATCCATCCTTTGATTTTTTTACCTAGACTCGGTCCCGAAGGTATTTAAACGTACCGTCCTTTGAGTGTCCAACATCCGTTGGCATACCCAGGTAACGTTCACTCAAAGACTCGTTCAAAACATGCAAGTTGGCCTTAATAGTTTCTCTCAGCTGTGCAGGGCAGCCCTTGCTAAAGAAAATTGAAGATTTCTCATTATTGATTCTTTGTCCCGAAGCATTACAGTAAATATCAAGTAGGTTTAACACCTGAATTGATCCTTCCCCACTAGTGCAGAACCGGGAAATAGCACCGGTTCGTAAGGCCCTTTAGTGCCGGTTCAGGAACTGGCACTAAAGGTTCGGCACTAAAGCCCCCCCCCCCTTTAGTACCGGTTCAGCACGAACCGGTGCTAAAGGGGAACCACGTGGCACGAGCCAGCTCCGGGGGCCGGGAGCCCTTTAGTACCAGTTGGTAACACCAACCGGTACTAAGTGGTTGTGGGTTTTTTGGTTTTATGATTTCTTTTTTATTTAATTTTGTGTTTTCCATTTTAATTCTTTTTCGTTTGCTGGTATTTTACGGTACTACACATTGTACACGTTATGCATATATATATAAATAGAATTTCTAGTAGAACCAATCATATATATATCATCAATGTCTCAAAAACCATATTGATTCACACATACACACATGTATAGCTATATACAATTTCTCCTACATATGCATGTTGCCTTTGGAGCCAGTGGCATTAGCCTAATTGGTGCCTTCGGAGCACGATGACAATTGGAAGTGGTTCATGGGGGCGGTAGCGGGTAATAGTATTCTCCCTTCGGATTTATGACCTGGTCGAGCAAAAATCCCGCTATTTCCTCTTGAAGTGCTTCTACGCGCTCCGTTGGTAGGAGCTTGTCCCGCACCTCTTTGAACTGTTAAGAAGGAGATCAATATGCATGTGTATTAGTTGTGTGACTAGATATCGATAATCGTGTAAAAATTGTGAATAGTGTTCTGACAAGCGTACCCATTCCTGTCTTTGAGATCTGCTCCTTTCGGACGCCATCATGCGAATGTTCTCGCAAACACAGAATGCACACAGATCAGTCCCCTGCGCCTGCTTCAGGGCCTTTATTACGAGAATGGAATTTAATTTGATCAGATAATAATTAATCAAGCATGATAATTAAAGAGATGGCAGCTAGCTAGCTAGCTAGCTAGTACTACTTAATTACTTACCTTGGATCGAAACCATTTCAGCTTTGGTTTCCATTCGCCTTCCGTGACGCTGATGAACCTTGCCCAAGCCCTGCCCGCCGACAAAGAAAATGAATAAAGGGGTTATTAAATAGTTCATATCATGAAATGACGAATTACTAAATAGGCCGAGATATATAGTTGATAATGATGGAAATTACCTGTTGACTATCCCAAACAAGATGTTATAGTCACTTTGTTTTTTAAGTAGCGAGTCCAGTATTTCAACTGTTCCGGCGTCAACTTTAATGATACACAAGATCCAGTGAAATCTAGATGCACACATGTTTGCATGTCTTAATTAAGCAGGCATATGTAAGCAAAAACATGTAGCTAGCTAGCTAGTAGGCAAAAACAGAGAATTTGTAGTACAAGAAAGTGTGACTCACTAGAAGTTGTAAGGAAGTAGTATATCTTCGTTGTATTTGAGGCGCTTCAAGAACTCTAGCATGCTGTCCTCTACCTCTTTTTCTTGATGCTTGTTCATTTTCCATGTGTATTCATTAACGGTGTTTGGGTCAATGAACCCAATGCCATAGCGTCCACCTTTTCTCATTTCATACATCTTCATCCTGCATAATACCACAGAAAAGAATATAGTGAGGATAATTACAGGTAATGATTGATCAAAAGGATCACTACAGCTAGCTTGAGACTTAAATTACAGAAAGAAATCACTTACAGACAATAGCAACTGACGATAGATTTGTCGAGTGCGTCTTGATTGTATAACTAAAACAGTTCAGGATACTCAATGGCCACAACTTTTTCATGGTAGTAATCATCCTTCTTGACATTCACCATGAGGGACTCTCGATTGGATCTCTTGGTAATGTCCATGTACCATTGATGCAATTCATACATTCTCGTTGGGAGCTTGTTGACATCTTCTGGCTCGACCAAAGGTTGGCCCCGGACATATTTCCGTTTTATTTCCTCCTCTGTAATCCCAGGCATGTCCTCGATCTCGAGGAGTTGTCCAACAGTGATCTTGAGTTCTTCAGCCTGCATTATATGCTCCTGGGTTATTACCACATCGCCCACCTCGGGAACGTAAACTGTTTGGCCACAATAATATTGGGCGCACGTACTGTCACGTGTTGTTGGTGGCACAACAAGCGGGGGGATCGATTGCGCCGCCTGTTTTCCCAGCTGGGCAACGGTTTTCCCGCATTTTTTGACAGCTGCTTGTTGTTTGCTCGAGCTCGAGCTCGCCTCCTTCTGTAGAGGTCATCGATGTAACTTCCTGATGTGGCGCTCATAGTCTGTGTCAACAGGCTTAGGAGCTGGTGGTTCAGCCATACGAATGAAGTGCTCAACTACTTCCACAGGCACTTTCTCCCTTGGCGGCGGTGGCGGTTTCGGTCCAAAATGGGCGTCGAGTTCTGCCTGCACTATGGCATTGGTTTGCTCCTCGGTCCTATCGTAAGCCCTCACAGGAAGAGGAGTAGTGAGGTTTGGACCATATTTATATCGCTTGCCTCCGCCTGTACTTCCTGTACTATGACCTCGACTCGTACCGCTACGCACCATAGCTGCGGGGTGTCTCTTCTGCGATTGCTGAGGCGGCGGAGACGGCTGACGGGGCTGAGTTGGACGAGGAGTGGCCTGAAGCTGTGCCGGACTTGTAGTGGCCTGAGGTTGTGCCGGACTTGCAGTGGCCTGAGGTTGTGCCGGACTTGGAGGAGGAGTGGACGTCTGACGCTGTGTCGGACTTGGAGGAGGAGTGGTCTGACACTTTGCCGGACTTGGAGGAGGAGGAGTGGCCTCACGCTTTGGTGGACTTGGAGGAGCGGGAGTCTGCTAACTCGGTGGCGGACTTCGACGAGGAGTTGGGTGACGCAGTGTCGGTGGCCTTCGAAAGATGATGCAATCCTTTCTCCATAGGATGACACGATGTATGGCCTCTCCCAATGTGTGCTCGTCGTCACCTCCAGGAATGTCAAGCTGTAGCTCCGAATATGGGTCCACCACCTCATCAACCAAGACACGAGCATAGCCCGCTGGAATCGGGTTGCAATGGAAGGTTGCCTCGGGGTAATTTGAAAAAGCAACGGCGTCTGCCACCTTCATGGATATGTTCTTCATTTTGAAGTGTAGCTCGCAGTTAGTGTTCTCCGTGATGTCATCCACGGGGTATCTATCCAGCACTACTGCATCTCCCGGGGTGGAACCCATGCTACTTCTCGGCATGGATGGGGCGGTGGTATCCAATGCTGGATCATCCGCTAGCTGCTGCAGCTGCTGAGACCCCCTTTGCTGGCTAAGTGAGTCGATCTGCTCCTGCTGCCGCTGGAATTTAGCTGCCAATTCCGCTTGACTTGCTTCTAGGCCTTGAAGGCGTTCATAGTCCCGCTTCCTCTGCTCCTCCTCCATCTTCCTCTTCTTCTCCTCCGCAATCTTCTTTCTCGCACGGGTTCTGTAGTCGGCGTTCCAGTCCGAAAACCCCTCATACCACGGAAGAGCGCCCTTGCCTCGTGTTCTTCCCGGGTGTTCAGGATTTCCCAGGGCACGCGTAAGCTCGTCGTTCTCTCTATTGGGCTGGAACACCCCCGATCGAGCCTCTTCTATTGCAACAAGTAGCGCATCGTCGGCTCCGTTCGGACATGCCTTCATCGAAACATTGCCTGTCTTCGGGTCCAACTCCCCCCCATGGACATAGAACCAAGTCCTGCACCTGGGGGGCCAGCTCTTAGTAACCGGAGTGACACTTGCATCCTCCATCTCTTTCTAAGACTTATCCCACTTAGGCATTGCCACCGCGTAGCCACCTGGCCCCAGCTTATGGAACTTATCCTTTTTTCGGCATTCTTCTTATTTATACTCGACCATTCCTTAGCTAATTCTGAATCCTTGAATTTCACGAAATCGTCCCAATGAGCACTTTGATTCTCTAGTATCCCCTCGAATACTGGAGTCTTCCTTCCTCCCTTGACGTACTTCTCCCACGTCATTCTGTTGTGGTTCTTGAATGCAACTACCATCTTCCTAAAAGCAGCGTCCTTGACTTTCCGCACATCTGCTTCTGTGATATTATCTGGTAGGGTGAAATGTTCCATGAGAGTATCCCAAAGCAGTTTTTTTTATTCTCGTCGACAAAAGTAACATCTGGACGTGGCTTTGCTGGCTTTCTCCATTCTTGAAGGGAGATCGGGAGTTGGTCCTTCACAAGAACTCCGCACTGACGAACGAACTTGTTCGCAATCTTCTTAGGCGCTAATGGTTCGCCATTAGGTTTGAATGCCTCGATATTGTACTTTACGCCCTCCTTCAACTTTTTGTTTGGGCCTCGTTTCGTCCTTGTGCCTGAAGATTTGCTCGATCCGGATGGCTGAAAGAAGAAAGATCAATTCGTTAATATATCTTCAACTCATTTAAAACATGCGATGATCACCAGATTCCTGTTTATATAAATATATATACCTCGCCGGTGTTTGTTGTTTCAGGATCAACATGTTCTTCGTCGTAGTTCATGACTTCATCTTCTCGGTCGTCGCGATCAAATGTCATATCACCCTCTCCGGTGTTGTTTAGAAATTCGGAGCCGTCAAAATCTTCTTCATTCTGATCATCATCTGGCCCGCGTATGATATCGAACATGGTATGTTCTCTCTCTCTGTCGGTATTGTCCGTCATAGCTTTTATTTAACTATGCCAAAAGAAATATAAAACAATTTAGTATAATCTCGAATAATAGATATAATCTCGAATACAACATCTCAAATAATAGATATAATCTCGAATACATCGTCTCGAATAATAGATATAATCTCGAATACATCGTCTCGAATAATAGATTTAATCTCGAATACGTCGTCTCGAATAATAGATATAATCTCGAATACATCGTCTCAAATAATATATATAATCTCGAATAAATCATCTCGAATATTATATATCGAATACATCACTAGCTAGCTAGCTAGCTAATAAAGATCGAATACTAGAGAGTAATCTAAGCGGTGGACAACCAAAGTGAAAGAACCATCACTGGATCATAGCTCGGGTGATCTCCCCAAAGAACCTGCCAGGTATTGGAGAACCTGACGTCCATAGCAGCCATGTAGCGATGGACGTGCTCGTCCTCCTCCCTGACACGGCGACGTACCACCTCCGGCGGGGCCGGCTCCCTCCGCACCGAAAGTGGCCCATGCGAATGCCACCAAAGGAGATGAGGGTCGACGACGGGACCCGGGGCCGGGTTCCTCACCAAGCGTCGCGCCCCTGAAGGTAGAACCTCCCAGTGCCAGCCCGGCGGAGCCCAGTCCCGAACATGGGTCCTCTGAAGCAGGACGTCGTCACGAACGGGTCGACGGCGAGGATGCGGGCCGGGCATCGTCGACAACAAATACTATATGCAAATGTAACACTAATTATGCTATCATCATTGCATATGTCAAAATTCTATATGCTATTTCATACTAATTAAGCATCTAACAGTAAAAACAGAAAAAACAACTTCTATACATCCACTAAAAACAGAAAAACAACATTATATAAAAAAATTCCATACTAATTAAACACTAATTATATCCATCTAACATGCATTCATACATATATACTAGTGAAAAAATAATAATCTGAAAAATCTAAACTAATTAAACATACAAATTAAAATACGTATATACTAATTAACTTAAGGAAATGTGCATGTGTGTGTGTTCATCATGCATGCTTGTGTGTGTGTGTGTATATGGGGTCGGGGGGGCGGCGCCCATG
>NC_041390.1:31351835-31367748 GCF_002162155.2 Triticum dicoccoides | reverse complement strand
GGCGGCGACGGAGACGAGGGCGGCGACGGCGACGGGGGCGGCGACGGGGACAGGGGCGGCGACGGGGATGAGGGCGGCGACGAGGATGGGGGCGGCGACGGCAACGGCGCGCGACGGGGGCGGCGTAGGACGGGGGCGGCGACGGCGTCGATCGATCGGGAAGAAACAGAGGGTGGAGAATGAAATTTTTCGAAGTGCTGTATATATAGAAGGCACCTTTAGTACCGGTTGGAGCCACCAACCGGTACTAAAGGCCTGTTTTGGCCAGGCCAAGCAGTGGGAAGGGTAGGCCTTTAGTACCGGGTGGTGGCTTCAACCGGTAATAAAGACCCCCCCCCTTTAGTACCGGTTGTTGCCACGACCCGGTACTAAAGGGGGTGCGCTGCCAGGCGAGGGGCGCAGAAGTTTAGTCCCACCTCGCTAGCTGAAGGGCGCTCACACCTGCTTATAAGCCCCGCCGCCGCTGCTGTCTCGAGCTCCTCTCTAAAGCAGGACTTCTGGGCCTACCTCTGCTACTCTGTCCTGTGGGGCCTATTGGGCTTGCGGGCCTGCATCCTGGCCCAACAACAGGTTGGGTTTCTAGTCGTATGCAGGCCGCTGTGGCCCGGTAGGTGGGCTTTTTTCATTTAGTTTTTTCTTTTCTGCTTTTTTTAGTTGTTTTTTGCTGTATTTAGAGTTTCTTTGTGAATATTTTTGATAGTTTTTAGAAACTTTTAGTTAGTGCCAGTAGTTTTTAAATTTGAATAGTTTAAATTTTGAATTATTTGAAATTTGTGTGAATCACTAGTTTGTGAATAACTTAACTTTAAAAATACATTTTTCAGTGATTCTTTTTTCTTATGTTTAATATTAGTGTGTTTTATCATTATATGCAATTTGATAATGCTTAAGTTATTTAAAAAATGAAATGCCTTTGTAACGGATGAGTTTTCGTCCGAAACCCTGATACTTCGAAACAGATTGTCTATTTTGTACACGAAGTGCATCCAGTTTTTGCGGTAACCCTCTACTTTTTTGCACATGCTATGTGGGTGAAATTATGATACCATGCCAACTTTCATCCTTTTCTGAGTTCATTTGAAATGCTTTTCAATTTCAGGGTCATTTAGCTGAAAAAATCAGTAAATGCATGAAAGAATTTGCTTGCACATAAAATTTCTTCGCGTTTCAAATGCCAAAACACATAACTAGCTACCCTAACTATTACAAAGATTCCCTCCTGGGTGTGAAACACAGAAGAAAGTGATGATAGTTAAGTCGATCACATCCCAGATCTTTGGGTGTGAAACTTTTTCTTCGCGTGTGTCCCTTTGCGTCGTAGCCATGGAAAATCTTCATCATTTAACGGGATGCTCGGGTCAATATTCACTGTGAATGGAGAAATTTCATCAAACTTTTCATAATCTTCTGACTTGTCTGTCTTGTCATCCACTCCCAGATGTTTCTCTTCCCAGAAAGAACTATGTGCCGCTTTGGCTCATCGTACGATGCATTCGCTTCCTTATCTTTTCTTTTTCTTGGCTTGGTAGACATGTCCTTCACATAGAAAACATGTGCCACATCATTGGCTAGGACGAATGGTTCATCTGCATACGCAAGATTGTTGAGATCCACGGTTGTCATTCCGTACTGCGGGTCTTCCGTTACCCCGCCTCGTGTCATATTGACCCATTTGCACCGAAACAAAGGGACCTTCAAACCACGTCGATAGTCAAGTGCCAATATGTCCTGTATATAACCATAATATGTTTCCTTTCCCGTCTTGGTTTCTGCATCAAAGCGGACACCACTGTTTTGGTTGGTGCTCTTCTTATCTTGGGCGATCGTGTAAAATGTATTACCATTTATCTCGTACCCTTTGAAAGTCATTATATTCGAAGATGGTAACTGGGACAGCAAGTACAGGTCATCTTCAATAGAGGTGTCATGCATGGTACGTGCTTGCAACCAGCTGGCGAAACTCCTGGTTTGTTCACGTGTAATCCAGTCATTAGACCGCTCCGGGTGTTTGGAGCGTAGCAAATTCTTGTGTTCATCCATATACGGAGCCACCAAGGCGGAATTCTGTAGAACTGTGTAGTGTGCTTCAGTGAGAGAATGTCCGTCCATACATATTATTCGTTCCCCTCCTAGCGTGCCTTTTCCATCCAGTCTGCCCTTATGCCGCGATTCAGGAACACCAATCGGCTTAAGATCAGGAATAAAGTCAATACAAAACTCAATGACCTCCTCATTTTGACAGCCCTTGGAGATGCTTCCTTTGGGCCTAGCACGGTTATGAACATATTCCTTTAAGACTCCCATGAACCTCTCAAAGGGGAACATATTGTGTAGAAATACAGGACCCAAAATGTTAATCTCTTCGCATAGGTGAACTAGGACGTGCGTCATGATGTTGAAGAAGGATGGTGGGAACACCAACTCGAAACTGACAAGACATTGCACCAAATCATTCTGTAACCTTGGTATGATTTCTGGATCGATTACCTTCTGAGAGATTGCATTGAGAAATGCACATAGCTTCACAATGGCTAATCGAACGTTTTCCGGTAGAAGCCCCCTCAATGCAACCGGAAGCAGTTGCGTCATAATCACGTGGCAGTCATGAGACTTTAGGTTCTGGAACTTTTTCTCTGCCATGTTTATTATTCCCTTTATATTCGACGAGAAGCCAAACGGTACCTTAATACTGAGCAGGCATTCAAAGAAGATTTCCTTCTCTTCTTTGGTAAGAGTGTAGCTTGCATGACCCTGATGTATGCCGTCTTTTCCGTGCATACGTTGCTGGTTCTCCCATGCCTCAGGTGTATCTTTTGTCTTCCCATACACGCCCAAGAAGCCAAGCAGGGTCACACAAAGATTCTTCGTCACGTGCATCATGTCGATTGTGGAGCGGACCTCGAGGTCTTTCCAATAGGGCAGGTCCCAAAATATAGATTTCTTCTTCCACATGGGTGCGCGTCCGTCAGCGTCATTTGGAACAGGTTGTCCACCAGGACCCTTTCCAAAGACCACCTTCAAATCCTTGACCATATCATGTACATCAGCACTAGTACGGTGGCGAGGCTTCGTCCGGTGATCCGCCTCACCTTTGAAATGTTTGCCTTTCTTTCTTACGGGATGCCTGCTCGGAAGAAATCGACGATGTCCCAGGTACACATTCTTATTAGCCAAATATGTACTGTCGGTATCGTCCAAACAGTGCGTGCATGCGCGGTATCCCTTGTTTGTCTGTCCTGAAAGGTTACTGAGAGCAGGCCAATCATTGATGGTCACGAACAGCAACGCCTTTAGGTCAAATTCTTCCCCCATGTGCTCATCCCACGCACGTACACCTATTCCATTCCACAGTTGTAAGAGTTCTTCAACTAATGGCCTTAGGTACACATCAATGTCGTTGCCGGGTTGCTTAGGGCCTTGGATGAGCACTGGCATCATAATAAACTTCCGCTTCATGCACAACCAAGGAGGAAGGTTATACAAATATAGAGTCACAGGCCAGGTGCTATGGTTGCTGCTCTACTCCCCAAAAGGATTAATGTCATCTGCGCTTAGACCAAACCATACGCTCCTTGCGTCATCTGCAAACTCTTTCCCGTACTTTCTTTCGATTTTTCTCCACTGCGACCTGTCAGCGGGTACTCTCAACTTTCCGTCTTTCTTACGGTCTTCTCTGTGCCATTGCATCGCCTTGGCATGCTCTTTGTTTTGGAACAAACGTTTCAACCGTGGTATTATAGGAGCATACCACATCACCTTGGCAGGAATCTTCTTCCTGGGGTGCTCGCCCTCGACATCACCTGGGTCATCGCGGCTGATCTTATAGCGCAATGCACCACATACCGGGCAAGCGTTCAAATCCTCGTACTCACCGCGGTAGAGGATGCAATCATTAGGGCATGCATGTATCTTCTGCACCTCTAACCCTAGAGGGCAGACAGCCTTCTTTGCTTCGTACGTACTCTCGGGCAATTCCTTGTCCTTTGGAAGCATATCCTTTATCATTACCAGCAACTTTCCAAATCCCTTGTCAGATACACCATTCTCTGCCTTCCATTGCAGCAATTCCAGTGTGGTGCCCAGCTTTTTCTTGTCACCTACGCAATTCGGGTACAACAATTTTTTGTGATCCTCTAACATGCGCTGCAACTTCTTCTTTTCCAAATCACTTGCGCAGTTTCTCTTTGCATCGGCAATGGCCTGACCTAGATCATCAATGGGCTCATCTGATGCCTCTTCTTCAGCTTCTTCCCGCATTGCCGGCTCAGCTTCTTCCCGCATTACCGGCTCAGCTTCTTCCCCCATTGTTGTATCATCGTATTCAGGGAACCCATGGCCAGGATAGCTGTCGTCATCCTCTTCTTCTTCATTGTCTTCCATCATAACCCCTCTTTCTCCGTGCTTCGTCCAAACATTATAATGGGGCATGAAACCGGACTTAAACAGGTGGACATGAATGGTTCTTGACGTAGAGTAATTGTGACCATTCTTACATCGAGCACATGGACAAGGCATAAAACCATCCGCCCGCTTGTTTGCCTCAGCCGCAAGCAGAAAAGTATGCACGCCCTCAACGAACTGGGGAGAGCATCGGTCATCGTACATCCATTTCCGGCTCATCTTCACTACACAACACCGAATAGACCAAATTAATACAAGTTCATACATAAAGTTCATACAACACTTAAATGCAACAAACAAATAACTCTCTAGCTAAAGCATTTAAATGCAACAACAAATACAATCAAGATCGCAACTAAGGTACAATGGATCCAACAGCATAATGATACCAAGCCTCACTATCGATGGCATATTTTCTAATCTTTCTAATCTTCAAGCGCATTTTCTCCATCTTGATCTTGAGATCATCGATGACATCGGCAACATGCAACTCCAATTCCATCTTCTCCCCCTCAATTCTTTTCAATTTTTCTTTCAAGTACTCGTTTTCTCTTTCAACTAAATTTAACCTCTCGGCAATAGGGTCGGTTGGAATTTCTGGTTCACATACCTCCTAGAAAAAATTTCTATGTCAACTTGATGGGCATAATTTGTCATAAACACGAAATGCAACTAGTTTTAAAAGAGAATATACATACCACATCCGAATCATAACAAGGACTAGGGCCGATGGGGACGGATATCAAAACCATGGCACTATATGTATAACAAACAACGTACGGGTAAGATAATTATACGAGTAACTATATATCCAAATCACACAAACATCATTTTTATATAAAATTTCATGAACAAGAGGCTCACCACAAGGTGGTGCCGGCGACGGGACGGTGCGGGCGATCGACGGTGGCTACGATGGAGATTTAGAAGGCACTAAGTAAACCACACCTACATATGCAAACTAAGTGTTATTTTTGACCTCAAATTGCATATAAATCAAATACTAGCACATATATATATATATATATCCTCCCAAATTACTAAACTCACAAATTAATCACTATATAAAGCATTGCAAGAGCTAATCTAGCAATGAGAGATGAAAGGACAAAGTTTCTAACCTTTGTGATCATTTGAATGGATGGGGGCTTTCAAATCTTGACAAATTTTGGGCAAAATGTGTGATGAGCTCGAGAGGAAGAGGGGAAGAACAGAGAGGAGAGGGGAAAGGGGAAGAACAGAGCGAGCTCGGGTGGACGAAGGGTTTATGTAGGACGACCTTTAGTACCGGTTTGTGCCAAGAACCGGTACTAAAGGGGCTGGAGGGGCCCCATTCTGACAACATCCTGCCACCACTCTCATTAGTACCGGTTCATGGCACGAACCGGTGCTAAAGGTTCGCCACGAACCGGTACTAATGAAAGCGGCCCGGCTAGCCGTTGGAACCGGCACTAATGTATACATTAGTGCCGACTCAAATACAAACCGGCACTAATGTGCTTCACGTTTGACCCTTTTTCTACTAGTGCCCCACTGGCCTTGAATAGCAACAGGCTATCATCTGCAAACAGGAGATGGTTAACGGTAGGAGCTGAAGGAGCCACCTGAATTCCTGTTAGTGATGACTGAGAACTTGATTTAAGGAGGCACGAAAGGCCCTCTGCTGCAATCAAGAACAAGTAGGGGGGAGATCGGGTCTCCCTGCCGAATACCTCATGTAGGCTTGAAAGACTCAAGCTTTTCACCATTGAAACATACCGAAAAAGAAACTGAGGATACCATTCCCATAACAATATCTATCTAGTGCTGGTCAAAACCCAGTTTTGTCATGATACCTCGCAGGTAGGTCCATTCCAGTCTATCATATGCCTTCATCATGTCCAGCTTCAAAGCACAAAAACTGTTGGATTTTGATCTCGATCTCTTCATAAAATGCAAGCATTCATAAGCGCATATGATATTGTCTATGATAAGCCTTCCAGGGACAAATGCAGATTGTTCCTCAGAGATTATGTCAGGTAAGATCACTTTCAATCTGTTAGCTATCACCTTTGAAGCTATTTTATACAGAACGTTACATAGGCTTATGGGATGGAATTGAGCAAGTACCTTTGGAGTAGTTACCTTGGGGATTAAAACAAGCACATTATCATTTATGGATTCTGGGCTCTCCTCGCCGTGCACAATTATCAGAACTATGCTTGTTACTTCGTCCCCACACACGTCCCAATGTCTCTGATAGAAGTGAGCAGGAAAACCATCGGGCCCCGGAGCTTTTGTTGGAAACATTTGAAACAAAGCAATCTTAACTTCCTCCTTGGTGTATGGCGCACAGAGATTAGTATTCATTGCTGTTGTTACCTTGCACGGCACATGATTTAGCACTGCTTCCAAATTTTGCACTCCCTCAGACAGGTACAAGGCCTGATAAAAGTCATGTGCCATCACCTTTAGCTCTCCCGGGTTAGATATCTCAACTCCCAGCGAGTTCTGTAGCGCCTTGATCATGTTCTTTTTCCTCCTCAAGCTGGCCCTAAGATGGAAAAACTTTGTGTTTTTGTCTCCAGCAGAAAGCCATTCGACCCTATCTCTCTGGCGCCACATGATTTCTTCCCTGTGATACAACTCAATTAGCCTTTCGTTGATCTTCGGCGTATGTTGGGCCTGTCCTTAAAGGATCATTCTTTAGTTCATCGAGAGATTTCTTTAGATTTTTTATCTCTTTCCTCACGCTCCCAAATGTATCCCGACTCCATCTTCCGAGGTCCCTTGCCAGGTCTTGCAATTTCAGTCGCAGCTCCTCCACTGTTGAGCACGGAGGACCTGCGCCCCATCCCTAGTTTATCACATCACGGAAACTGTCATGCGTCTCCCACATTGTCTCATATCTGAAAGGGCGCCTAACATGATCGGCCGTCCCAGCATCCAGTTCGAGCAACAACATAGAATGATCCGATGTAACACCCGTCAAATGTGTGACCGAGGCTAACGGAAACCTCGTCAACCATTCTGCACTCACTAGCGCCCGGTCGAGTCTGCACCGTGTGAAAGTTCCTCCTGTTACTTTCTGCTCGAAAGTCCAAAAATTACCTTTGTAGCCCAAGTCGAGCAACATGCAAACATCTAAAACATCATGAAAAGGCTTGGATTTGACCGTTGCTTCTTTCTCCCACACCATGATGCTCATCTGGACATAAAACTTCGTTAAAATCACCCACACATAGCCAAGGGAGAGTGCTCAAAGTGCCAACGTTTTTCAAAGTTGTCCAGGTTTGGTGCCTCAAGTGCGTTTGTGCCTCACCATACACGCATGTCATCCTCCACTTCTCTCTGCCTTGTTCCTCAATGGAAACATCTAAATGACCAAGAATCTCAACATTTATTGAATCATTCCAAAACAAGTCAATGCCTCCACTTCTACCTTGACTACTTATAGCATAAGATTTATCAAATCCCAAAGTACCAGCTAGTGATTCTACCCTCCCGCTTTCCAGCTGTGTTTCAACAGTACATAAGAGGGTAGGGGAAAATTGCCTCGCAAAATCACGAAGCTCCCGAACTGTCGCAACTTTTCCCGCACCACGACAGTTCCAGCAGAAAATATTCATTGGGCCCGGCGGCGCTCCTCGAAGGAGCCCGCCAAAGAAGAGACAGACTTGCCAAGACTGTCCATATTTTCCAAGTTTTCCTCCCCTACATCTGAACTCATCTTGGTCCTCTTTGTATCTTGTTTGTTGCTCGAGCTAGCTGGAACAGTTGAGGGTGCTGGTAGCAAAAACATCGCCCCCTGGCGTGCACCGCTTGTCTCGTTGTTCCCTGATTGCATCCCATATTGCGCGTGGGTTGGTGCCCTCTTTCTGTTGTTATCACCTTCATCCATGACGGTGTCTGAAGCACTGCCAGTATCATCCTTTCCATCGCTGCCCTTGTCATGATCAAATCGAGGGCCCGCTGCACTACCTCCAAGGCCCCCACTCTGACCACCTTTGTGGCCTCGTCCCCCTCCTGGACCCTGTCCGGTTCGCATAACCCATGAAGCTCTTGTTGGGTAACGTAGCAGAAATTCAAAATTTTCCTACGTGTCACCAAGATCTATCTATGGAGAGACCAGCAACGAGGGGAAGGAGAGTGCATCTACATACCCTTGTAGCTCGCTAAGCGGAAGCGTTCAAGAGAACGGGGTTGATGGAGTCGTACTCGTCGTGATCCAAATCACCGGAGATCCTAGTGCCGAACGGACGGCACCTCTGCGTTCAACACACGTACAGCCCGACGATGTCTCCCATGCCTTGATCCAGCAAGGAGAGAGGGAGAGGTTGAGGAAGACTCCATCCAGCAGCAGCACAACGGCGTGGTGGTGATGGAGGAGCATGGCAATCCTGCAGGGCTTCGCCAAGCACCATGGGAGAGGAGATAGAGAGGGAGGGCTGCACCAATGAGAGAGATCAAATCGCGTGTGATGAGCAGCCCCTATGCCTCACTATATATATGGGAGAGGGAGGAGGGTGCGCCCCCTCTAGGGCTCCCACCCCTAGGGGTGGCGGCAGCCCTAGATGGGAAAGGGGAGGCAGCCAAGAGGAGGTTTCCCTCCCCCCCGGGGCAGGTGGCCCCACCCGGTGGACCCTCGGGACCCTTCCGGTGGTCCCGGTACAATACCGGTGACCCCGAAACTTGTCCGGTGACCAAAACAGGACTTCCCATATATAAATCTTTACCTCCGGACCATTCCGGAACTCCTCGTGACGTCCGGGATCTCATCCGAGACTCCGAAAAACATTCGGTAACCACATATAAGCTTCCTTTATAACCCTAGCGTCATCGAACCTTAAGTGTGTAGACCCTACGGGTTCGGGAGACATGCAGACATGACCGAGACGTTCTCTGGTCAATAACCAACAGCAGGATCTGGATACCCATGTTGGCTCCCACATGTTCCACGATGATCTCATCGGATGAACCACGATGTCAAGGACTTAATCAATCCCGTATACAATTCCCTTTGTCTATCGGTACGATACTTGCCCGAGATTCGATCGCCGGTATCCCGATACCTTGTTCAATCTCGTTACCGGCAAGTCTCTTTACTCGTTCCGTAACACATCATCCCGTGATCAACTCCTTGGTCACATTGTGCACATTATGATGATGTCCTACCGAGTGGGCCCAGAGATACCTCTCCGTCACACGGAGTGACAAATCCCAGTCTCGATTCATGCCAACCCAACAGACACTTTCGGAGATACCCGTAGTGTACCTTTATAGCCACCCAGTTATGTTGTGATGTTTGGCACACCCAAAGCACTCCTACGGTATCCGGGAGTTGCACAATCTCATGGTCTAAGGAAATGATACTTGACATTAGAAAAGCTTTAGCATACGAACTACACGATCTAGTGCTATGCTTAGGATTGGGTCTTGTCCATCACATCATTCTCCTAATGATGTGATCCCGTTATCAACGACATCCAATGTCCATGGTCAGGAAACCGTAACCATCTATTGATCAACGAGCTAGTCAACTAGAGGCTTACTAGGGACATGGTGTTGTCTATGTATCCACACATGTATCTGAGTTTCCTATCAATACAATTCTAGCATGGATAATAAAGATTATCATGAACAAGGAAATATAATAATAATCAATTTATTATTGCCTCTAGGGCATATTTCCAACAGTCTACCACTTGCACTAGAGTCAATAATCTAGTTCACATCGATATGTGATTAACACTCAAGGTCACATCCCCATGTGACTAACAGCCAAAGAGTTTACTAGAGTCAATAATCTAGTTCACATTTACCGTGTGATTAACACTCAATGAGATCTGGGTTTGATCATGTTATGCTTGTGAGAGAGGTTATAGTCAACGGGTCTGAACCTTTCAGATCCGTGTGTGCTTTACAAATCTCTATGTCATCTCCTAGATGCAGCTACCACGCTCTATTTGGAGCTATTCCAAATAACTGTTCTACTATACGAATCCAGTTTACTACTCAGAATAATCTGGATTAGTGTCAAAGTTTGCATCGGCGTAACCCTTTACAACAAACTCTTTTACCACCTCCATAATCGAGAAAATTCCTTAGGCCACTAGTTACTAAGGATAACTTTGACCGCTGTCCTGTGATCCATTCTTGGATCACTCTTGTACCCCTTGACTGACTCATGGCAAGGCACACTTCAGGTGCGGTACACAGCATAGCATACTGTAGAGCCTACGTCTTAAGCATAGGGGACGACCTTCGTCCTTTCTCGCTATTCTTCTGCCGTGGTCGAGCTTTAAGTCTTAACTTCATACCTTACAACTCAGGCAAGAACTCCTTCTTTGACTGATCCATCTTGAACACCTTCAAGATCATGTCAAGGTATGTGCTAACTTGAAAGTACCATTAAGCGTTTTGATCTATCCTTATAGATCTTGATGCTCAACATTCAAGTAGCTTAATCCAGGCTTTCCATTGAAAAATACTTTCCAAATAACCCTATATGCTTTCCAGAAATTCTACGTCATTTCTGATCAACAATATGTCAACAACATATATTCATCAGAAATTCTATAGTGCTCCCATTCAAGTTTCTCATAAACTTTGTATACACCCAAAATCTTTGATCATCTCATCAAAGCATACATTCCAACTCCGAGATGCTTACTCCAGTCCTTAGAAGGATTGCTGGAGCTTTGCATACTTATTAGCATCTTTCGGGATTTGACAAAACCTTCCGGTTGTATCACATACAACATTTCCTCAAGAAAAAACATCGAGGAAACAATGTTTTGACATCCTATCTGCAAGATTTCATAAATAATGCAGTAATCGCTAATATAATTCCAACAGACTCTTAGCATCGCTACGAGTGAGAAAGTCTCATCGTAGTCAACTCCTTGAACTTGTCGGAAAACATCTTAACAACAAGTAGAGCTTTCTTAATGGTGATACTTACCATCATTGTCCGTCTTCCTTTTAAAATCCATCTGCACTCAACAGCCTTACGACCATCGAGCTGTTCTGCCAAAGTCTACACTTTGTTTTCATACATGGATCCTCTCTCGGATTTTATGGCCTCGAGCCATTTATCGGAATCCGAGCCCACCATCGCTTCTCCATAGCTCGTAGGTTCATTGTTGTCTAGCAACATGACTTCCAAGACAGGATTACATACCACTCTGAAGTAGTACGCATCCTTGTCATCCCACGAGGTTTGGTAGTGACCTGATCTGAAGTTTCATGATCACTATCATAAGCTTCCACTTCAATTGGTGTAGGTGCCACAGGAACAACTTCCTGTGCCCTGCCACACACTAGTTGAAGTGACGGTTCAATAATCTCATCAAGTCTCCACCATCCTCCCACTCAATTCTTTCAAGAGAAACTTTTCCTCGAGAAAGGACCTGATTCAAGAAACAATCCCTTATTGCTTTCGGATCTGAGACAGGAGGTATACCCAACAGTTTTGGGTGTCCTATGAAGATGCATTTATCCGCTTTGGGTTCGAGCTTATCAGCCTGAAACTTTTTCACATAAGCGTCGCAGCCCCAAACTTTTAAGAAATGACAGCTTAGGTTTCTCTAAACCATAGTTCATACGGTGTCATCTCATCAGAATTACGTGGTGCCCCTTTTAAAGTGAATGTGGTTGTCTCTAATGGCTAACCCATAAACTATCATGGTAATTCGATAAGAGACATCATGGTATGCATCATATCCAATAGGGTGCAGTTATGATGTTCGGACACACCATCACACTATGGTGTTCCAGGCTGTATTAGTTGTGAAACAATTTCCACAATGTCTTAATTCTGTGCCAAACTCGTAATTCAGATATTCATCTCTATGATCATATCATAGATATTTTATCCTCTTGTCACGACGATCTTTCAACTTCACCCTGAAATTACTTGAACCTTTCAATAATTCAGACTCGTGATTCATCAAGTAAATATACTCAACATCTACTCAAATCATATGTGAAGTAAGAACATAATGATATCCACTACATGCCTCAACACTCATTGGATTGCACACATCAAAATGTATTACTTCCAACAAGTTGCTTTCTAGTTCCATTTTACTGAAAACGAGGCTTTCAGTCATCTTGCCCATGTGATATGATTTGCATGTCTCAAGTGATTCAAAATCAAGTGAGTCCAAACGGTCCATTTGCATGGAGTTTCTTCATGCATATACACCAATAGACATGGTTCGCATGCCTCAAACTTTTCAAAAACGAGTGAGCCCAAAGATCCATCAACATGGAGCTTCTTCATGCGTTTTATACCGATATGACTTAAGTGGCAGTGCCACAAGTAGGTGGTACTATCATTACTATCTTTTGGCATGAACATGTGTATCACTACGATCGAGATTCAATAAATCATTCATTTTAGGTGCAAGACCATTGAAGGTATTATTCAAATAAACAGAGTAACCATTATTCTCCTTAAATGAATAACCGTATTGCAATAGACATAATCCAATCACGTCTATGCTCAACGCAAACACCAAATAACAATTATTTAGGTTTAACACTAGTCTCGATGGTAGAGGGAGCGTGTGATGCTTGATCATATCAACATTGGAAACACTTCCAACACATATCGTCAGCTCACCTTTAGCTAGTCTCCGTTTATTCCATAGCTTTTATTTCGAGTTACTAACACTTAGCAACCAAACCGGTATCTAATACCCTGGTGCTACTAGGAGTACTAGTAAAGTACACATCAACACAATGTATATCCAATATACTTCTATCGACCTTGCCAGCCTTCTTATCTACCAAGTATCTAGGGTAATTCTGCTCCAGTGGTTGTTCCCCTTATTACAGAAGCACTTAGTCTCGGGTTTGGGTTCAACCTTGGGTTTCTTCACTAGAGCAGCAGCTGAATTGCCGTTTCATGAAGTATCCCTTCTTGCCCTTGCCCTTCTTGAAACTAGTGGTTTCACCAACCATCAACAATTGATGCTCCTTCTTGATTTCTACTTTGGTGTCAAACATCGCGAATATCTCAAGGATCATCATATATGTCACTGATATATTATAGTTCATCACGAAGCTCTAGCAGCTTGGTGGTAATGACTTCGGAGAAACATCACTATCTTATCTGGAAGATCAACTCCCACTCGATTCAAATGATTGTTGTACTCAGACAATCTGAGCACAAGCTCAACAATTGAGCTTTTCTCCCTTAGTTTGCAGGCTAAGAAAATTGTCGGAGGTCTTATACCTCTTGACGTGGGCACGAGCCTGAAATCCCAATTTCAGCCCTCGAAACATCTCATATGTTTCGCGACGTTTCAAAACGTCTTCGGTGCCTCAATTCTAAACCGTTTAACTGAACTGTCACGTAGTTATCAAAATGTGTATGTCAGATGTTCGCAACATCCACAGACGACGTTCGAGGTTCAGCACACTGAGCGGTGCATTAAGGACATAAGCCTTCTATGAAGCAATGAGGAATATCCTCAGTTTACGGACCCAGTCCGCATAATTACTACTATCAACTTTCAACTAAATTTTCTCTAGGAACATATCTAAACAGTAGAACTGAAGCGCGAGCTACGACATAATTTGCGAAATCCTTTTTGACTATGTTCAGGATAATCAAGTTCATCTTATGAACTCCCACTCAGATAGACATCCCTCTAGTCGTCTAAGTGATTACATGATCCGAGTCAACTAGGCCGTGTCCGATCATCACGTGAGACGGACTAGTCAACATCGGTGAACATCTTCATGTTGATCGTAT
The DNA here is from genome assembly GCF_002162155.2 of Triticum dicoccoides. Classification (NCBI taxonomy): domain Eukaryota; kingdom Viridiplantae; phylum Streptophyta; class Magnoliopsida; order Poales; family Poaceae; genus Triticum; species Triticum dicoccoides. The sequence continues at coordinate 31,353,602 of NC_041390.1, read as the reverse complement.
CTACCATACGACTCATGCCCGACCTTTCGGTCTTCTGTGTTCCGAGGCCATGTCTATACATGCTAGGCTCGTCAAGTCAACCTAAGTGTTTGCATGTGTTCCGAGGCCATGTCTGTACATGCTAGGCTCGTCAACACCCGTTGTATTCGAACGTAAGAATCTATACACCCGATCATCACGTGGTGCTTCGAAACTACGAACTGTCGCAATGGTGCACAGTTAGGGGGAACACTTTCTTGAAATTATTATGAGGGATCATCTTATTTACTACCGTCGTTCTAAGTAAACAAGATGCATAAACATGATAAACATCACATGCAATCAAATAGTGACATGATATGGCCATCATCACTTTGCTCCTCTTGTTCTCCATCTTCGGGGCTCCATGATCATCATCGTCACCGGCATGACACCATGATCTCCATCATCATGATCTCCATCATCGTGTCTTCATGAAGTTGTCTCGCCAACTATTACTTCTACTTCTACAGCTAACGGTTAGCAATAAAGTAAAGTAATTACATGACGTTTATGTTGACACGCAGGTCATAAATAAATTAAGACAACTCCTATGGCTCCTGCCGGTTGTCATACTCATCGACATGCAAGTCGTGATTCCTATTACAAGAACATGATCAATCTCATACATCACATATCATTCATCACATTCTTCTTGGCCATATCACATCACATAGCATACCCTGCAAAAACAAGTTAGACGTCCTCTAATTGTTGTTTGCACGTTTTACGTGGCTGCTATGGGTTTCTAGCAAGAATGTTTCTTACCTACGCAAAGACCACAACGTGATATGCCAATTGCTATTTACCCTTCATAAGGACCCTTTTCATCGAATCTGATCCGACTAAAGTGGGAGAGACAGGCACCCGCTAGCCACCTTATGCAACTAGTGCATGTCAGTCAGTGGAACCAGTCTCACGTAAGAGTACGTGTAAGGTCGGTCCGGGCCGCTTCATCCCACGATGCCGCCGAATCAAGATAAGACTAGTAACGGCAAGCATATTGAACAAAATCAACGCCCACAACTACTGTGTGTTCTACTCGTGCATAGAATCTACGCAATAGACCTAGCTCATGATGCCACTGTTGGGTAACGTAGCAGAAATTCAAAATTTTCCTACGTGTCATCAAGATCTATCTATGGAGAGACCAGCAACGAGGGGAAGGATAGTGCATCTACATACCCTTGTAGATCGCTAAGCGGAAGCGTTCAAGAGAACGGGGTTGATGGAGTCGTACTCGTCGTGATCCAAATCACCGGAGATCCTAGTGCCGAACGGACGGCACCTCCGTGTTGAACACGCGTACAGCCCGACGATGTCTCCCATGCCTTGATCCAGCAAGGAGAGAGGGAGAGGTTGAGGAAGACTCCATCCAGCAGCAGCACAACGGCGTGGTGGTGATGGAGGAGCGTGGCAATCCTGCAGGGCTTCGCCAAGCACCACAGGAGAGGAGATATAGAGGGAGGGCTGCACCAATGAGAGAGATCAAATCGCGTGTTATGAGTAGCCCGTATGCCTCACTATATATAGGGGAGAGGGAGGAGGGTGCGCCCCCTCTAGGGTTCCCACCCCTAGGGGGGCGGTAGCCCTAGATGGGAAAGGGGAGGCGGCCAAGAGGAGGTTTCCCTCCCCCCCAAGGCACCTAGGAGGTGCCTTCCCCTTGTGGGACTCTTCCCTCCTTAAAACCCTAGGCGCATGGGCCTCTTGGGGCTGGTGCCCTTGGCCCATATAGGCCAAGGTGCACAC
>NC_041390.1:31347954-31351662 GCF_002162155.2 Triticum dicoccoides | reverse complement strand
GGTGGCCCCACCCGGTGGACCCCCGGGACCCTTCCGGTGGTCCCGGTACAATACCGGTGACCCCAAAACTTGTCCGGTGACCAAAACAGGACTTCCCATATATAAATCTTTACCTCCGGACCATTCCGGAACTCCTCTTGACGTCCGAGATCTCATCCGGGACTCCGCACAACATTCGGTAACCACATACAAGCTTCCTTTATAACCCTAGCGTCATCGAACCTTAAGTGTGTAGACCCTACGGGTTCGGGAGACATGCAGACATGACCGAGACGTTCTCCGGTCAATAACCAACAACGGGATCTGGATACCCATGTTGGCTCCCACATGTTCCACGATGATCTCATCGGATGAACCACGATGTCAAGGACTTAATCAATCTCGTATACAATTCCCTTTGTCTATCGGTACGATACTTGCCCGAGATTCGATCGTTGGTATCCCGATACCTTGTTCAATCTCGTTACCGGCAAGTCTCTTTACTTGTTCCGTAACACATCATCCCGTGATCAACTCCTTGGTCACATTGTGCACATTATGATGATGTCCTACCGAGTGGGCCCAGAGATACCTCTCCGTCACACGGAGTGACAAATCCCAGTCTCGATTCGTGCCAACCCAACAGACACTTTCGGAGATACCCGTAGTGTACCTTTATAGCCACCCAGTTACGTTGTGACGTTTGGCACACCCAAAGCACTCCTACGGTATCCGGGAGTTGCACAATCTCATGGTCTAAGGAAATGATACTTGACATTAGAAAAGCTTTAGCATACGAACTACACGATCTAGTGCTATGCTTAGGATTGGGTCTTGTCCATCACATCATTCTCCTAATGATGTGATCCCGTTATCAACGACATCCAATGTCCATGGTCAGGAAACCGTAACCATCTATTGATCAACGAGCAAGTCAACTAGAGGCTTACTAGGGACATGGTGTTGTCTATGTATCCACACATGTATCTAAGTTTCCTATCACACTACTAGAAAAACCCCTACTAATGGCGCACCTAATTTGGCCATTAATGGCGCATCAGTGGTGCGCCATTACTAGCACGCCATTAGTAATTTTTACTAATGGCGCATCACTGGTGTGCCATTAGTATCTGGTGCGCCATTAGTATAGGCCAGGGTGCGCCATTAGTATGCCTCCCAGGGGCCATGTATACCCAGGTGCTTTGGCATACTAATGGCGCACTACAATGGGATGCGCCTTTAGTGACCGCGGCATACTAATGGCGCACTGTCCAGTGATGCGCCATTAGTATGCTTTGTCATACTAATGACGCACTGTCATGTGATGCGCCATTAGTATGAATATTAGGTTTTTTTTATTTTTTATTTTCTGTTTTTTGCACAGGTTACACATTTGCCAAAGTCAGAAAGCTGGTAGGAGCATTAGGAGATGTTAACACACACACACACACACCAGGATATGTTTGCTTCACTCAACTTGACATAATATAGCAGCATGCAAATACAATGGATCTACAATGGAGAAGGATGCCATGTTGTGGCTCCCATATTAGCCCACTAGCCAGACGGCACAACTACAGTAACGCAAATGACCCCAGTTATGTAGTTATGGTATCTTGTATCCTATAATTGCCAGTTTTATTAGATAAGCTGAGATCACAAAACATAAGCAAGACAAGAACTGCTAGTCTTGGTATCTTGTATCCTATGATGCCAAAGAGGATTGATGGAGGCACACACATATCATAAACAAGTATGCACAGATTATGATTGAAATCTTGCTAGAAGGCACTGCCGAGGTTGTCTTTCACTGTCATGGTGCTGATCTTCCCCTGGACAAGGGCCGACCTCCCTGCATATCCTGCACAGTGTGGTCGCACAGTGGATCAGAGATTGACCGAAATTCCGACGATAGAGGACTATCACATCGCTCTGTGGTAGATCACCTGATTTGGGCCTGCCACGTTGAGCACTTCTTTTCCTTTGCGGAGTAAGGACGACCAATGCATCACAGAATAGTTCTACATCACGTACACATCATGCTTGGAAGTAGCCCACATGATGTTCCTCAGCTGCACATGTACAAGTATACGGTCAGTACATGTACAAGTATACGGTCAGTGTGTTCGTACCAGAATTCTTCTTAAAACTCTGCAGAAATACAATGATGCAAATGAGCGCCATTTTATTCAAGCACACCAAATTCTACTGCGATAACAAACAAGATCGCCCGATGGAGGACATAACAGTGAGATTCTGTTAAAATTTCTCGGGTAATTACAACTATGTGATTCTACTGTTAATCTAGATCTCCTTCAGGTTTTGATTCATTTAATCAAACAATAGAACACAACTGCTGGAAACTGTTAAGACATACATATTATGTGCACGCCAAAAAATAGCAGATCTATGAAGGGGGGTGTCTATTAGCAAATTTTGGTCTAAATACAACTTAGGCAGGCAAATGCTTAGTGTAACTAATGAACTGATGTTGTTTGCGTTTCTGAACTTTGCTAAATGAACTCTAGACGAATACACCAAAAACTAATGAACTCTATCTCCACAGACTCCATCTCTAGACAAATGATAACATTCACATTCACTGGAGAATAATCAACATCATTATTGGCAGTTTGTGGCACCTTCAAGATTTTTATATATATAAACAAAATTTTCAACGGCGGGCAATCAGTCAATTAGGCACCCAAACACAATAGTAGTATAATCGTCGCTAGCCGTCGCTGTGGGGAGTTTGGAAGGGGAGGGCCGAGAGGAGGAAGGCGTGGGGAACGGCGGCGAGCTCCTCATGCCCAGGCTCAACTCCGGCGCCATGTGCCGCTAGACCATCGTCCTGAGAAAAGAAGCACAAGCAGAAGGCGGCCGTGAGTGGGTACCAAGGGAAAAAACAGAAGCCGCAACCAAGAATTGCAAGATTTAGTATAAAGGAAATAGCCTCAGCATTCAGATGTTTCTAATAAGATTGCGCACTAATCTAACACAATATACATAAGGTGTCCTCATAGTTTTACTAATACCTGGGGGTATGGATAGTGTGGTATATAAAGAAAAGCAATCCATTATCATGTTCTAGGAACTAACTATTAGAGTACATGCTCAGGATATAAGTGGAAGCAGAGAATATAATGAGATGTCAATAGTCCCCGAGAGGTTTATGCAAGCAGGTCTTTTTATACTACCACTTGCATGATTTATTTATTTGAATAACAACAGGAGAACTGCTATATTCACTGATTATAGAAAGCTCAAATTGGCAGTCGCACATAACATGGAGTATTCATAAGATTTACAGGAAAAATAGGTATTATATGCAACGATTTGTGCCATATTGGGAACAAAGATTTACAGAATGTCATTCAAAGTTGGAAATAGGTATGCACTTTTTTGTGGTTTCCCCATATTGGAAACAGATATTTGTACCAGCTTCCGACATGGCATCCAGTGCAGGCAGTACAATATACAGCGGGCCGTCAGATAATGGCATCCTTGAGTGTTGTGCATTCAGTTTAAAATAGCATGTTGCTTGGAGCAGGTTATGGGGTCTAATTAACCGGCCATTGCATTGCAAACAAGCAAAATCAGAGACTGAACTACACATCTTCACCTGAAGCCTGGTCTTGATGGCATCGATGGGGTAGAGCGTCGTCTCCACCACGACTCCGACGGCTCCTCTCGGCTATGACTCCCTCTGCAAGCGAGCGGGCAAAAAAA
>NC_041390.1:31330610-31347265 GCF_002162155.2 Triticum dicoccoides | reverse complement strand
CCGGCGTGAGCTGTGGGAGGGACGAGGCGGTGTGTGGGTCGCGGCGGCGGCGATGTGGGAGGGAGGGGATGGATCGGGGTGGGTGGGACGAGGAGTGGGTCGGGGTGGGGGATGGATCCAGGTTACTAATGGCGCACCCCCTGGTGGTTCGCCATTAGTAATTTTGCAAAAAAAAAAAACATACTAATGGCGCACTCTGCAACAGTTCGCCATTACTAGTTTAAACTAGTAATGGCGCACCGCGCGTGAGTGCGCCATTAGTACTTTTGCAAAAAAAGGAATAAAAAATAAAAAATAATAACATTAGTGGCGCACTTTCTGGCTGGTGCGCCATTACTAGTTACAACTAGTAATGGCGCACTTACTAAGGATGCGCCATTAGTATGTTTGGATAGGCGCACTAGTTCAAAAAAAAAATTGATACTAATGGCGCACCGTGGACATGGTGCGCCATTAGTAGTTTCAACTCTAATGGCGCATCGGAAGGTGGTGCGCCATTAGTATATACTAATGGCGCACCACTTGTCTGGTGCGCCATTAGTGTCAATCCCATCTATAGCCCTTTTTCTAGTAGTGTCAATACAATTCTAGCATGGATAATAAACGATTATCATGAACAAGGAAATATAATAATAATCAATTTATTATTGCCTCTAGGGCATATTTCCAACAGCTCTCAGGTCTTTGAAAACCAAAGCTGATGGTGGGTGAATTCCATTGCCATGCTCTTTGAACTGATGACCTAGCAGGCCACACACCGCACACCAATACGGGATTTTTTCATATTTGAGCCTGTAAATCTGGCGCTTCCCGTCCCTTATCATCGAGACAGCATTCCTCAGTGGCTTGTTGACATTGATCCGAACCCATATCCGATGGAAATTGCCAGTGAAATCTTGTGACTGTGGCTCGGCATATAGGACTTCTCCTACCTTTGCTGCTAAGGATGGGACAAGATGGGCATACAAGGATGGCACATCATGGATTTGCACCCATATTTCAATCGTATCGAGTAGGACCGTAGATGGTTTAGCCATCCCATCATATGGTTTGAGTATCACATCATCACCCCGGAAGCGCCACGGGCCACCACGCATTACTCTCTCCCAATCACCTAGGTAAGAGACCTGCACAGTGTATAAATTATCTTCCAGAGGTTTGAACTGCACCTCCTGTGCTAGATCCTACGCAGCTCTCATGTTCTTGAAAAACCAATACTGGCTGTATGTCTTTGGCGAGTGAACCCTAGCTAGCGCTATCCATCGCGCCGCCTCACCCGGGGCCTCATCTTCGTTGAAAACCACGTCGTCTAGGTCCTCCTCCCGAAGATCTAGTTCCTTCATCAGCGCAGTCACATCATCCGGATCCACATGTCCCAAATTCGACCACGAAGCTCCACCTAGTGCCATGACTTTTTCGAACCCTAACCCGATCAACAACGTACCGGCTCTTGCAGGAACCCTAGAAGCCTCCTTCTCTCCCCACCCCACCCGGATCGATGAGCCTGACGCAATCAATCTCGAGCGAAGGACTAGGGAAGGAAGCGGGGACAGGGAAAGCCAGGTCTCAATGGCGGCGACCTAGATCGCCCTGAGAGGAAAGAAACCCTAGCGAGAGGGAAATGTTCGGATCATGTGGTTAGGAAGTGGCGCATCATGTGGTAGCGCAGCGGCCGGCCAAATTTGGGCCGGCGCGTCGGCGAGTATCACTCCTTTTTTTAGTGGTAGGGAATGGAAAGCTGCGACTGCGAATGGATACATTATCGTGGGCCTAATCTATTTTCAGGGGATCGTGGGCTTAAATCTCCGCAGGGCAAAAAATATAAAATTGGTAGGAGTATTAGATATCGTGGGCCGGTCCACTTCACTTCACACCGCACGAGAGGAACGAGGGCGAGAAGATGAGCAGCCGCCGCTGGAAGACGAGGATCTGCTCACCGAGATCCTCCTCCGCCTCCCCCCGCAGCCCTCCTCCCTCCCGCGCGCCTCCCTCGTCTGCCGTCAATGGTGCTGCCTCATCTCCGACCCACGATTCGTCCGTCGGTTCCGCCGCCGCCACCGCCGCAACCCTCTCCTCGTCAGTTTCTTCGACATGGGTCCTCGCAGCCTCTACTTCGTACCCACACTGGAGGACCCCAACCGTGTCCCGCCCGAGCGCTTCGCCTTGCAGTTCGAGGACGGCGACCAATTCATGCCCCTCGGATCCCGCCATGGCCTCGTGTTCGTCATCCACCTGACGTGGAGCCGAGTCCTGGTGTGGGATCCGGTCACCGCCGACAAGCACCTCATCGCCCTCCCCCTGGCTTAATGGGACATCTAAACAGGATCATGGTCCACGGGGCCGTGCTTCGTGCTGCCGGAGAGGCCCAGCATTTCCAGGTGGTTTTGATGGTGGCAAATGATGATTATGACATGCAGGATAGGCAAATGCTGGCCTGCGTTTACTCGTCGAAGACCGGCGTGTGGGGTGATATCATCTCAGCGCCGCTTCCGCCCAAGGTTCCTATCGGCAGCTGGCCCCTCATGGTTTCTCCGTCCAAGGAAGCTGTGTTGGTTGATAATTCCCTTCACTGGATGCTTTTTGGGAGCTTAGTTGGAATTCTCGAGTTTGATTTGTTGAAGCAGAGCATAGCCGTGATACCAACACCAGTGGGTGTGGTTTCCTCCCACGGCAGACATGAATTGACGGTTGTACGGGCAAAGGGCGGTGGCCTTGGTTTCCTCATCGTGATAGACTTCTGCGCACAATCATGGAGGAGAAAGACCGATTGTCATGGTGTTGCTTCATGGGAGCTGGAAAGAACTATCGAACTGGACAAGCTATTTCCCCTGAATCCAGAGATGAGAGCACACTTATACATAGTAGGGTTTGCTGAGGAGAATAATGTGGTGTTCATGTGGACATCAGTTATCGGCCTCTTCCTGATTCATCTTGAGTCATTGCAGTTCAAGAAAATTCCCCATCCCAGCATGCTTGCCCGTTATCTTCCATTTGAAAGTGTCTTTGTTGCAGGTAATATAGCATGTCTTTACACATCTCAGAATAAATAAAACAAGCATGCCTTTGCACTAAGGGTAGTATAACAAATCAAGTTAGTTTTAGTAACTGGTTGATGGAATTGTGTTCGCATCCTTTCATGTTAAGCTAACAATTGTAAGCAGTGTTGCATCACTTGTTTCTTCGGTTGCTTGTTGATCTCGTCAACATATAGCGATGTCATTCTGCAATGTTCTGTTTGACACTTGTGTAATGCATAGCTGCAGTATCTTTTTTTTCTCTCAAGATGAGATACACAGCTTTTCCAAGTTGATTACATGAAAAAATCTTTAAATCACAATCACTTATATTCCCAGGGTTTATTAGTATGATGAGTATATTTTATTTTACTTTCCGATATGGTGTAGGACAAGCTTAAGAATATATCCAGATAACCTCTGCCCCACATGACACATTGTTTGCTTTGACTTATTGTTATTATGCTTGTAGAAACATGTGTTGGTGGTGGACATGATGGAGCTGTTGCTGGTGGACACGACCAAGGTGAGGTTTTGCTCAATACCTCTATTTGTTAAGCAGGTAAGCTTAAGCTTATTTTCTGTGTGTATGTTGAGGTATCTGAACAGCTGTTAAAAAACTATTTTCTTTTCTTTTCACTACCATTTCTCAAGTACCAAATTGAAAGAAAGATTGTAAGATTTTTTCCGCAACCCTTTGCTCAGTTTTTATGCACACCTGACAACCTCCTATGATGCTGCCTTTCATGGCAGGCTGCCTCTCATGGTGAAAGTATTGCTTGACACTGTGAGAGTAAAAGAAATGACAGTCATTTTGGACCAATGGAAGTGTGAATTAATAATATGTTGCACAATCCCTTGCTTGAGGCTTACACAGCATGATATATATTTTTTGGATCAACTTGAGGCCCTCGAGGGGAGGCCCATGGTTCCCTTTATAATGCATTTACTTTATCAAAGCCGATTGTTTAGTGACTAGCTAACTCGTACATTTCTAAACCAAATGTTTTTGCTTTCCTACCCCATGAGCCCCTCGTGTGTCAACTGTTCTTTTAATTAACCTCTACTCAGATCAGATGTAGCCAATATTGCTAGTAGTATTAGAAGTTTTTTTTTTTGAGAGAGCTAGTATTAGAAGTTGAAGGCGTGTGACTAAACTAAAAGTTGCTTTTTTTTTTGGTATCAGAGCCAAACTAAAAGTTGCTTAATGTTGTTATATATTTCAAATATTGGTTTTGTCTAGTGATGCTGAAGATGGTTCAACTTTGCAGCTTTTGGCATAATTTACACAAATGGTGAAGCTAATGTTTATTGTTTGAGACATACAAAAGTTATACTCCCAATGGGTTTTCCTGAATGAATAGTACAATTTTGTTTGACTGATGGTATTACTTGCTTTCAGGTATCTAGAGTTATATTCCGGTGGTTGCGATGCAGCAATGAGCTGTTCAGTCTAGGTTCTACCAATTTGTATGCTTGGCTTGGTCCCTCTAAGTGTCATGCACCGGTCAGCTGTGAATTGGACTTGTAGGAAATAATCACTCAATTTGCTCAGTGTTTAGAAGCTTAGTTCTGACTAATAAATGTTGAATTGGACCTGATTTCCTGGTGCTATTTGCTACTGCATAGCCAGTGATTCAATCAGGGCAGGTTTCAGTGCTATTTGGCTTCTTTGGGATGCTGCCAAGGCCTGGACGATTGGCCTAAATTTGGGTTCTTTTATGAGTTGGCTAACATTTGAAATATTTTATGAGTCAGCATCTGAAGATCTCATTCATTCCTGGCAAAAACAAAAGATGAATAATTTGGATGCGTTTTAGCTTTGATTTGCCAGTACACATGAATGAACACGTTTGTTTCGAGATTCAGCTGCTGTTATGTTTTGCTATCTAGGACATGTATTTCTTCTCATTCCTTCTCTGAGGGGTGGCAATTTTAATTCTTTACAAGTTAGCTTAAGAAAGTCTTTGTTTTCTCACTTTTTCCTCGTGAAGTCAAATAATTTTGGTTGCTGTGATCCAGCCAAATTAACTTTGTCATTTGTTATGGATGACTTCCACAGAAGCAAAATATACTTTTATTGATTGCCGCCTTGCTGGTCTAGTCACAGCCGTTGAGCATTCCATGAATGATGATTCTGCTCTTTCAAGCATAATTTTTTTTCTTAAGATGCATGGTCCGTCGTCTTACCAGCCATGGCTTTTTCTTCAGGAACAATGAAGAAGAGAACTGCTGTGCTGACTGATGAGACTCTGTCAGTATATGAGCAGCAGTGTGCTGGAGGTTCTTTATATGGCACTGGAGTTCCCAGGGGAAAACTAACATCAATTTAATACTGGACAATTTGATATGTAGCCGAGCAAATTAAATGACCACACTGTCCTGTAGTCAAATTTGCCATGGTGTTCAATAAACGTTGGCCATGTATTCATTCTCAAACAAAATAAGGACCTGTCTAGTGATGTCATGATCAGCGGCGGTAAGTGCCAGGGAAAGTCAGGAATCTGTGGAATAAGACATCTCTTGGCATGTAATATTTTAGGAAATGATCGTGTAAATAATAATGTTTAAGTTTTCAATTGATTAATTATCTTTCAGATAATTCATGCTTCCATATAACAAATTTTTGCTTATACCAGTACTGAAATTTGGCTTCAGGAAATTCGTTTAGAAATACCAGAAATAAATGTAACACCAGTTTTGTTTCCAAAGTAGCAAAGATGTTCCAATCAACTTGCATGTGATCTATGCAAGAGACATCTAATTCAATTTTTTTTAACTAATTATGTGTCTAAAAAACTAATTAGCCTAGCAAATACTCATAATTTATTTTTCACACAATGCTTCGATAAGTTTTTTGTTTGTAGCGATACTGGAACTTGTTTTCAGGAAGCTTGCTTCCATATGATGAATGTAGCATAAATCAGTATCCTCCCTCTGTTTTTGTGTAAAAGGTCACTTCATATTTTTATGTCTAGCTTTGACAATTAATTTTAGCAATAAAATGTGGGTTAAATGCCACAAAAAGTATGGCACTGGATGCACTTTTCAAAGAACTTTCTGATGATATTTTTGTTGACATATAATCCATATTTTGTTGATCAAAATTATAAGTCAAAGTTTGACACAAAAGTGAAGTGGCCTTATATAAAAAAACGGAGGGAGTACATCATTGTCTTTCGTTTCAAGTGGCAAATCATTGTTTAGATGAATTTCGAGTGGCAAATCAATACATGTAACAATGAGCTGCCACTACATGAGCCGATCCATTTTACGTCATTCACGTCATGGGCTTCAATTTTACTATCAGCAGTATGGGTCGATCGATCCACTTAACTCCGTCCACCCACATCGTGACCGCGATCAGGAAAATTGCGCGGTTCCGTCTCGTACGGCAGATCTCCTGTCGTCCATTGTGTTTTAAAGATTGGTGCAGCACTGCGTAGTATAAAAAACAAAGCATTCTGTTTTCGGGAATACATAGCTATACAACATGCAAACAGGATACATAGGTCCCATCAAAGTCAGCTTTTGGTCAGATAACAGAGCGTCTTGCATGCATGTGCTATCCATTCCCTCTTTCTCTCTCTCTCTCTCTCTCTCTCTCAAACTAATTCATACATTTATTTCACCTTTGCTAACTTAAAATCATTCATGTTTCTTAAACCAAAGTTTCGATTTCAATACTTTTTATACATTTGAAATCATATTGCAAAGATCTTTAAAAGAAGACCGATTTTGGATACATTTTAAATAAGTTAAAATTCATGAAACACATTTCACACATTTCACCTGCTTAGAGCAACTCTAGTAGACCCCGTATCCCGCCCCGACCCGCAAAATAACCGCCAAAATGCAGGTCGGGGCGGAAAAACCAGCCCGATCAGACCCTGCATTCCGCCCCGGCCCGCAAAAAATTTTAGGGGGCGCGGCAAAATCCCGACCCCAACCCGGGAAAACGTGGGTTTCCCCCTCGCGGCTGCGGTGCCCTGCATATAAGCGGAAGCGGTTGGGGGGGGGGGGGGGGGACATTTCATCCCTCGCTTTCTCCCACCAACCACCTCTCCTCTCCCCCCGCGCCGGCCGCCGCCCAAGATTCCGACGACAGCAGCCGGCAGGAGCACGCCGAAAGGCTACCACGCGCACGAGGCCTCCCCTCCCTTCCCCCATCGTCGGCGGGCCGCCGGATTTGCAGATCTGCGGCACTTCATCGCAGGTCGCCGGATTTGCCTTTTTCCGGCCGCCGGTTGCTGCCCCAGGCAATGGAGTGGTCGGGGAGCCTCTCCCGCAACCCAGGCAAGGGCACATCACCGCATGCAGGCACAGGTTCGTCCGCCCGCCGCTGCCGAAGGTTTGCGGGCATGGACTTGTCCGGCCGTCCACCGGGCTCGGCGCTCGCACAGCGTCTTTGTGGCCTGCTGATGCCGCTCATAGAGTGCGACGACTGCCCGCGCCAAGTGCTGCGGCTCACTTCGGGCACGCCGAAGCACCCCAGACGGGTGTTCTACAAATTCGAAAACGACGGGGTACGTGCACTTGCGGTACCTCGTTCCATAGCTCATTCTTTAGTTCAATTGCGGTAGCTCACTTCGAGCTTGCTCAATGTTTTGTGTAGGACGATGGATGCTCATTTTGGTTTTGGGAAGGCCAATACATTGATTTGTTGATAGAAAGAAACTTAATAGATGTTAGTGCACTCCTTAGTACAATCGAAGGCAATGATGCGGCGGCATGTTCAACTAGAAGGGAAGCAATGTCTACTTCTTTGAAACCAAAGAAGAAGAATGAAGAAAGCAAGATCAAGAATCCGCAGATCAACAATGAGTGCATGGAGAAGATATTGCTTCAACTAGTGGGAGCAGTTATGGAAGTTGAAAATCTTCTGAAATGCATACTTGCGGTTCTTGTTTTCTTTGGTTTCGTTATTCTAGCCAAGATTTGGTGATATCTTTTGTATCTAATGTTGTTGCAAAGGCAAAGAAAAGCATTATGCTAGATCAATTTAAGTTGCAAATCTAAGTTTTGCAGGCCGGGAGAAGCTGCGCCAGATCAGAACCCGCAGAAGCCGACCTGTAAAAAAGCATATTCCGCGAATATGTTTTTTACGGGTCCATTATACGGGTCTGCATCTGTGCCAGCCCGCGTCGGCCCACAAAAGCGGTTTTGCACGAACTGCAAACGCATTTTGCGGGCCGGCGGGATGCGGGGTCTACTAGAGTTGCTCTTAAAACCTTATGAATAAAATGATTTCAATCAGTTTCACAAATTCACATTTCAGTTTTGTGTTGTTTTTCACATCAGAACTTACATTTCACTTTTCACTGGCTTGTTTCAGATTCACATCTATTTCAATTGCACATTTGGAAATGACCGGTTTCACAAGTTGACATTTCAGTTCATATAATAGGTTTCACAAGTTGACACTTGAAATAAATTGTTGGACATTTTGAAATAATCGGTTTCACAAATTAACATTTTAGTTTCATATTGTTTTCACTTTCAGAACATGAATTTCACTTTCCACGGGCTTGTTTCACAAAAAGCACATACATCTCAATTGCACATGTTTGAAAAAACATGTTTCACTCTTCTGAAATAAACTGGTACACATTTGAAAATAATCAGTTTCACAAGTTAACGTTTTGGTTTCATATTATTTTTCCCTTTCAGAACATACATTTCACTTTTAACTGACTTGTTACATAAAAACACATATATTTCAATTGCACATTTTTAAAATAAGATAATGTTTCACTTTTTTGAAATAAATTGTAACACATTTCAAAAAATGTTATGAAATAACTTATTTTACTCTTTTGAAATAAAAATGTTACATACTTCCAAATAATTAGTTTCACAAGGTGTCATTTGAGTTTAATAGGTTTGTGTGAAAAGTGTTATTTTCACATATTTCTAGTGAAATAGGTTTTTTCAGATTTTTCTAGTGAAATGTGTTTATTTCATAGATGAAAGGTGAAACGTTGAAAATTAAATGTGTTTGAAATGTAACCAAAATTGGTCTAGTTTTAAAGTTCTTGATGCCAGGAGTCCAGATATATAAAAAGTTTCAAAAACGAGTCTATAGTTTAAAAAATATGGTTGATTTAAATTCATTAAGAGTAAATGAAGTCTATGCATTTGTTCCGCGGGTAGAGTGAGAGGAGAAACTTGCATGCATACCGTCCCTCACAAAAGGTGTACTTTTGGGGTCCATTATGCTGCCACTGATTTGACTAGAAATAAAGATACAAGAAATATACCAGTGCTATACATTTAGGTGGTCCGTACATTTTTACGAATCCCAGAACGGGTGGATGGCCCTAGATCTACCAGCACATCACGAAACCGCCCAATATGACTTTGTAATCATGGCTACCACTACCATTAGACTCCAGTCCATTGTCTCAAAAAGAAAAAGGAAAGCAGACTCCAGTCCACCCTCCATCATTTCCCCTTCCAGCATGAGTCTTGAGGAGATTGAGATGACGGCCAGCTGCCTCCCTCAGTCGGCGCCGTCGCTGGAAGTGGAAGACCTGCCCACTGAGATCCTCCTCGGCCTCCCTCTACTGTCGTCCTCCCTCCCCTGCACCTTCGCCGTCTGCGCGCTGGCGCCACCTCGTCCCCAACCCTTGATTCCTCTACCACTTTCGCCTCTACTACCGTCGCAACCCTCCTCTCCTTGGCCTAATGCTCTCGGACCGGCACCTCTGCCGCCTCCACCTCAAACCTACTCTGGAGGAAACATAATCCCTGATTTGAAACATGAAGGTTTGAGGTGGGATCAGGGTAGAAATCGCACGAGGAAGATTGGACAAAAGGGAAAATTAGTTAGGATGGAAGGGACAAAACGTTTCTTCTTTGGCGTGCGAAGGGATAATGGAAGGAAATCGAAGAAATGATCCTTCTTCTAAATCTCAAGCTGTCAATCTTTGTGGTTTACACAAAATTAACGGATAGGAAGGGGTGACAGAAGGAGACCAAGAAATCTTCCTCCATTTATTAGTAGGTATAGATATAGGTATCTACTCCCTCGGTTTCTAATTATATAAGATGTTTTAGCTAGATATTACAATATCGACTGCAAACGGATTAAAATGAGTGAATATACACACTAAAACGTGTTTATATGCATGTGAATCTGAGAAAATAGAGAAAAACTAAAACATCTTATATTTAGGAACGGAGGGAGTAAAGTTGAACGTTGGGATCGTGAAAAGCTAGCTTGGACCATCTAAGGCCTTGTATAATGCAAGATGCTTAGGGGAGGTGCTTAGAGAAATAAACCAGGTTTTTCTTAAACGCCGGTGCTTATTTGTACTGGGTAGACGCTTAATTAGACGTCTCTCTTATAAAAACAGGCACTGGTGCTTTAGAAAAACTGGGTTTATTTTTCTAAGCGCTTTTCTAAGCACCTAGCATTGTACAAGGCCTAAAAGTGAAATACATAGCTCACTAGGTACTTGTTTTTTTTCCAAAGACTAGTACAAGCTGGTACATTTGAAAGCTTATGGATAGATAAACATCTTCAATACAATGTAGCGATCTCTCCTGATATTGCTAATAATCTATAAAAAAAAACCGCAGTCAGGACATGGTATGGATTTTATGAAGTACTGTTCATTTTAACACTTTTCTTCAAATCCGGAAAATTACAAATTTACCTAGTAAGGCAATTTGTAATTATTGTTCCTGCGTGTGGCAAGTCCATTCATGACTGGGAAAATTACAAATCTACTCCAATTAGATTATTTTTTGCGGGATTACTCCATTTTGATTTTTGACGGGCTAAATTTATATCATCCCTTTGAATGTTTGATAATACAAGTATGAGGTAATGTGGGTCTCAACCGGATGCTAGGTTTGAATCAGAGTTCAGGCTGTATACGTGCGAGTGCTTCCGTCATAGAAGTGTCAGACCGTGTTCGGATCGTTACCTAGGGGGATTCAGGTTGTATACGGTCACGTTCCTTGCAAAGAAGTTGGTCATGTCCTGCATATATAACGAGCCGTAGGCTGTAGCGTCTACTAGGGATTCAGATATGGATATTTGATCAATAAAAATATCTCGAGCTCCGCTCAGCAGTTGATCCGGCAGCTAATATTACAAGTTGAAGGTGCCCTACTGCTTCGCCGTTCACTTTGGGCTTCTACTGCTATTGCTTCCGCCGAGACTCCACCGCATCCGGCATGAAGGCGTGAGGAGGGTGAGACGAGTAGTAGCATCCCCGCTCGCCGGTGGTGGGGCCCCTCGAAGATGATGACCTTCTCTTGGAGATCCTCCTTCGCCTGCCCCCGCAGCCGTCGTCCCTCCCTCATGCCTCCGCCGTATGTAGGCGATGGCGCCTCCTCGTCACGGACCCAGGCTTCTCCCGCCGCTTCCGTCACTACCACCGCCGCAACATTCCCATCATTGGTTTCTACAACCGACATCTTCCAGACATCTCCTTCGTACCTACTCTGAAGGGCCCAGACCGTATCCCACCTAGGCGATTGTCCTTGCAGCCTCAGCGTGACGACCAAAGCTTCTCCACCTTTGGATGCCGCCATGGCCTCGTACTGGTCCATGTCCGACACTTCAAACCGCTAAAGCACCATATTCTGGTGTGGGATCCTATCACTGGTGAGCAGCACAACCTTGGCATTCCCCTGGGGATCGATACGGGAAACCGCTTCAATGGAGCAGTGCTTCGGGCTACAGGAGATTTTGACCACTTCCAGGTGGTCTTGATAGGCAACAGCGACGAAAGACCAGCGGTCGCAAGTGTTTACTCATCAGAGACCGGCGTGTGGAGCAATCTCGTTTCAACATCAACATCGTTGCCACTAATGAACACTACAGACCCTTTTTCCGACTGGTGTTTTAACGGTATATCCTTTGAACCCGCTGTGCTGGTTAGGAATTCCCTATACTGGCTGCTTGGAGCGGGCTCGGTTGGAATTCTCGAGTTTGATTTGGAGAGGCAAATCCTTGCTGTGATAGGGTTGCCGGTGCGTGTGGGTGTTGGGAGTGAGACTAGGAGCAATGATCGGTTCTCGACTACGCAAGCAGAAGATGGTGGGTTGGGTTTCCTCTCGCTGTCAGGCTTCAACGCCAAATTATGGAAGAGGAAGACCAAATATGATGGTATTGCTTCATGGGTGATGGAAAAAAATATTGAACTGGACAAACTACTAAAAATTCCCATGGATCCAAATAGAAATGAACACGTTATTAAGGTAATTGGGTTTGCCGAGAACAATAATGCGGTGTTCTTGTACACAAAAATCGGCATTGTCGTGATCCATCTCGAGTCCTTGCAGTTCAAGAAGCTTCCTGGATCTAGGAGTGTTGCTTACTATTATCCATTTGAAAGTGTATGGTGTATGTAAGGACATAACTTTACACTGCCATCTAAAGTTAATTTCTCAATAGTTGTTGTTGGAATGCCGTGCACATCCTTTCATGTTAAGAAAGTGATAATAAGTAGTCTCACATCTCTTGTTTTCAAGACAGATATTGTAGAATTCATGACCGTCGAAGCCTAGAGCAGCAAGCTAGGGTGATATCAACGATTATTACATGGGAGGCATGATTGTTTTCTTACTTATTTACTTTGAGCAAAGGTTGTTGTCTTTGTTTATTCAGTACATTTTTGTGAAAAAAAATGCATGTACTCTGCGACTATATATACTAGATGATACCCCCGTGTTGATGTGGGACACTATAGTTCACTTGATGTGTGGAGGTAGTGTTGATACACATTGCATGACCCCACGAAAAAATAGCGAAAAAACTAGCGCCCACACGTGTGGGCGTTTGCATATCGCCCACACGCCTCCATCACCACTCATTTTGCCACGTATGAATAGATGACATCAGTAGATTTTTTTTTTGGTTTTCGTCTTAAAATGTTTTATCTCCTAATTAAAAAAATCCGTTTTCACCATTAAATCTGTCTCGGCGAGATCTTCAAAATTAGACCCCATGTTGATATGTTTCGACAAAAAAAATTGCCCAAAAGTTGCCGTGATGTTTACACTGTAGTTGCCATAGTGCTTAAACTAAAGTTGCCATGTGGCAATTTTAGTTTGTAGAGCATGACAATTTTAGTTTTTTGATGATGGCAATTCCAGTACTTTGACCATGAAAATATTTTTTTGTATGAACCACGACAATTTTAAGTGCATGTATCATGACAATTTTAGTTTATGGTGCATGGCATGTCTAGTTTCTTAATTCCCCGTTTTATAATATGTCAAAATTTACTTTTAAATGTAGAAGAAAATAGCTGAAACATATTATGGCAACTTCAGTGTAAACATCATGGCAATTCATGTGCAATAGACATGGTAACTTTTAACCCAAAAAAATTCGTCGAAATATATTGATATGAGATCTAGTTTCGAAGATCTCGCCGCGAGGGATTTAATGGTGAAAACGGATTTTCAATCAGATTTTTCATTTAAAAGATAAAATATTTTAAAAACTGAAAATCCAAAAAGATTCTCACATGCATGCATGCGGTGACATGGCGTAGTCTGTGTGTTATAGGGTGTATGGATGGATTTAGCTCCCACCACACGTATGGGCGTTAGCGTTGTCCAAAAAAAGAAGCCCCGGGTAACATTACTAAATAAAACTAACAAAGTCCCGTCAACCATTCCATCATCAGTACACTGCACTGGGAAATAATAGGATAGTACAATTATAAATAGGGCCAGAAGAAAGAAACCATAGTGTCCCCTATCCAACTTTGTTGTATTGATGTGTAATAAAGGAAGGATGGAAGCAATATAAGTAAGCATTCTCAGTTTTATTTATAACATTTTAGTCAACAATACACACATTCAAGGTTTGCAAATAAGATGGTTTTGCTTTGAAGACATGCCAATATTGGACAGAACATAATAAAACATAGATCAAAATTATTTCAAACACGCAAACATAAAAGAGGTGTGTGAAAGCACAATTTTTTTATCACTGGAAATTATTAACAAAAAAAATTGACTATCAGTAAAATATGAAGAAATCCAAAGGCATGCCTTTTTTATGTAAGGGAAGGACCCAAAAGCCGGCTCCATTGTCCGCAATGGCGCAATTGCAAACTCAGTGAGGCACCCTTTTTGTGAGAATCAAGGTTGCAGCCTTTACAATTACATGACTTCCCGCCGTGCTAGAAGCGCTTCCTTCAAAATACTGAAAAGATTGAAAATAAGTGAGGCTCCTACTTCAAGTTTTAACAAACAACTATAATTTATTTATCCAGAGGGATTCAAAGGCATATTTTGCAGTCAATGGAGGGGAAGATCACACATCAGACATCTAACGAATCAATGATTGTCAATCCCGTAAGTAACACAGAATCAAATTTCCGCAAAGAAAACTAAGAAAATAACTCTGTACAATCATGTGTTAGGTTAAAACCAAACACGGAAACCATACTTGCCTCATTATTTATTGGTAACACTTATGGTCGCCATCATTGTACAGCTTTCAGCGGTTCCCAGTAGTGTTGAATGAACATGACCTGAAAATTACCTTTAAACAAATAATTACTTCATGGAGAATAAGTACATGCATTAGAAGGAAAGTCAGTATACACATATACATTTTGACAGAGCTCACAGCTGAAAGGTTTTTTTGTGCATATTCAGAAAGCGCCAACTGCATGAAACAAAAGCAACCAAGCTATAACAGACACTTCATACCGGAGTTGGCTAAAGCACACCAAATGCAACTGACCCTTAAATATAATAAATTCCAAATGTAGGGAAATAATGAATATCCGCGCTAGCTTTTTTTTTCATCTGATCCTTTTTCCTTCTCTTTTCATCTGACATTTTTTCTTCCGATCAAATGAAAGAATGGCTGCCTTTTTCTCAAAAAGGAAAGAAAGAACATGAATGTTTATTATGATCAATGCCAAAGCCTCGTGCATCAAAACGGTGAGATCAAAAACATGGAGGAACACCCGTGCATCAAAAGGGTGAGAAGAAAAACATGGAAGAACAATGTTGCTCCCGGCCATCAGCCATCAGGCCGCGGGTAAACCTGCCATGGCCACCTCGCACATGTCGACATTATATATAGCTGCAACACAGGAATACATGCATATAGATCGGCTTGCCGATGGATCGAATTTGGATGAAACTATAGTAAGAATAGTATGTACCTGCAGATTAAGGTCGAGTTTTCCTATTGGGCCAGCCAGGCGAGATCGAGAAGACCTTGTCCTATCGATTTGCATACTCTGATCCCCGTTGGCGTGACACCCTTCCAGATCGATCATCTTACGATCCTAAAAAACTCCCAAGCAGTGGTAGAGGCAGTGCTAGATACCGGTTCTTGTGGCCTACAACATCAAAAGCTGAAGTCTAATAAAATAATGAAACGTACATACTTTCCCTAACTTGAGAACTGTTAATCCCAGACTTGCACAAAGTAATCAACAACATCAGATCTACATGGGTGGGACATGATGAGAATACAGAGCCTAACCTTTGGTGAGGAGAATAATTTCATGATGCGTTGACGGGGCAGTCATGATCTAAGACTACAATGCCATGGGACTACCTCATTGTTGAACGATCACTCGATCAGAATCGAAGGTAGCCCTGGATGACATCGGTAGGCGAAGAGGACATGCCGACCTTGAAACCCAACGCGAAGAAGATGACCAAGGCGACGAATCGAAGGGAGATGGATGGTAGAAGCGAAGGAAGGTTGGGGATGCGGGGGGGATATTATAGATGGGGGTGGGGGAGAGGCGGGGGTGGAGAAGCCGGAAGATTTGTTGTTTCCGGATATCACAAAGGAGGGGACAGGGGCCGCATCCACCGCGTCATGCTGCTGGGCCGCGGAGGAAATGTGGCGGACGATGGGGATGGAGCGCCGCCGCCGCCACAAGGAGAAGCCAAAGCGCGGGAAGGGGATGGGTCTGACCAGGGGTTGTGATTGGATGCTGACATGTTTATGTTGCATGTTGAGATAAATCAAGTAGTGGGGGTTAACTTCTTAAGTATATATAAGATATGAATCTTCATAGATACTTTTTTCTTGTTTCGAAAGAGAATGTTATTTTGTTCAGTGAACAACTGTAGTCTCATGGTGCGAACTGTAGTCTTGTGGTGAAACCAACTTATGAGGGTTTATAGTTCTACTAGACTTGATATTGGTGGTCGCATTTTTCGGAATTTATTTCAGATCTTTCGCGCGATGTGCATTTAGTGGTAGACGTTTTCGTCGACAACAAATGCGTCAGCGGCGACTTCCTCGGTCCCAAATGTTGTGCCGGCTCAGTATCTCGGAGGTTCTTATAAGGGCAAGGTGTGCGTGCGTGCGTCTATAGGATCGAGTGTATGTGTGTGTGAATATCTGGGCTTGTATTGTGTTTGAAAAAAAAACTAGTCTCATGGTAAAACCACTACCAGTATGTGGGCCCATCCATTTCGTGTCCTGGGCTTCAATCTCGCTTTCAGGATCGATCCACTTCACTCTCACTCACACACATCGTGGCCTTCCCCACCAAGCGCTTCAACATGAAGGGTAAGGAAGGCAGCCAGATGCTCAGCTGCCGCCATGGCCTCGTACTCATCTTCCTCTGCGTGGAGTACCAGTTCCTGGTGTGGGACCCCGTCACCGGCGTCCGCCACTTCATCGAC
>NC_041390.1:31324045-31330267 GCF_002162155.2 Triticum dicoccoides | reverse complement strand
GGACTCTGTCTGCACGGGTCAACGGAGCGGTGCTTCGAGATGCGA
The DNA here is from genome assembly GCF_002162155.2 of Triticum dicoccoides. NCBI lineage: Eukaryota > Viridiplantae > Streptophyta > Magnoliopsida > Poales > Poaceae > Triticum > Triticum dicoccoides. The sequence continues at coordinate 31,330,222 of NC_041390.1, read as the reverse complement.
GAGTCGACGACGACTTCAAGGTTGTCCTGGTGGCCGTTGAGGGTTCACAAGCAATCGCCTGCGTCTACTCGTCCAAGACCCGTGATTGGGGTAATCTCGTCTCAACCATGCTTCCACCCAAGGGTTTTATGGGCAGCCCTCCTGCCATGAATTTCTCGAAGATGCACTCTCTGCTTGTTGGGGGATTCCCTTTACTGGCTTCTATCTGACAGGCTGACGAGCCTAACTGAGGCCTTCAGCCACGCTCCTTGTCCAAGCAGTATCCTTGAGTTTGATGGAGAGGCAGAGCCTAACCGTGGGACGTGTGTCAGGAGACCTGAACAACACCAAAGGCCATGAGATCTCTCTTATAACTGAAAAGGGTGGTTGACTTGGTTTACTCACGTTGTCAGCCTGCAATGCACACTTCTGGAGAAGAAACAGTGAGCATGATGGTGATTCTTCATGGGTGCTTGGAAGAACTATCGAACTGGACAATCTTCTCTCCTTGAATCCACAGAAGGAGGCGGGGCGCATATTCATACAAGGGTTTGCTGAGTATAATCACGTGGTGGTCTTGCTTACACCTTCCTCCCTCTACACGGCAGTTTGAGCCATTAGAGGTCAAGAAACTTCACAATGTAGGTTCTCAATATCATGCATTCGAAAGTGTCTGCACTACAGGTAAGAGTAATCTTTTCACTCGGCATTGTTATCTATGCTGATCATGCTAATTATCTTAAATCCATAATGTCAAATTTGTTGGAAATTTACAAGTACCAAGTCCATATGTAGTTATGTACCAGGAAAAACTTATAAATTGAGTCCTTTTCATCATTAATGCTGAATATATTTAAACATAATGTAAATCTGAGTAGCTAGGACTTAGGATCACTTTTTTGCTAGGATTAGTCTGATTATATTTTTTCCTGATATGACATGGAACAAGCTTAATAATTCTGGATAACTTGTCTCTTTGACCAGCTAAATAGTCTGAGTGCTTGTTTTTCATTTTTATGATATTCATCAGTATATACTTTTCTCGGACTATTCGACAAAAGTAACGAGCGAACGTTCCTACTTTCGCAATAGATACGAACGACGCAGTCGCCATCCGATCCGCTTCTCGCGCGCGCACTACTGCAGGATCTCGCGCACTACTGCAGGATCTCGCGCGTGCAAAGATTTTGCGTTGGAAAAAAGTGCGCCCATGGGAGTTGAACCCCCGACCCGCAGGTTCGGGTGCAGGTGCTCTACCACCCAGGCAAAGCTTGCTTCTCTGTTTCTAATTCAGGTTAGCTAAGTTTTATTCTCTACTTGAGAGCAGGAAAAACGAAAATGCTTTTGAAGAGGGGGGGTGACCCATATGGACCAAGTTATATTGGAAGGATCGGTGCATTGGGTTTGTCAATGAGTAATTTTTGAGAAATGAATGTGTCTCTTCATGTAGAACTCCAACTCCGATCATTGTCTTGTGTGTAACTTGCGGACTTTTTTTTGTTTGAAATATACACTGGAGAGTATTTTAATTTACACACCACAGAACATGGTAACTTACATACAAACACTACAATAATTTTTTTGACCCAGATTTTTTGTTGTTAAAATGTAAGATCAGATAACTTACACGTCAACACCGCGGTAACTTTTTTTTACCTGAAAAAAATTGATACAATATACCTCCGGTTTTATTCCGTATAAATAGCATAGTAATTTAGGAATCGTAGACCTGATAACTTACATGCCAACACCATGATAACCTTTTTATTCATCAGAAAAAAAGTTGATGAAATATACCCTGATAACTTCTGTTTGAATAGCATGGTAATTTACACACCGCAGACCTGATAGCTTATGTACCTCGGGTCTGGTAACTTTGACGGGGGAGGGGGGATTTGTCGGAACATACAACGGTAACTTCTATGCAACTATCATGATAATTTACACACACTGACCTGATAACTTACGTACCCCTAGCATGGTAACTTTGAACCGAGGGGAAAAGTATGAAACATACCCCGATAACTTCTTTGTAAAGAGCATGGTAATTTATGACCACATTCGTCATAACTTAGCTAGAAACACTGCCATAAATTTTGACCCCGGGAATTTTTTCTGTTTGAAAACATGTCACCGGTAATTTCTGTGTAAATATGATGGTAATATACACTACGAATGCATCTTTGACGACTTTTGTCAATCTCAAGATGAAGTGTCGGCTTAGTCTCTCAAATATGCCTCATATGGGTAGGGTGTGCGTGTGTGTGTGTTTTTATGAGTGAGTATATGTGCGTATGTATGAGCGTCCGCGTCTGTATCGTGTTCAAAAAAAACTTTGGCCGAGGATGAGGAGGGGACATAATTATTGAAAAACATATCCATAACGTATGTGTACATATGATATGTACGAACCACAAACCTGATAATTTACGTATAAATATCATGATAACTTCGACGCATGGATAAAGTAGTCGAAACATACCTTGGTAACTTCAGTGAAACACCATGATAAGATATGTACTGCAGGAATGATAACTTATATAGTCTAGCCGTGATAACTTTTGACCCGAAAAAAATATCATCGAAACATACCAACATGGGATCTCATTTTAAAGATCTCGTCGCAACGAATTTTTTATGTGAAAACGGATTTTCAATCGGAGCGATGGTTCGAGCTACAAAACATTTTAAATTTTAATTTAGGGTGGAATCATTGCTGATGTCAGCAATTCTGTTTTGTATGCATGCATGCATGTTTGGATATGCAACGCTTGTTCTCATCCACCTTAAAAAAGGAGAAGTAGAAAGCAGGCTAGGATTTAGACGAGGAAGGGAGCGAGGCTTGGATTTAGATCGTTCAGATCTATTGTATAGATACGAACGTTTGGAACATATCGTTGTCGGTCTTTAAATTTGAAGGTAAATGTGGTTTGTTTTTTTGACTTTTTTTTAGACTATGATGATTTTTATAACAAATTCGAAAACTATACACCCTAATGCAGAAAAATCAAAAGTATCACCCTGTCGGCCTCCTGTTGGCCGAAGAGGGACTTTTCGGCCAACCGCTGGCCAAAAAGGACTTTTCGGCCAATAGTTGGCCAAAGAGACCCTCTTCGACCAACACCGGCTCTACTGTTTTAGAAAATTCATATCAATTAGGATTTTTAGTATTTTAATTTGATTCTTTTTGCATTAGATTAGAAATTTTATGAAGTTTCTGTAGATATCAAGTTTGACTAGATTTGGAAGTTTGAATTTGAATTTTCATGAATTTGCTCAAATCACTAGATTGCCTACAATTTGAACTAGGAGTATTCTTTTTAGATGGTTCTTTTTGCTACTGGTTATTTATGACTTTGTTTATCAGTAGTAATCAATTGGTGAATTTTAGGATTATTTAAAATTAGGTTTTCATGAAAACAGTTCTTTTTTAGTGTTTTATAGGTTTTGTGCTATTTTCTTTTAATTTTAATTGCTTTAAATTGTTTTCTTTATTTTTTTGACATATTCTTTTAGTTTCTGTTAAGTTATTAGTAGATATTTTATTTGTAGTATTTTTTGTATTTTATTTCTTTTATCCTCCATTTTCTTTCCCGTCATTCTTTCCCTCCATTTTCTCCCGTTATTTTCTTTGCCGCCATTTTCTCCCGCCATTCTTTGCTGCCATTCTCTCCCGCCATTCTTTGCTGCCATTCTCTCCCGCCATTCTTTGCCTCCATTTTCTCCCGCCATTCTTTGCTGCCATTCTTTCCCGCCATCTTCTTTCTCGCCATCTTCACTTCTCAACTTATAAAACGAGCCTCATGTTGTCCACGACCGTAGATAACATCGTCTGACACGGTCTGTGTCTCCTGCGTCGGTGCTGCTGGTAGAGTGTGAAACACTGTCTAAGAGAAGTCATAAGTGTTTGCAGCTTCGTCATCATCATCGGAGAGTGTTTCACACTTATGACTTCTCTCACACAGTGTTTCACACTCCACATGAAGGCATCATAGTCATCCTCCGTCGATGCAGCACTACTTAGTGTGGCAGGAGAGAATGGCAGGAGAAAATGGCGGCAAAGAAGATGGCGGGAAAGAAAATGGAGGGAAAAACATTGCGGAAAAGTATTTTTTTTCATGTATAAAACGGCAATGGTTGTACAGGATTTATAAGGAACTTTTAAATATAAACTCCTATGAAGCTCAAAACAAGTTTTCTAGTAGGATAAAAGAAATAAAATACAAGAAAAATACTAAAAATAAAATAGCTACTGATAACTAAACAGAAACAAAAAAAATATGTCAAAAAAACTAAAGAAAACAATTTAAAGTAATTAAAATTAAAAGAAATGGCATAAAACCTATAAAACACTAAAACAGAACTATTTTCATAGAAACCTAATTTTAAATAATTATAAAATTCGCCAATTAATTACTACTGATAAACAAAGTCACAAAGAGCCAGTAGCAAAAAAAATCATCTGAAAAAATACTCCTAGCTCAAATTATAGGCAATCTAGTGATTTGAGCAAATTCATGAAAATTCAAATTCAAATTTCAAATGTAGTCAAACTTGATATCTACAGAAACTTCATAAAATTTCTAATCTAATGCAAAAAGAATCAAATTAAAATACTAAAAATCCTAATTGATATGAATTTTCTGAAACAGTAGAGCAGGTGTTGGCCGAAGAGGGACTCTTTGGCCAACTGTTGGCCGGAAAGTTCTTTTTGGCCAACGGTTGGCTGAAAAGTCCTTTTTGGCCAACGGTTGGCCGAAAAGTCTCTCTTCGGCCAACATGAGGCCGACGGGGTGATACTTTTGATTTTTCTGCATTAGGGTGTATAGTTTCCGAATTTGCTATAAAAATCATCATAGTTTCAAAAAAAAATCTATTTTTTCCCTGTCTATCCCTAGTGTTGTATCAAAAGGGAACTATGAGTTTTTGTAAATATCTTGTAGATGCCTCCTCGTGTCTATTTGGCTTTTTGTTGGTATGTCATTTTGGTTGTTTGACTTCTGATGCTTGCAAAAACAGGTAATGGCGGTCGGCCTGATGCAGCTGATGTTCCACAAAACGCTTAAGAATATTGTCTGTTAGATATATGATGCACTGGTTGAGCAGGTAAGCTTGTATTCGGCATGTATGTTGAGGTATTAGATATGTTTCTTCAAGATATGTACTGCTATCTTTTTACCGCCATTTCTCAAGTACCAAATTTCTTAGTTGTTGCCCACATAGGCACGTCTTATGCTTTGATGGTAGGCTGCATCTTGAATCTTTTCTGTAGGCCCTGCTTCCTCATCCCTTCCCCAGCACCTCTCTGTTATCTTCCTCATGCATTCACCCAACCGCCATCTCTTTTATTTGCTGATGTTTTACCGCTCCCTCTCTCTATTGGATGTGCTTTTTTGCTTGCCTTCTCTCTCTAGGTGCCTTGCTTTCAGTTTACCTCCTCCTTAGTACTCCCCCAGTTCCTTCTGGTAGTGTGGGTTCTTCTCCCTATCGCTCCTCCAATGACTCGTGGTTTGGTTAAGTAGGAGCCTAACCCATTCTCTATTTGTGCATGTACTCGTGCCTGCTCAGAGATGAGAGTGCCATCATGCTAAGTGATAGCAAATGAACTGCTTACACTTTACTGCGCTTCGATGGCATATTTCTTTTTAACATTTACTCGTTACTACGTTGCCTTAAACTTTATTATGTGGTTAAGACTCTATAAAGTCGTAGTGTAACTTGCATGTTGGTCCCGTCTACGCAAGTAATTGATCATAACAATTGCTGACCATTTGGTTTCAGACTTACTTTATTTTATAGTCTTATTATAGCTATGACATTTCACATTGCTTCTTATGTTGGACCATTGCGATACCTAGTGAACTAATGATTGTCAGTTTGTCACAATAGTTGTAGAGTACTGCTTCATTGAATCTTGTAATGTTGTATATCGTTTTGCCTGCAGTTATTGTAGTTTATGGACAATCCTTCTAGTGTTAAGCTGTTTGGTTAAACATTTTCCGGGATGTCACTTGTTGTCCACTAAATTTGCATCATGCATACATACATATAATTGACCATTAGCTACACATCATTCCACTGATCCAAAGTCCAATCTAGTTACTTCAATTTTTGTCACCTGGACCTCTACAGTTTATAACGAAATCAAAATCACATCTGAGAAATTGCTTTCATCACTAATAACATTTTGCTTGTTTT
>NC_041390.1:31313582-31323368 GCF_002162155.2 Triticum dicoccoides | reverse complement strand
CCATCGTCGGCGGCCCTCCCCTCCCAGCCCTCTGCCCCCGCCGCGCCCTCCTCCCGGCGCTATGGCCTCCAGCAACGCCGAAGGGGGCGCGCGCCACCGCCACCGCGAGGAGCGCCGGAGGGACTCCGACACGGACTCCTCCTTCGGTCGGCGCTCCTACCGCGACTTGGCCTATAGCTCCTCCCCTGCACCGCCGCTGCTCCAGCTGCAGTCCGCCCAAGCCCCGGCCCAGCGCGTGCCCGCCTCCTCCCGCCTCGGCCCCTGCTCGGAGGTCCACCACGTCGAGCGCGCGGAGACGGAGGCACCGGACGAGGGCGGCGCCTGACTACGGCCGAGGGGCAGGGGTCGGTGCCGCCGCACCCAACCCACTGAGGCTCCCGCGCCTCGCTCTCGCCGCAGCCCCATGCCGGAGGAAGAGGCCGGCCTCTGCTTCCGTTGCCTCGACCCGGGCCACCACGTCCGCGACTGCACGAACAAGGTCAGGTGCAGACGTTGCCTCCTCTTCGGCCACGTCTCCCGGGACTACATGCCTGAGCGCAGAGCCAGGGACCGCGCGTTGCAGTAGGCTTCGCTTCAGCCGCGACGCCGCCCCCTCCTCCGCCCATGCGCGCCGCGCCAAAGGCTGCACAAGCCGCCGATCCCCCAAGTCTAGTTCGCGTCATCCTCTCTCACTCTGTAGGAAGGGCTGCGGCGCGGGATGGTCGCCTCCATCATGAGGTCGCGGACACACTATACACCACGCTCGAGTTGTGCCCCGGGGACTTCACGATCCACATCCACCATCCCGAGGATTTCCTCCTCATCTGCAGCACGCAGGCCATCAAGAACAAGATCTGCGGCGACCACTTCATCGACGTCCCCAACTTTGTGCTCTCCCTCCACCCTTGGAGTAAGCTTGCCCACGCCGGTTGTGACAGGTTCGAGCAACGCGTCAAGCTTGAGCTCCGCGGCATCCCTGCCCAGGCGTGGCACCTATCCACGGTTGAGCACCTCCTTGGCTAGAGCTGTTGGGTGGAGCGCCTCCACCCCGGAACGAGGTCGCGGGCGGACCTCGCCGTGTCCAGGCTATCTGCGCGCACCCGTGACTCGTCTGCCATTCGCCGCCTTGCCACCATCGGACCCCCGTGCAGACGCCGACGATCATGGAGGCGCCGAGGATGGCCACGACCACCCCGACCGCAACGCACGACGTGGCCCCGCTCGTCGCCATGGCCGCAAGCGTCGCCGCCATGATGCTGCTTCGCCAACCACCGGGCGCACCCATGACAGGGCTTTCGATGCCCTCACCTGGTCCATTGCTGCCGGCTCCCGCCGCGCGGACGGGGTGGCCATCGCCACTGGTTGGTGCTTGGCGGACACCCGCCAGCGTACGGTGCCGCCATGTCAAGATCCGACCGCCAGCGCCACAGGGATGTCACTCTGGCCTGCGCAAGCCGGGTCCCGCCGACAACGTTGTCGTCACTCCAGAAGAGGAAAGCGCGTCTGACAACAAAGAAGTCGACTGCCTAATCCTGCCACGGGTGACCCTTCCGCGGACCCCGCCATGACAAATCCACATTTGGACAGGCCAACTGGCGCCCTGCGTTTGCTCCCCCGCACTGCTGGGGTTGCAGAAGGGCCCGCCGCCCCTCCCAGCCGATCGTCGCCCCCAGTGCAAGTGGCTGCCCACGCCCTGTCGACGCCTGTCCCGGCTGGCCCTTTGATTCGTCCGGCTCTGGATCCAACGCTGCAAAGTGAGGTCCCCATCCCCGACACACTGCCCGTGGCGCGAACGGCACCCGAGGCGGATCCCTTGTCGGGGCAAACTTTGCCTTATCCACTGATGGGATAGACTACGTCCACCCTGCAGACCTGCCGCCACAGCCTAACAGTGGCGATCGTGGTGACGTTGGAGCCATGGCCCCGTCCCCATTCGAATCTCAAACCGATTCTGGCGTGGCGCCAGCTGCACGGTGTTGCATGGCAAGGCAATTGTCGCTGCTGGGCCGGGCCATGCACGCACTCCAGATCTGGGCCGCGACCTCCATGGGCCCAGCAGGCCTACCGCCCAGGAAGCCCAGCCTGCGTCGCCCACAAGGCCAGACCCTGAGGCCGAGCAAACTCGTGCGGAACAGCACTTGACGGGAAACCGCTCGCCTGCCGCGACCTCCCTGCAATCGAGCGCACATCGCTTCGCCTCCCGCCTATCACCTTGCGCCGCTCCAGGCCACGGGGAGCCACTGGACACTTGAGCTCGGTTCGCCCCACTCCCGGCAAACGTGCTTGCCAGCAGCCGCTAAACTTCATCCCCCTGACACGGTCGCTCTGCATCATCGGCGGCGAACCAAGCTGCTGTGCCACCCACGGCTGAGCGCCGGGCGCAAGTCCAGGTGTTGCGCACCCTTGGGATCATTGGCACCAACAAGAAGATCACCGCCGCAGAAATGAAGGCCTATGATGACGTGTTCGCAGCATCGATCCCACTTTCCGTGTTATCTTCCATTGTGGCATTGGTTGATCGTGAGCTCCCCATCGACTCGGCAGGCCGGCACCCGCGCACGCCATTGCAACGGGCGCGATCGTGGTCTAGCCTTGCGCTCGGACCCCCCGTCGACCTCGTGCTCATGGATCATGACCTCAAGATTGCGATATGGAACGTGCGAGGCCTCAACGCACGCGCTAGGCACACCACTGTCCGCTCGCTGATCATGTCTAGTGGTGCCACCATTGTTTGTCTTCAAGAAACTAAAATGGCTTTGATTTGCTCGTCGGTCCTCGAGGCGCTCGGTTTTGAGTTTGACGAGTACGTGTACTTGCCGGCAATAGGCACTTGCGGTGGGATACTGCTGGCATGGAAAAGTAGGGAGGTGACTATCACCAACCCCGAGCTCACCACCAACACGCTGTCCGCCAAAGTGGCCCCCCTCGAGCCAGCACGCGCCATGGTGGATTACGGTTGTCTATGGTGGATGCTCTGTGGTGACTTCAACCTCATATACCGGGACGAGGATAAGAACAACGGGAACGTGGACAGGCACATGATGGGACGGTTCCGGCGTCTCCTCAACGACCTGGCGCTCCAGGAGGTGTACCTCAGTGGCCGCCGGTACACATGGTCTAGCGAGCGATCACCCCGAACGCTGGTGCACCTGGATAGAGTGTTGTGCACAGTGAACTGGGAGGAGCGGCACAGCGAGTGCCACCTTCGATGCCTGGCCTCCGTCGTGTCGGACCACAACCCGCTCCTCCTGGATTGCTCCCCAATTTCGCCCAGTCGTCGACGCTTCCACTTCGAGGTTTATTGGGTTCGGTTGCCGGGATTCCAGGAGGTAGTTGCAGCGGCTTGGCACTCCGTCGGCTCCAATGACCCATTCGAGCGACTCATTCTATGCCTGCAAGCCACTGCATGTAAGCTGACTGGCTGGAACGCTCGCACTGTTGGCAATGTGCGCCACAAGATGGCCCTCTCCCACGAGCTGCTGCTCCGCTTCGACGCCGTGTAGGAGAGTCAGCCTCTCTCCGTGCATGAGGATTGGCTTTGTCATCAAATCAAAACCTCCTACATGGGACTGGCATCGCTTGAGTGCACCATCTCACGTCAACGAGCGCGCATCGCCTCCCTCCAGGACGGGGATGTAAACACTTCCTTCTTCCACCACTAGTGCTCCTATCGCCGCCAGAAGAACATGATCCATAGCCTGGTCGTAGATGGACAGGTCCTAACCGGCCACGACGATATGGCCGCGGCCACTTTCGCGCACTTCGACGACCTCGTGGGCACCGCTACCCATCACGAGTGCACGCTCAACCTCGCGCAGCTCATCGAGCCTGCTGATGACCTCCTTGAGCTCGACGCGCCCTTCACCGACGATGAAATATGGAATGTTGTCAAGCGGTTGCCGGCGCGCAAGGCCCCGGGGCCGGATGGCTTTACCGACGAGTTACTCCGCGGATGCTGGCCCATCGTCAAGGATAATTTCACCGCCATCTTTCAGCAGCTCTACGACCTGCGCGACCGCAGATTCTCACGCCTAAATGAAGCCCTCCTATCGTTGGTGCCAAAGCACGCCGACGCGCGCGGCCTGCGAGACTACAGACCGGTCAGCCTCATCCACTTGGTGGCCAAAATCTTCGCCAAGGTGTTGTCGCTCCGCCTTGTGCCAAAGCTTGACTCGCTCGTCAGCAACAACCAGAACGCCTTCATCTCCGGCCGTAGTTTGCACGACAATTTTGTCCTAGTTCGGCAGTCCGCACGCCTGCTGCACCAGCTTGGGGCACCACGTATCCTCCTCAAGCTTGACCTTGCTCGCGCCTTCGACTCGCTTTCATGGCCATTTCTCTTCGAGGTGTTGCGGCAGTACGGCTTCGGAGACAGATTTCTGGAGTGGCTCGCGATCTTGCTGTCTTCTGCTAGCACGAAGGTGCTGCTCAACGGGAGTCCTGGCCCCCCAATTTGGCATGGCCAAGGCCTACGCCAAGGCGACCCCATCTCATCTCAGCTGTTCGTCCTCGCCGTGGACACTCTTGGGGGCCTCTTCAAGCGAGTTGCGGACATGGGAATTCTGCGTAGATTGCACCCCACAAGGTCCATCCCGCCAATCTCGCCATATGCAGATGACGTCGTCCTATTCTGCCATCCCAACTCTGAGGACATTGATGCTGTCAAGGCCATCCTGCACTTGTTCGGCCGGGCCTCTGGATTGCATGTGAACTACGCTAAGAGCGCAGCCATGCTCATTCGCTGCGAGGCCGACGAGGCTGCACCCACCGTCCAGCTCCTGGGTTGCCCAATCGTCGAGTTCCCCCTCACCTACCTGGGCATCCCCCTTACCATCCGATGACCTACTGCTGCCCAGCTGCTACCCCTCATCGACAGGGTGGCCAGGAGCCTCCCCTCTTGGAAGGCATGGCTGATGAACCGGGTCGGCCGCCTCGCCCTAGTGAAATCGGTCCTAGGCGCGACCCCGCTCCACCAGTTGCTTGTGCTTGCCCCTCCAAAGAAGACTCTTAGGCTGCTGGAAAAAATCCAGCGCGGCTTGCTTTGGGCTGGCCGCGCCGAGGCCAACGGAGGACACTACCATGTCAATTGGCGCCGTGTCGCCCGCCCATTGTCCATGGGTGGGATGGGAGCACGACCTGGAGCGCACGGGCCTAGCGCTTCGTGTCTGATGGCTCTGATTCAGCTGCACCGACGAGCGTCGTGCTTGGAGTGGCCTGGACTTGCAGTTTTCCGCTGAGGAGCGTGTGTTTTTCTTTGGTAGCACCTACACCATCCTTGGCAACGGTCAAACCCTAATGTTCTGGGAGGACAGATGGATTGGAGGATGCTCCGTTCGTGAAATCGCACCGCTTCTGCACTCATGCATTCCCAAAAGGCGAAGGAAAGCTAGGACGGTTGCCGACGACTTGCCAGGACACCTATGGGCGCGGGACATCCATGGAGTTATAGGCATTCACGAAATCGACCCGTACATCTTACTCTGGCGCCTGATTGAGGGCACGGCGCTCTTAGACACACCAGACCAGCTCATGTGGAAGTGGACCGCGTCGGGCATCTACACCGCCAAACCTGCCTACATTGCTTCCTTCCACGGTTCGACGACCTACAACAACTGGAAGCTCACATGGAAGAGTTGGGCACCCCCCAGAGTGAAATTCTTCCTCTGGCTTGTCAGCTTGGAGCGATGCTGGACAGCGGACCGCCTCGCCCGGCATGGACTGCAGCACCACACCAGCTGCCCCCTTTGCAGCCAGGAGCCTAAGACGTTGCGCCATCTCCTACTTGGGTGCCCCTTCTTGAAGCACGTCTGGTTCGAGATCCTCTCTTGGATGCGCATGACTTGCAGGCCCCCGGACAATGAGGCTACCCTCTTCAATTGGTGGCATGATGCTCGGCAAGTCATGGCCAAGGCGATGCGCAAAGGGCTGGCATCCGCGACACTTCTGACATCCTGGATGATCTGGAAGCACCGAAACGATTGCATCTTCAACGGCGCGCGCCCTTCCATCCGAACGCTAGTTCACGACATCAAGGAGGCCAGACTTTGGGCTGTGGCAGGCGCTGCTGGACTTAGAGTAGTCTTGTCCCTGACCTGGGATGTGCATTAGCTCATGTCCCCAGACTATAATCCGCCTCCTAGGAGGGCTGTAACATAAAACACTCTCTCTTTTCAATACAATGAAATGCAAAGGTCTTTTGCGTTTTCCCGAAAAAAATCTACTGATGTTATGCGCCCTATGCCCCTATCCACTGGATGTGCTCTTTTGTTTGCCCTCCCTTGCATCTAGTGTCTTTCCTTTTGGTTTACCTCCTCCTTAGTTTTCCTTTTGGTTTTTTTCGAGCAATCGGCAGGAGCTCTGCCTTTTCATTAAGAAGAAAAGAATTGACCAGTTTATAAGGAAAACTGGCCGAAAATCGATACATCTGTGATACACGCACAAGCCAGCCCCGAGGCTGCGCACCACTCGAGTCGACGACACTGTCACCCAAATGACCAGAGACGACACCCTACAACAGAACACTGGGCTCCGGAGCCACCGCTCCGATATCCACACCGGCCCAGAGGCCACGCACCAGCCTAGTCGATGGCTCCGCCGCCCTAGAGGCCAAAGCCAACACCCAATGCACACGAGGTCTCCGGCGCCGCCGCACCGGCATCCACTCCGGCCCCGAGGCCGCGAACCCACCTAGTCGATGACCATGTTGCCCTCGCGACCAAAGCCAACCACCGCACGAAGGAGATACCCGGAGTCGCCGCTCCGACTTCCACGCCGGCCCCGAGGCCGTGCACACACCTAGCCGACGACGAAGTTGCAAAGCCACAAAACCACCGCCAACAGATGAAGGACCGGGCCTCCAAAGGCGTCGCCCCCAAGAGGGAAGCGACGAGCAACGCCGCCGACGCCCACTTCGGCCATGGCCGATGTTTGGGTTTTCACCCGAAGAGCCCGTGGCTGAGATGACGAGGGAGGTGAAGGGGCTCCACGGCGCCGCCTCCAACAAGGGAACGACATCCTAGGACGTCGTCGACGCCGGCATCGACCGAGGTCAAGCTAGGCTTTCACCCGGAGCTCACCAAACCCATGTACACCACAGCCAATCACCACCGGCAGCGGCCGAGCACTCTACACCGATCAGCACCGCCAACCACCTCTTACACGGAAAGCAAAACCACCACGGCACCACGCGCCGTCATGGCAGCCCCGCACCCACCGCCAAGAGCGGCGCCGCCGCGCCACCATCCTCCCTCCTCGCTGCCGTAGCCAACGCGCCGCAGCGTCGCCCGCAGCCCGCAGCCCGCCGAACTCAAGGCTGACCACCACGCACCAGATCCGGGGCAGCCTCCGCCTTAGTCTGTAGTACTCCACAAGTTTCTTCTTGTGGTGTGAACTCTTCTCCCTCCAGCCCTTCAATGACCAATGCATATGTTCGTGCTTCAGGGATATATTTCCATATTACTTGTACAGTTTTACTCATTGTTGCATCACCTTTAATGTTTTTTACTGTGGTTATAGCTCTATCAAGTCCTAGTGTGATTTGCATGATGTCCCGTCTAAACAAGTAATTGAGAACTAACAATACCTGAGCATTTTTTTCAAATTTCCTTTATTTATACGGAACTACAGAATTGTCATTTCACATTCCTCCTCATACTTAGTGAACTGACAATTGTCACAGTACATGAAGAGTGCCTTTTTAAAATCTCTTGTTGAATCTTATACCTCTGTATATCATTTTGCTAGCAGTTGTTGTAGTTTTATGGATGATCATTCCAGTTCTAGGCTGTTTGGTTAATCATTTTCTCAGCTTGTTTTGTTGTCCATCAAACTTGCTTATATATGTAACTCAGTAACTGATCATTAGCCACTGATATAATTTAGCTTGTACGAACTTTCTGCAGCTATGCTTTGTGTGCAGTCTAGTTTCTTCAACTTGGACCACCATGTACCTTCAATAAATCGTATTGGACTCAGGATCAAAATGGCATGACTAGTTTCATGATAAAAATTGTTTCCATCCCTAACATGTTATATTTTTACTAGTCTATTATTATCAAAGTAGTGGTGAAAGTACTACTCTTTGATGCTGTGCAGAGTAAAAACAGTGCAGTTATTTTGGGTCAAATTCGATCAAAGTATTAAATGATGCACTGTCCCTTTCTTGAGGCTTGTACTGCATGAATTTGATCAAATTCGATCTGTTAGTGACTAGCTAGCCGGTACATTTTTTGAAGTATGCCTATGAGCTATCTAGATGTTCGTACTCCATGAGCCCCTTGTATGCCCACTGTTCTTTCAGCCTCTACTCAGACTTGTGTTGCCCCTCCATCCGGAATTACTTGACGCAGAAATTGATGTATCTAGACGTATTTTAAGTTCTTGATACATCCATTTCTATTCATTTGTGCGAAAAGTAACTCGGGGCGAAGGGAGTGCATCTCATATTTGAAGTTGAAAGGGTACCAACCACAATACAAACTACCTATCGTTGTTCTCTGTTTGAGATGTTGGTTCTGTCTGACAATGTTGGTTCTTTGGAGCTTTTGGCATGATTTCCGCCATTGTGAAGCTAATGATTTACTGTTTGGGTCATACAGAAATTGTGAGAATACCTCCATCAGCTTTGCCTGAATGAAAGCTACAAAGTTTCTTTGACTGACGATGTTATTACTTGCTCCGCAGGTTTCGTTTTGGTGGCTGGAGATGGAGAAACGGGTCGCTGATGACCACGCTACGAATTTTCTATTCTCCGCTGATAAACATTCTGGTATGAAAGTTGAAGGCACAATGCGTTGGGGCTCGCTTGTCAATTGATCTTGTTTGCAATTCAGTGCGAGCGCATCTGCTGGTGTGTTTGATTACCTTCCATGTTGCGTCAAGCATGGAGTTTCCAATGTTATATTTATGCATATCTATGCTTATGCTGAGATTTTGACGAATATCAAATCGCACAAGTAGTCCGACCTGCTGTTATTTGCAACTGCATAAATAGCTTCTGATTCAACCAGGGCCGGGTTTCATTGCAATTTTGTTCTCTTTGGGATGCCGGGAACGCCTTTTCCCCGACAACAACAAAATAAAGATGCTGGTAATGGCTGGATGAGTTAGCTAACGTTTGGTTCGGAAGCTCAAATGAAACACAGAGCCAGCAGTGCCTTGCAAATTCCTTTTTCTGACTCCACGCTGGATGCCCTCTCGTGAACGCTCTCGCGATGGGGGAGCGTGCCGGGCGGCGCTGCCTGAAGCCTGATCTCCTCATTTCGGCCACCCTTGCATCCACCATGGCTGGATCTGTGATCCCCACCCCGTCCTCTCTCTTCTTAACCCGGAGCTCTGTTCCCTTGTGCTCCCGGCCATTTGTGTGCGCCATGGCTCCTCACCCTTGCTCCCGGCCCGTGTCCGCGCCTTTGCGGCCGACCCTTTGCCTGTGCCGGGCGCTGTCTGCGTCCTGCTGCTTAGATGTGCCTCGACTGTTCTCCTGCTTGGAGATATAGGAGGGAGTGCGGGCCTCGGGAAGTCGGCGACGATGGCCTCTCCGTCCACAAAGCTCATTACCGCACTTCTACTTTCGATGATGACGCTTGTCGCTCCTCCTCCGCATGTTGGGTTCGCCCTCGGCTTGCTAGGGCAGCCGCTGGCGCCGACCAACTCGGACATGGCCCTCCTGATTTGGAGCTCATCTCCTCGTGGCCTCCGTCGCCTCTGGCGGACCGCCGCCCCACGCCGGCAATTGCGCAAAGCCGGACTTGTGCCCCTGCACGGCGTCCTCCAGTGACAGAGTCCATCCCGCTCCCGTTGCTTACGCCT
>NC_041390.1:31308008-31313419 GCF_002162155.2 Triticum dicoccoides | reverse complement strand
CCCTGTTGCCTTGGCTATGATGCCTCCGACTGAAGAGGAGTTGGCGTTCCTAGACGACGTCGGTTGGCTCCAAGTCCATTGACTTCGGCGAGGTGTGCATGCAGCACGAGGTGGGCACAGGAGGGGGTGGCAGGAGGTGCTGCCACGGCGTGACCAGCGCCGTCTGATGTCGCCAACCCCGGAATTTGCCCCCATCCCATGGCCGCTTGGCTTCATGGCAGATGTTGTCGATGCTTCGCCCCTAGACACCATGCGGTCGATTGCAGAGATCCCTTCTGATGCTCTCGTTGCTTGAAGAATGACCATTGAGCGCGCGAGTGCCATAACCCTTGGCGTTCACTCAACTCCCTGGCATGTCTCGTCATGCCGCCCACCTCCCGCATTGGCATCCAACATCTTCAAGCTCCTGCACCGAGTGAGGGTCCGATGAAATCCGCACTCCCCTCCAAGGCGCTTCGCCATGGGACTTGGGCATCCGTCGTTTCGGCATTGGCACTACCCTTAAAGAAGAAAGAAAATGGAATAAAAATTAAAACTAAATCAAAATCAAAATAATGAAGTGTTTCTAAGGGGAGAATGAATTATTGGCATTGGTATTACCCTTTAAAAAGTCCAGAAATGAAAAAAAGTATCTATTTTTTTAAAAAAAAGTTTGCAAGGAAAAATGATTGGTGGCATTGGTAAAAAAACTTGCGCACAGTTTATGCAGAAATTGCGGTTTTTTTGTCATATGCAAGAACAAGTATATAATAATATAATTTTTGCAACAAGAATTTTCATAAGAAGGAATGAATTAGTGCATTTCGTATTACCCTTAAAATAAAGAAAATAAAATAAAACTAAAACAAACAATCGAGACAATGAAGTTATCTAGAGAAGAATGAATTACTGACAGTGGTATTAATCTTTAGGGAGAAAAACAAATGAGAAAAAACTTATAAAACAAGTAATGACAAAATTCTCACATAATATACACAGATAATATGCAAGAATAAACATATATAGTGGAATTCCACAAAAAGAAGTTCCAATTAGTGGCACTGATGTTATCCTTAAAAAGAAAAAGAAAACTAAAAGAAAATTAAATTAATATTTTTTAAGAGAAATGGATTAGTGACATTGGTATTACCCTTTAATAGAAGAGAAAAGAAAAGTAGAAATAAAAATAAAAATTGCACACAACTTTGCACAAAAATTGTATTTTTTTTAATATGCAAAGAGTAAGCACACAAAAGTGTAGTGTGAGTGTATAGTACCTGCGTGTATACATTTCCAGTAATACAATCTGGCCAAAAAACCTAGTAGTAAAAGAAAATCTGACTAAAACTAAAAATGAAGAAAAAACAAAAACACATACAAACAAACAAAAAAGGCAATATCCAACAACCATCAATCCCAATAAAAAAATTGACTTACCCCAAACAGGGGCAAGTCAAAAATGCAACCTAATGAAAAATCGACTTATCCCAGTTCGGGACAAGTAAAACATCAGACTAAGAAGTCAAAATGAATCTTGACAAAAAAAACAATGGTAAGAAAACCGACTTACCCAAATTTAAAATTCAGCCGACTTACATACTAGCTAAAGTGGACTTATTTGGGCTTGCTTGGTGCTGAGGCCCCAGCTGACTTTCTCTTTCGATGTTTTGCTACTCGTTGTATGAACTTGTTGGTTGTTTTATTTATAAATCGGGGCAAAAGCCTATTTCCAGAGTTTAGAGCTAGATAAATATCTTTCATACAATGCAGCGATCTCTCCTAATATTGCTAACAATCTAATATTGCTCTTTCGGTGGACGGTTCTTATTCACCGACGGACGGAGCTGCGTCGGCAGGTATGATTCTGCGTCGTAATGATGGCAGTGTGGTGTTCGCCGCTTACCGGTATATTTTTAATTGCTTATGCTTTGGAGGCGGAGATTCACGCACTAATGCAGGGCAGGGCTTTGGCAATCCAGCACTCAGAGGGTTCTATTGTTGTTCAGCCGACTCTTCTGAAGCATTGCCATGTCTTTCCGATTCTAGACTAAGCAGGTCAGCGTATGGACACTTAGTTGCAGAGATAAAAGCACACATGCTTGTCCGGGAGTTTGTTCCCCAGAAGCTTACAAGAGAGCAAAATAGGGTAGCAGATCGTTTGGCATTATATAGTCGTGATGAGCGAGCCACAGCTACGTGGCTTGGTCAAGGACCTCCTTGTATAGAGCAATTACTGCCTCTGGATTGTAACCCTATTAATATGAAATAAAACTCCCTTTTACCTCGCAAAAAAATGCGTAGCAAGGACATGGCTTGGAATTTATGAATTATTGTTCATTTTATCACTTGTAGGACAGTTCCTGCATGTGGCAGGCAAAATTACAAGTTTATTCATTTTCCATTTTGACGTGCTAAATTTATCTGGATAATATATAAATCATCTTTCCAAATGTTTGATAATACGAGTTGTGTGGGACTCCGCCGGATCCTAGGTTAGAATCAGAGTTCAGGTTGTATACGTGGACGTGCGTCCTTCATAGAAGTGTCAGTTTGAACCGTGTTCGGATTTGGTTCCTATGGGATAGAATCGGACTTCAGTACGGTCACGCTACTTGCAAGGATGCCCTACCTATATATAATGAGCTGTAGGCTGTAGCGTCTACTAGGGATTCAGATATTGATCAATAGAAAACTCACGAGTTCCGCTCAGCAGTTCATCCGGCAGCTAATATTACAAGTTGTTCACGTCAAAGCAAAGCCGTTTCACTTTGAGCCTCTGCTGGTGTTGCTTCGCCGAGACTCCACGGCATCCGACATGAGCCGTGAGGAGGGTGAGACGAGTAGTAGCATTCCCCCGCATCCCCGCTCGCCCGTGGTGGGGTCCCTCGAAGATGATGACCTGCTCTTGGAGATCCTCCTTCGCCTGCCCCCGCAGCCGTCGTCTCTCCCTCGTGCCTCCGCCGTTTGCAGGCGCTGGCGCCTTCTCGTCTCCGAGCCAGGCTTCTCCCGCCGCTTCCGGCGCTACCACCACGGCAACCTTCCCATAATTGGTTTCTACGACCGAAATCCTCCATACCTCTCCTTCGTACCTGCTCTGGAGGGCCCTGATCGTATTCCGTCCGAGTGATTGTCCTGGCAGTATCAGCGCGAAGAAGAACCGGACTTCTCCACCTTCGGATGTCGTGATGGCCTCGTACTAGTCCATGTCAAGTACCTCGAACCGCTAAAGCGCCATGTTCTGGTGTGGGACCCTATCACTGGTGAGCAACACAACCCTGGGATTCCCCCGGGGTTCGACATAGGGAAACGCTTCAATGGAGCGGTGTTTCGGTCTGCTGGAGATGCTGACCACTTCCAGGTGGTCTTGGTAGGCAACGGCGACAATCAACTACCAGTTGCTAGTGTTTACTCGTCGGAGACCGACGTATGGAGTAACCTTTTTTTGACATCGTTGCCACTGAAGTATTATACAGACCCTTTTCCGTCTTTTATCGGTCTATCCCTTGAACCCGCTGTGCTGGTTAGGAATTCCCTACACTGGCTGCTTGGAGCGGGCTCGGTTGGAATTCTCGAGTTTGATTTGGAGAGGCACAACCTTGTCGTGATAGGTGTGCCGGTGCATGTGCCTGCTGGGTGTCACTTTGGGAGCAATGACCGATTCTCGATTATACGAACAGAAGATGGCGGGTTGGGTTTTCTCTCTCTATCAGACTTCAACGTCCAATTATGGAAGAGGAAGACAGAATATGATGGTGTTGCTTCATGGGTGATGGAAAAAATCATTGAACTGGACAAACTACTGAAAATTCCCCTGGATCGAAAGAACCAAAGAAAAAATACTACTAGGGTGATGGGATTTGCCGAGGACAACAATACGGTGTTCATGTGGACAATAATCGGCATCGTCACGATCCATCTCGAGTCATTGCAGTTCAAGACGCTTCCCGGATCTAGGATTTTTTTTCTTACTATTATCCATTTGAAAGTGTCTGGTGCATGTAATGGCATGACTTTACACTGGTATATAAAGTTAATTTCTCATTAGTTGTTGGAATGTCGTTCACATCCTTTCAAGTTAAGAAAGTGATGACAAGTAGTGTCACATCTCTTGTTTTCAAGACACACATTGTAGAGCTCATGACCGTCGAAGCCTAGATATTGTAGAACTCAAGACGTACATTTTTTCAAGATTGGCATTGTTTGAAAATGTATGTCAGTATATATGAATCTCCATGCATACTCTTTTGTTTTGGAAGATAATTTTTTTTATTCAGTGAACAATTGTAGTCCTGTGGTTTTATTTTTTGAGGGGTATAACGACTCTTTATTGATGTAATAAGTCCGATGGAATCATTACGGTATCGTGCGGTCGGAGGAACCACACATGCCTTCATATGCCTAAAATGAAGAAAATTTAGCTAGACTCATTGGTAGAAAAAGGGCCTATAGTCCCGGTTCGGTACTAATGCCCTGACCCTTTAGTCCCGGTTCAATTCAGAACCGGGACTAAAGGCCCTCCACGTGGCCGGTCCACCTTTAGTCCTGGTTGGTAACACCAACCGATACTAAAGGAAATTTTCTGATTTTTTTTTATTTTTTTGAATTTTTTTTATTTTCAAATTTCTGAATTATTTTAACCTCTAATCTCTAATCACCCCTCATCACTGCTCAATTTAATCTCTAATGACCCCTCATCATTCCAAATCATCTAACTTCCCGGACGGTCACCCATCCTCCCACTCCCCCAGCCTGAGCACGCTTAACTTCCTGGTTCTATTCTTCCTCGTTTCCAAGTCTTCACTCGTTGTTTTCCTGACAATAGTAAGATGTCAATCCTATTAACCCTCAGGAGTTTAGCTTGAGCATGAAGTCACACATTTCACTATTTAAGTTTGAAACTATTGTTCTAAAAAATAATAATTTTTTAATAACACTAATATTTCTTGAATAAGTAGTTTGACCATTGTTTGACCATAGTTTGACCAGATTTGACCAAAATTCAAAAAAGCTAAAATAATTATTTAATAACACTAATATTCTTGAATAAGTATTTAGTAACACTAATACTTCTTGAATAAGTAGTTTGACCATAGTTTGACCAGATTTAATAAAAATTTAAAAAAACTGAAATTTGAGCATAACTTTTTTTCCTTTTGGAATTTGAGGATTCTACAAATTTGCAAACAGGCCGTAGGCAGTCTCCATCGGATGTAACTTTTCGAGTAGATGATTTTTCTTATAAAAACTTTTTAATCCGAGTTTGTATGCAAAAGTTATGCCCATTTTACAAATTCCAGAGAGATTTTGTAAATAAAGTCAAAATTCATATTTGTAAATTTTCCCAACAACTAGACCACATATCACATGGGAAACTTATTTTATTTTATTTTTTTGACATTTCCATCATTTTCTTTTGTTTTTTTCTAAAACTG
>NC_041390.1:31284009-31307506 GCF_002162155.2 Triticum dicoccoides | reverse complement strand
AAATGGGACCTTTAGTACCGATTCGTGCCATGAACCGGTACTAATGCCTGAAAGCCCATTAGTCCCGGTTGGTGGCACCAACCGGGACTAAAGGTCTAACCTTTAGTACCGGTTGGTGCCACCAACCGGTACTAATGCCTTAGCCAACCGGGACTAATTGGCATCGCACCCTTTAGTCCCGGTTCGTGGCACGAACCGGGACTAAAGGGCCCAGGTGAACCGGGACTAATGCCTTAGCCACACGAACCGAGATAAATGCACCCATTGGTCCCGGTTCTGGACTGAACCGGGACTAATGGGCTTACCCGGCCTGGACCAAAGCCCCCTTTTCTACTAGTGACTATGCGCCGGTTTTGAGTCCTTCTCTCAAACATAGAATTACAGTCCAAAAATTCTAGTGAACTAGCACAAATCATCTGAAGAAATAATTCCTGTATGTCTCCCGCCTTGGTTTTCCTGAATATCTCTAATCACCGTTGCGCGGTCGGAAGAAATAAGGGCCCTGGAGATCGAGAGGGGTGTTTTGGCTCCCAGGCTCAGATGAGCCCAGGAGTAAAGAAGAAAAAAAATCATTATAATGTACTCCCTCCATAAAGAAATATAAGAGCGTTTATATCACTACTTTAGTGATCTAAATGCTCTTATATTTTTTTTACAGAGGGAGTACTAAGTAAATTCAAAAAAATCCAATTTTTTGTGAAGAAAGAAGACCGAGCGCGTGATGTCCGTGTCAAATTTAGGGCAATTTTCTGAGTGAAACCATCGCGGAGCCGTGTTCTGCCGGCGGATCAGCGCCTCCTACCTCCTTCGGTGTCCTCGCTGGCGCCGGAGCGAAGTGGGGTACGGCCCGATCTACCGGCTGGACTTGTGTTCATCCGTAGGTAGGCGTTGTAGTTATGGTTTTCTCGTCTGGTGGTTCGTCCTTTGGGCGTGGCGGCTGCGGCGAAGTAGTTTTTGTCCCCTGTTCCATCTAGGTGTTCGGTGAGGCTTCTCTTCCCGGTACAGCTGCTGGTTCGATGGGGATGAATAAACTTTCCTCCGGCTACTTCTTTGGCTCTGGGGGCGTGAGCTGCGCCAGATCCATCGATGTTTTTGGGTGGATTGGTCTGCCGGGGCTTCTCTTTCTTCATCGTCGATCTTGGGGTTGGAGGCGAGGAGTTGTTGGCTTTGCTTGTGCATTGTGCAGGAGTGGATCAAGATCCATCTTCCTCTTCTCCATAGTGATGGTGAAGATGGGGTGTTGCTGATGAGGCTTGCGGTTTGCCACATCTCCGACGCGCTAGTCCGGAAGGGCCTAAGCTTGAAACTTCCCGTTCGCAAAAACTCTGTCCGCGGATTACAAGATCATGTTGGCTCTAGGAGTGAGCGGCGGCGGTAGTAGCGGCGGCGCACCCTCAACTCGCGGCGGTGTGTGAGTTTGATCGGCTCCCCAGGGGCTCGGGTGTATTTGCTTTCTTTGTTGGGGTTTGTTGTATCACTAGCAATCTATTTTGAAACGTAGGGAGTATAAATCTGAGTTCCTTTTCGCAAAAAAAGGAAAAAAAAACAGAGCATTTGAGTGTCCGAGCTCCCGTACATTCCTTCAAAAGGAAAAAAAACTACCAGTTACACGGGCCGAGCCATTTTGCGTCCTGGGCTTCAGGATCGATCCACTACACTCACTACATCGTGGCTTTGGCTGAGAGTTCAGAGCCCAGTCCACACAGTTTCCCCTTCCCCTTCCCCGCACGAGACTGAGATGACGGCCAGCCGCCGCCTCCTCCCGCCGTCGCCGCCGGCGCCCCTGTCGCTGCTGGAAGTGGAGGATCTGCTCATCGAGATCCTCCTCCGCCTCTCTCCGCTGCCCTCGTCTCTCCCCCGCGTCTCCGCCGTCTGCAAGCGCTGGCGCCACTTCATCTCCGACCCGGACTTCCTCGTCCGCTTCCGCCTCCGCCACCGCCCCAACCCTCCCCTCCGCGGTTTCTTCGTCACGGATTGGATGCGCTGCCTCATCGGCTTCCTGCCTCTTGTTCGCCCCGGCGTCCCCGATCTCGTCGAAACCAATTATGGATGCTGGGAAGAACTATCAAGCTGCGCCATCTTCTCTCCCCGGATCCACAGAACTACGCGGGGCAGATATCCGTCAATGCTTTTGCCGAGTACAATCATGTGGTGCTCCTGTCTACATCTATCTACTACTACACAACTTGAGTCATTGGAGGTCAGGAGATTTCAATGTAGAGGCTCTCGTTATCATCCATTCGAAAGTGTCTACACTACAGGTAGGTAAGTGTCCTCCCTGAACTATCTGGTTCGGACAGCACTAGCAAACTTCCTTTCAGTTTATTTAAAATAAAACTTACGAGTAATTGTTCATTGTGTCACTTTTAGGATAGTACGTTGCTCTCCACCTGTACCTAGGATTGGTCTGATTATAATTTTTTTCCGATATGGCATGGAACAAGCTTAATAATTCTGGATAATTTGTCTCTTCTAACCAGTTAAATAGTCTGAGTGCTTGTTTTTCATTTCGACAATAAAAGTATGCCGACTGGGAGTTGAACCCCCGACCTGCTGCTTCAGGTGCAGGTGCGCTACCACCCAGGCAAAGCTAGCTTGTGTTTACATTTCAGGTTAACTAACATTTATACTCTATTTGAGAGCGGGAAAAAACAAAAATGCTTTTGACGAGGGGGCTGACCCATATGGACCAAGTTATATTGGAAGGATCGGTGCACTGGGTTTGTCGATGAGTAATTTTTGAGAAATGAATGTGTCTCTTAATGTAGAATTTGAACTCCGTTCATTGTCTTGTGTGTAACTTGCAGATTTTGTTTGTCTGTTTGAAATATACGTTGGAGAGTATGATAATTTACACATCACAAAAATATGGGAAGTTACATATAAACACCACAATAATTTTGTTGACCCGGTCTTTTTGTTGTTAAAATGTAAGATCCGATAACTTACGCGTCAACACCGCGGCAACCTTTTTTTACCTAAAAATATTGATACAATATATCTTCGGGTTTTTTCCATATGAATAGCATGGTAATTTAGAAATCATAGACCTGATAACTTATGTGCCAACACCGTGATAACTTTTTTATTCACCAAAAAAAAAGTTGATGAAATATACCTCGATAACTTCTGTTTGAATTGCATGGTAATTTACACACCGCAGACCTGATAACTTATGTACCTCGGGTCTGGTAACTTTGACGGGGGAGGGGGGTTTGTTGAAACATACAACGATAACTTCTGTGCAACTATCATGGTAATTTACACACACTGACCTGATAACTTACGTACCCTTAGCATGGTAACTTTGACCCCGAGGGGAAAAGTATGAAACATACCCCGATAACTTTTTTCGTAAAGAGCGTGGTAATTTATGACCACACCCCCCATAACTTACCTAGAAACACTTCCATAACTTTTGACACCAGGTATTTTTTTTCTATTTGAACACATATCAACGGTAATTTCTGTGTAAATATGATGGTAATATACACACTGCAGAGCTGGTAGCTTACGTACAAACATGGTAAATTTAACCCAAAGAGTAATCAGTTAAAATATGCCCAGATAACTGGTAACTTCCATACCACATACGTGCTAACCTAGGGACAATCACCATGGTAACTTTGACCCAAGGGAAAAAGTAATTGAAAAACATCTCCTCGATAACTACGGTGTAAATAACATGACAATATACACAACGCAGACCTAATAAATTACATACAAAAAAAACGCGTTAACTACGAATGCATCTTTGACGACTTTTGTCAATCTCAAGACAGTGTCGGCTTAGTCTTTCGAATGTGCTCATATGGATAAGGTGTGCGTGTGTCCATTTATAGGGGTGAGTATATGTTGAAAACATACCCTGATAACTTGTGTGTAAATAACACGGTAATATACATAAAACAGAGCAGATAACTTACTTAATCCAGATGTGGTAACTTTTTGACTAGGAAAAAATGTTGTTAAAAAATACCTCCCAATAACTAATGTGTAAACAACATGATAATACACGCACATGAGAGCTGATAACTCATATACAAATATTGTGGTAATTCTTTGACCGAGGGAATGAAAATTGTTGAAAAACATACTTCGGTAATTTTTGTCCAACATGATAATATACGCAACAAAGCTGATAACTCACTTCAATCATTATAATCACTTTTTTAACCCTGGGATAAAAGTTTGTTGAAAACATATCCCAGAAACTTTTGTGTAAATGACACGGTAACTTATGTGTGATAGACGTGATAACTTACTTAGCCCATATGTGGTAACTTTTGGTCCGAAAAAAAGTCATCAGAACATAACAACATGGGATCTAGTTTCGAAGATCTCGTCGAGACGATTGTTTTTTTGTGAATACGGTTTTTCAATTGGGGCGACGGTTTGACCTACAAAACATTTTGAAGTTTGAAAAAAGAAAGAATCTATAATGACATCAGTTTTTCGTCTTTTAGTGCATATATGCATGTAATTAGAAGAAGGAATGCACGTGAAGGAAAAATTAGTCATTATAATGCATGCATGTATATAATTAGTCGTTCTTGCCTATTGCTAAAATCCGAAGGTTTGGTAGTTATAAAAGTCCTTTTCATTTTTATGATATTCATCAGTATATACTTCTGTCGGGCCATTCTTTAAATTTGAAGATAGATGTGGTTTATTTTTTACCTGTCTATCACTAGTGCTGTATCAAAATAGGAACTATGAGTTTTTGTAAATATCTTGTAGATGCCTCCTCGTATCTATTTCTCTTTTTGTTGGTATGTCATTTTGGTTGTTTGACTTCTGATGCTTGCAAAAACAGGTAATGGCGGTCGGCCAGATGCTGCTGATCTCCACAACATGCTTAAGAGGATGGTCCGTTAGATAGATGATGTCCTTGGTTGAGCAGGTAAGCTTGTATTCTGCATGTATGTTGAGGTTTGGATATGTTCCTTCAAGAAATGTATTGCCATCTTTTTACTGCCAAATCTCAAGTACCAAATTTCTTAGCTGTTGCCCACATAGGCACGTCTTATGCTTTGATGGTAGGCTGCATCTTAAATCTTTTTTCTAGGCCCTGCTTCCTCATCCCTTCCCCAGCACATCTGTGTTCTCTTCCTCATCTCTTTTATTTGCTGATGTTTTACCGCCCCCTCTCTTTATTAGATGTGCTTTTTTTGCTTGCCTTCTCGTTCCAGGTGCCTTGCTTTCAGTTTTCCTCCTCCTTAGTACTCCGGTACTCCCCAGTTCCTTCTGCTAGTGTGGGTTATTCTTCATATTGCTCCTCCAATGACTTGTGCTTTGGTTAAATAAGAGCCTTCCCCATTCTATATTTGTGGATATGCTCGTGCCTGCTCAGAGATGAGAGTGCCATCATGCTATGTGGTAGCAAATGAACTGCTTAGGGCATCTCCAGCCGCGCCCCCAGGAAGGCCTCCCCAGGCGTTTTTTTTGCGCCGGCGCCGAAAAATCGGCCCAGTCGCGCCCCCAGGAGCCTGATTTTCGCCGGCTTGGGCTAAAAATAGCGCCGGCGGATCCAGGCCAAAGACGGCGCGTTGGGGGCGCCCGGGGGCGCCGGGGCGAACTGTTTTGGCGCGAAACAGCCGCGGGCCCGCCACGTCAGCGACTCTACCCTCTTCTCGCCCCTTCGTCGTCCTCATCGCCTCGTTTCCCGCGGCGAATCAATGCCAAAGCTGACGCGCTGCCACGCCGGTCAGCCTACGCCATTGATGCCTCACGGGCGGCACAGTGAAGACCGGATGACGCGCGTCCCTCACCCTCCCTCGCCCGCCACGCGTACTCACGGCGGCTCGTGCACGGGCGGCGCCCCGGCCTATATAAGACGCGCCCCAGCGCACTCGGCGACTCGTACTCTCTCGTCGTCGTCGTTCCTCCCTCTCCTCTCTCTCGCCGTCGTCGTTCCTCCCTCTCATCTCTCTCGCCGTCTCCAGCACCCATGGCCGAGCGCTTCCCAGGCGACGGCGCGGCGGCGAACGGCTTCGGCCGCCGCCATCTTCACGAGAGCGAGACTCGCCTCCTTTTCGAGGCCGAGTACCCGGTCCCGCCGGACATGCGGGTACCCGGGGCGTGGAGGATCAGCGCCGGCAGCGTGCCGGTGCCCCCGATACCCACCGGCGCGGCGCGGCGTGCGGAGATCGCACGCATCCGCTCGTCCCTGCCGCGTGCGGCGAGGGAGGGGCCACGGTACGTCCCCGACAGCCCGCTCTGGGAGCCCTACTTCCGCCGCCGTCACGCCGAGCAGCTCGAGGCCACCAACGGCGTCGAGCCCTCCGGCAGGCTCAACGCCGTCGGCCGCGTCGGTGGTGGGGCGTGCACGGGCGCACGTTGGAGGCCGTCCTCGAGTACATCAAGGGCGGCAACACGCCGCGCCTCGAGTACCCCGCTCCCTCGTCCTTCACACGCCACCGGGGAAGCTCCTGGACCCCGAGGCGCATGAAGACCGGGGGGTCCTCCTCCTCGTCCGGCGGCTCCCCCTGCCTCCACCTCCGCCCCGTCAAGCCGGAGCCCCAGGGCGCGCCTGTCAGCGCACGCACCCGCAGCTCCGGCGTCCGCATCGGCGACAACGCCTTCCCCACCGGCCGCTTCGTCCTCGTCGAGCCCAAGCCGGAGCCCAAGCCGGAGCCCGGCCTCCCCGTGGAGTACGAGGAGATAGCCCAGTGTGGCTTCTCCGACGAGGACACCCTGCAGTGGGCGCGGGATCACTACCTCCGCAACGAGATGGTCCGGCAGCGCCGGGCCCTTGAGGAGATCGCCGCCCGCAAGCGTGGGCGTGAGGACGAGCACGGCGTCATGGTCCTCAGCGACGACGACGACGACGCCCCTGCACCGTCCAACCCGCCGCGCCAACCGGGGGAGGGATGCAGCAGGGACGGCGGAGGCGTCGGCGGGGGCGGCGACGACGACGACGACGACGACGACGACGACGGCGGCGGTGACTACACGCGGTTCTACCGCCTCCTCGGCATGTAGAACCGCGTGGGCGGGAGGCGATGCGGGCGGCGAGGGAGACGGCGGGGGTAGCCCGCGGTAGTTTTTCCCTTTTTTGTAAAGTATGTTTAAATTTGAACGAACTCGCCGATGTTTGCGTTAAATTTGAGTCGTGTTTGCGCCGTATTTGACTTTTTTAAAAACCCATGGAGGGCCGCGACTGGGGGGGCATCACGCCCCCAGTGCGCGGTTTAGCGCCGATGCGCCCCCAGGGGGCGTTTTTTTGCCCCTCCTGGGGGGCCAACGGCTGGAGATGCCCTTACACTTTACTATGCTTCGATGTAGCAGCGGAGCTATGGGCCGATTGTTGGGCGGGCTAGACACAGAAACTACACTTAACACTTGAGTTTTAGGCCCATTTTTTATGTCTTCCTTCTCTATTTTCTCCTGGGCTGGGCGGGCCAAGGCCCAGTTTGGCCCTCGCGTAGCTCCGCCCCTGCTTCGATGACATATTTCTGTTTAACATTTACTTGTTACTTGCCTTCAATTTTATTATGTGGTTAAGAGTATAAAATCATAGTGTAACTTGCATGTTGGTCCTGTCTATGCAAGTAATTGATCAATGATTATAACAATTCCTGACCATTTGGTTTTCAAACCTACTTTATTTTATAGTCTTATAGCTATGACATTTCACATTGCTTATTATGTTGGATATTTGTGATACCTAGTGAACTAATGATTGTCAGTTTGCCACAATAGTTGAAGAGTACAGCTTCATTGAATCTTGTAATGTTGTCTATCGTTTTGCTTGCCGTTATTGTAGTTTGTTTTTATTCCCCAATTATTCTAGGGTTAAGCTGTTTGGGTAAACATTTTCTAGGATGTCACTTGTTGTCTGCTAAATTTGCATCATGCTAATATAGATATAATTGACCACACATAATTCCTCTGGTCCAAACTCCAACCTGTCTGTAATTATGCTTTGTGTGCAGTCTAGTTTCTTTAGTTTTTGCCACCTGGACCTGTATACTTTATATCGAAAATCAATATCGCATCTTAAAAACGGCTTTCATCACTAGTACCATTTTGCTTGTTTTATCTACTGATGTTATGCGCCCTATCCATTGGATGTGCTCTTTTGACCTTCCGTGCATCCAGTGTCTTACCTTTTGGTTTACCTCCTCCTTAGTCTGTAGTACTCCCCAAGTTTCTTCTTGTGGTGTGGACTCTTCTCCCTCCAGCCCCTCCTATGACCAATGCATATGTTCGTGCCTGCTCAAAGATGACAATATTGTCATGCTAAGTAGTAGGAAAAGAACTACTAATCCTTCATTGTGCTTCAGGGATATATTTCCATTTTACTTGTACAGTTTTCCTCATTGTTGCATCACCTATTCATCTTTAAATTTATTTATTTTACAGTGGCTATAGCTCTATCAAATCATAGTGTGATTTGCATGATGTCCCGTCTAAACAAGTACTCTCTCTGTAAAGAAATTTAAGATCATCTAGATCACTATTTTAGTGATATAAATGATCTTATATTTCTTTACAGAGGGAGTAATTGAGAACTAACAATATGTGAGCATTTGTTTTCAAATTTCCTTTATTTATGCAGAACTATAGGATTGTCATTTCACATTCCTCCTCATACCTAGTGATCTAACGATTGTCACAGTACTTGAAGAGTGCCTTTTTTAAATCTCTTGTTGAATCTTACACATCTATATATCGTTTTGCTTGCAGTTGTAGCTTTATGGATGATCATTCCAGTTCTAGGCTGTTTGGTTAATCATTTTCTCGGCGTGTTATGTTGTCCACCAAACTTGCATATATATGTACCTGATCATTAGCCACTAATATAATTTAGCTGGTACAAACTTTATGCAGCTATGCTTTGTGTGCAGTCTAGTTTCTTCAGTTTGGACCACCATGTACCTTTAATATTTGAAGTTAAAAGTACACTACCACACTACAAATTACCTATCGATGTTCTATGTCTGGGATGTTGGTTTTATCTAGTAATGTTGAGATGGCTTTTGGCACAATTTCCACCCTAACATTTTCTGTTTGAATCATACGACACCAATAGCTTTTCCTGAATGGTAGTATAAGTTTCATTGACCGGTGATATTTGCTCTGCAGGTATCTACTTTTATTCTGGCGGTTGAGAACTTGAGATGCAGAAATGGGCTTTTGGGTGCAATTCCTTTTCGTTCCTATGCTCGATGTGGAGTGCACTTGTAGGAATCAATATATCGCTTCATTAGCTAACTTCTGCTATGGCACTTGCCTTGTGGTGGACTCACTGCTGATTGGCCTTGCTTGCTGTTATTTTGTGCGCATGTGTGGGCGTGTTTGACTATCTTCCATGTTGTCTCAAACATGTTGATTTTCTGCTTACGTTCGTTGCATGATGCCCCATTTTATGTGCTTTTCTGTTGAGTTTCTATCTGGTTCCGAGCTAGATATTTGGAGGCTTAGTACTAACTATTCCCTCCATTTCTAAATATAAGCCCTTTTGGAGATTTCAATACAGACTACATATGGATGTACATAGACATATTTTAGAGTGTAAATTCACTCATTTTGCTCAGTATGTAGCCCATATTGGAATCTCTAAAAGGTCTTATATTTAGGAACGGAGGGAGTAATAATGAATGTCGAATTGCATATCTGGTAGTTGGTAAGGAGCTCTCTGTATGTTGAATTGCACCTGCATTAGCCTGCTGCTCTACATAAACAGTTGGCGATTAAATCAGCTAATTTGCATTGCTCTTTTGCTTTCTTTGTGATGTTGGACTGCTGAGGATACCTAGATGGGTTGACTAACGTTTTGATGAGTTTTGAAGAGGCGAAAGTATCACTTCTTGCTCACAAGAAAAGGCTGAACAATCTAGTTGTGACCAAGAGAGGTAAACCAAAGGCAAGACAATCTTAGCACCTCTTACACCTCGATGACTGCATATTTGCTTTAAGAGTAGCAAACTTTGACTTGAGCGATGTGATGAAGCAAGATATAGTGCATTTGATACCTAATGCTACCCGCTTAACATCCTAATCCTATGGTCTAACAAAGCATTCCAAATCTGACATTGTATACTGCGGCCAGGAAGTCATGCTAAGGTCCAACTGGACCATGCCTTGGAGAATAAGCCGCCATCGTAGAAGCCTTGCGTAGGTCAGAGATCCCAGAGTCAAACCATCTCCATAACAAACCTCGGTCGGCTTCCCACGGCTATAAAGAATAGAAAGCACAAAACCACCAATGGAAAATCTATCGCTCGGGGAGACACAATGGGAGAATAAAGGCCATAGTGTCATTGCTAACCCAAAGGTTGTGGGAACAAAGCAAAAAACCCAAGGGCCCGCCTTCTGCCGTCGAAGTTGTTGGTTGTCCACAACAGCACCAACGCGAAGACCAGCATGAAGAGATCTACAACCTTGACACTAGCACAAAAACATACGAAGCGCCCGCCAAGATACAAAGGACCGAAGGCGGTGTCGACATTGCTTCCGAGATTCATATAAACTATTAAACACCACATTGCATAAGTGCATTCAAATTTCAATACTGTGGCCTCGTCCGCGTGTGTGACTTTCGATGGCAGCCTTGGTGGCCAAGTGCTCATCAAGCTCTTCACTTCCATTTCCAGTAGCTCGGATTTGGGGACTATGACATCATTCTTGTCATCGCATCCATCTCATCAGGCTCTTGTTCGTAATCGAAAGTGGAGCAAGAGGGCGGTAGGAGGACCGCCATGGGCGTGACATCGAAGGGGGCCAGAGAGAAGGCGCTCACAACTCCATCAACCACCCGAGAGATCATTGTGGTTGTCGAAGAGACATATGGAAGGAGTAGGTGTTGGGTTTCATAGTAATTTCAAAAAAATTCCTACGCACACGCAAGATCATGGTGATACATAGCAACGAGAGGGGGAGAGTGTGATCTACGTACCCTTGTAGATCGACAGCGGAAGCGTTGTGACAACGCGGTTGATGTAGTCGTACGTCTTCACGATCCGACCGATCCAAGCACCGTTACTCCGGCACCTCTGAATTCTTGGCACACGTTCAGCTCGATGACGATCCCCAGGCTCCGATCCAGCAAAGCGTTAGGGAGGAGTTCTGTCAGCACGACGGCGTGGTGACGATCTTGATGTTCTACCGTCGCAGGGCTTCGCCTAAGCACCGCTACAATATGACCGAGGTGGAATATGGTGGAGGGGGGCACCGCACACGGCTAAGGAACGATCACGAAGATCAACTTGTGTCTATGGGGTGCCCCTTGCCTCAGTATATAAAGGATGGAGGAGGAGGAGGCCGGCCAAGGCAATTGGTGCGGCCAAGATGTGGAGTCCTACTAGGACTCCAAGTCCTACTAGGACTCCAAGTCCTAGTAGGAGTCCACCAAGAGGGGAAGAAGGGAGAAGGAAGTGGAGGAGAAGGAAAGGTGGCCGGCCCCCTTTTCCCTAGTCCAATTCGGACCAGAGGGGAGGGGGCGCAGCAGCCCCTTGGCCCTTTCTCCTCTTCCCACTAAAGCCCATCAAGGCCCATTGCTTCTCCCATAACTACCCGGTACTCCGAAAAATACCCGAATCACTCGGAACCTTTTCGATGTCCGAATATAGTCGTCCAATATATCGATCTTTACGTCTCGACCATTTCGAGACTCCTCGTCATGTCTCCGATCTCATCCGGGACTCCGAACTCCTTCGGTACATTAAAACTCATAAACTCATAATATAACTGTCATCGAAACCTTAAGCGTGCGGACCCTATGGTTCGAGAACAATGTAGACATGACCGAGACATGTCTCCGGTCAATAACCAATAGCGGGACCTGGATGCCCATATTGGCTCCTACATATTCTACGAAGATCTTTATCGGTCAGACCGCATAACAACATACGGTGTTCCCTTTGTCATCGGTATGTTACTTGCCCGAGATTCGATCGTCGGTATCTCAATACCTAGTTCAATCTCGTTACCGGCAAGTCTCTTTACTCGTTCCGTAATACATCATCTCACAACTAACTCATTAGTTGCAATGCTTGCAAGGCTTATGTGATGTGCATTACCGAGAGGGCCCAAAGATACCTCTCCGACAATCAGAGTGACAAATCCTAATCTTGAAATACGCCAACCCAACATGTACCTTTGGAGACACCTGTAGAGCTCCTTTATAATCACCCAGTTACGTTGTGTCGTTTGGTAGCACACAAAGTGTTCCTCCGGCAAACAGGAGTTGCATAATCTCATAGTCATAAGAACATGTATAAGTCATGAAGAAAGCAATAGCAACATACTAAACGATCGGGTGCTAAGATAATGGAATGGGCATGTCAATCAAATCATTCAACTAATGATGTGATCGCGTTAATCAAATAACAACTCTTTGTCCATGGTTAGGAAACATAACCATCTTTGGTTAACGAGCTAGTCAAGTAGAGGCATACTAGTGACACTCTGTTTGTCTATGTATTCACACATGTGTTATGTTTCCGGTTAATACAATTCTAGCATGAATAATAAACATTTATCATGAAATAAGGAAATTAATAATAACTTTATTATTGCCTCTAGAGCATATTTCCTTCAGTCTCCCACTTGCACTAGAGACAATAATCTAGTTCACATCGCCATGTGATTTAATAGCAATAGTTCACATCACCATGTGATTAACACCCATAGTCCACATGGATATGTGACCAACACCCAAAGGGTTTACTAGAGTTAGTAATCTAGTTCACATCGCTATGTGATTAACACCCAAAGAGTACTAAGGTGTGATCATGTTTTACTTGTGAGGTAATTTTAGTCACCGGGTCTGTTATATTCAGATCTGTAAGTATTTTGCAAATATTTATGTCAACAATGCTCTGCACGGAGCTACTCTAGCTAATTGCTCCCACTTTCAATATGTATCTAGATTGAGACTTAGATTCATCTAGATTAGTGTCAAAACTTGCATGGGCGTAACCCTTTACGACGAACCTTTTTTCACTTCCATAATCGAGAAACACATCCTTATTCCACTAAGGATAATTTTGACCGTTGTCCAGTGATCTACTCCTAGATCACTATTGTACTCCTTTGCCAAACTCAGTGGTAGGGTATACAATAGATCTGGTACACAACATGGCATACTTTATAGAACCTATGACCAAGGCATAGGGAATGACATTCATTCTCTTTCTATCTTCTGCCGTGGTCGGGCTTTGAGTCTTACTCAATTTCACACCTTGTAACACAGACAAGAACTCTTTCTTTGACTGTTCTATTTTGAACTACTTCAAAATCTTGTCAAGGTATGTACTCATTGAAAAAAAACTTATCAAGCGTCTTGATCTATCTCTATAGATCTTGATGTTCAATATGTCAGCAGCTTCACCGAGGTCTTTCTTTGGAAAATTCCTTTCAAACACTCCTTTATGCTTTGCAGAATAATTCTACATTATTTCCGATCAACAATATGTCATTCACATATACTTATCAGAAATGTTGTAGTGCTCCCACTCACTTTCTTGTAAATACAGACTTCATCGCAAGTCTGTATAAAACTATATGCTTTGATCAACTTATCAAAGCGTATATTCCAACTCCGAGATGCTTGCACCAGTCCATAGATGAATCGCTGGAGCTTGCATATTTTGTTAGCACCTTTAGGATTGACAAAACCTTCTGGTTGTATCATATACAACTCTTCTTTAATAAATCTATTATGAAATGCAGTTTTGTTTATCCATTTGCCAGATTTTATAAAATGCGGCAATTGCTAACATGATCGGACAGACTTAAGCATAGATACGAGTGAGAAACTCTCATCGTAGTCAACACCTTGAACTTGTCGAAAATTTTTGCGACGATTCTAGTTTTGTAGATAGTAACACTACTATCAGTGTCCGTCTTCCTCTTGAAGATCCATTTATTATCAATGGCTTGCCGATCATCGGGCAAGTCAACCAAAGTCCATACTTTGTTCTCATACATGGATCTCATCTCAGATTTCATGGCCTCAAGCCATTTTGTGGAATCTGGGCTCACCATCGCTTCTTCATAGTTCGTAGGTTCATCATGATCTAGTAGTATGACTTCTAGAACTGGATTACCATACCACTCTGGCGCGGATCTCACTCTGTTTGATCTACGAGGTTCAGTAGAATCTTGTTCTGAAGTTTCATGATCATTATCATTAGCTTCCTCACTAACTGGTGTAGGTGTCACTGAAACAGTTTTCTGTGATGCACTACTTTCCAATAAGGGAGAAGGTACAGTTACCTCGTCAACTTCTACTTTCCTCCCACTCACTTCTTTCGAGAGAAACTCCTTCTCCAGAAAGTTTCCGAATTTGGCAACAAAAGTTTTTGCCTTCGGATCTGTGATAGAAGGTGTATCCAATAGTTTCCTTTGGATATCTTATGAAGACACATTTCTCCGATTTGGGTTCGAGCTTATCAGGTTGAAACTTTTTCACCTAAGCATCGCAGCCCCAAACTTTCAGAAACGACAACTTTGGTTTCTCGCCAAACCACAGTTCATAAGGCGTCGTCTCAACGGATTTTGATGGTGCCCTATTTAACATGAATGCGGCCGTCTCTAGAGCGTATCCCCAAAACGATAGCGGTAAATCAGTAAGAGACATCATAGATCGCACCATATCTAGTAAAGTACGATTACGACGTTCGGACACACCATTACGCTGTGGTGTTCCGGGTGGCGTGAGTTGCAAAACTATTCCACAATTTTTCAAATGTACACCAAACTCGTAACTCAAATATTCTCCTCCACGATCAGATCGTAGGAATTTTATTTTCTTGTTACGATGATTTTCTACTTCACTCTGAAATTCTTTGAACTTTTCAAATGTTTCAGACTTGTGTTTCATCAAGTAGATGTATCCATATCTGCTCAAATCATCTATGAAGTTCAGAAAATAACGATACTTGCCATGAGCCTTAACACTCATCGGACTGCATACATCAGTATGTATTATTTCCAATAAGTCAGTTGCTCGCTTCGGAGAACGGATTCTTAGTCATCTTGCCCATGAGGCATGGTTCGCAAGCATCAAGTGATTCATAATCAAGTGATTTCAAAATCCCATCAGTATGGAGTTTCTTCATACGCTTTATACCAATATGACCTAAACGGCAGTGCTACAAATAAGTTGCACTATCATTATTAACTTTGCATCTTTTGGTTTCAAATTTATGATTATGTGTATCACTACGATCAAGATCCAACGAACTATTTTCATTGGGTGTGTAACCATATAAGGTTTTATTCATGTAAACAGAACAACAATTTATTCTCTTACTTAAATGAATAACCGTATTACAATAAACATGATCAAATCATATTCATGCTCAACGCAAACACCAAATAACACTTATTCAGGTTCAATACTAATCCCAAAAGTATAGGGAGCGTGCGATGATGATCATATCAATCTTGGAACCACTTCCAACACACATCGTCACTTCATCCTTAACTAGTCTCTGTTTATTCTGCAACTCCCGTTTCGAGTTACTAATCTTAGCAACTGAACTAGTATCAAATACTGAGGGGTTGCTATAAACACTAGTAAAGTACACATCAATAACATGTATATCAAATATACTTATGTTCACTTTGCCATCCTTCTTATCTGCCAATCACTTGGGGTAGTTCCGCTTCCAGTGACCAGTCCCTTTGCAGTAGAAACACTTAGTCTCGGGCTTAGGACCAGACTTGGACTTCTTCACTTGAGCAGCAACTTGCTTGCTGTTCTTCTTGAAGTTCCCCTTCTTTCCTCTGCCCTTTTCTTGAAACTAGTGGTCTTGTCTACCATCAACACTTGATGTTTTTCTCGATTTCTACCTTCGTCAATTTCCGCATTACGAAGAGCTTGGGAATCGTTTCCGTTATCCCTTGCATATCATAGTTCATCACGAAGTTCTACTACTTGGTGATGGTGACTAGAGAATTCTGTCAATCACTATCTTATCTGGAAGATTAACTCCCACTTGATTCAAGCGATTGTAGTACTCAGACAATCTGGGCACATGCTCACTAGTTGAGCGATTCTCCTCCATCTTTTAGCTATAGAGCTTGTTGGAGACTTCATATCTCTCAACTCGGGTATTTGCTTGAAATATTAACTTCAACTCCTGGAACATCTCATATGCTCCATGACATTCAAAATGTCTTTGAAGTCCCGATTCTAAGCCATTAAGCATGGTGCACTAAACTATCAAGTAGTCATCATATTGAGCTAGACAAACGTTCATAACGTCTGTATCTACTCCTGCAATAGGTCCGTCACCTAGCGGTGCATCAAGGACATAATTCTTCTGTGCAGCAATGAGGATAAACCTCAGATCACGGATCCAATCCGCATCATTGCTACTAACATCTTTCAACACAATTTTCTCTAGGAACATATCAAAATAAACACAGGGAAGCAACAACACGAGATATTGATCTACAACATAATTTGCAAAATACTACCAGGACTAAGTTCATGATAAATTTAAGTTCAATTAATCATATTACTTAAGAACTCCCACTTAGATAGACATCCCTCTGATCCTCTAAGTGATTACGTGATCCAAATCATCTAAACTATGTCCGATCATCACGTGAGATGGAGTAGTTTCATTGGTGAACATCACTATATTGATCATATCTACTATATGATTCACGCTCGACCTTTCGGTCTCCGTGTTCCGAGGCCATATCTGTATATGCTTGGCCCGTCAAGTATAACCTGAGTATTCCGCGTGTGCAACTGTTTTGCACCCGTTGTATTTGAACGTAGAGCCTATCACACCCAATCATCACGTGGTGTCTCAGCACGAAGAACTTTCGCAACGGTGCATACTCAGGGAGAACACTTCTTGATAATTTAGTGAGAGATCATCTTATAATGCTACCGTCAATCAAAGCAAGATAAGATGCATAAAAGATAAACAGCACATGCAATCAATATAAGTGATATGATATGGCCATCATCATCTTGTGCTTGTGATCTCCATCTCCGAAGCACCGTCGTGATCACCACCATCGTCACCGGCGCGAGACCTTGATCTCCATCGTAGCATCGTTGTCGTCTCGCCAATCTTATGCTTCCACGACTATCGCTACCGCTTAGTGATAGAGTAAAGCATTACATCGCGATTGCATTGCATACAATAAAGCGACAACCATATGGCTCCTGCCAGTTGCCGATAACTCGGTTACAAAACATGATCATCTCATACAATAAAATTTAGCATCATGTCTTGACCATATCACGTCACAACATGCCCAGCAAAAACAAGTTAGACGTCCTCTACTTTGTTGTTGCAAGTTTTACGTGGCTGCTACGGGCTTAAGCAAGAACCAATCTTACCTACGCATCAAAACCACAACGATAGTTTGTCAAGTTGGTGTTGTTTTAACCTTCACAAGGACCGGGTGTAGCCACACTCGATTCAACTAAAGTTGGAGAAACTGTCACCCACAAGCCGCCTATGTGCAAAGCACGTCGGGAGAACCGGTCTCGTGTAAGCGTACGCGTAATGTCGGTCCAGGCCGCTTCGTCCAAAAATACCGCCGAACCAAAGTATGACATGCTGGTAAGCAGTATAACTTATATCACCCACAACTCACTTGTGTTCTACTCGTGCATATAACATCAACATATAAAACCTAGGCTCGGATGCCACTGTTGGGTTTCATAGTAATTTCAAAAAATTTCCTACGCACACGCAAGATCATGGTGATGCATAGCAATGAGAGGGGGAGAGTGTGATCTACGTACCCTTGTAGATCGACAGCGGAAGCGTTGTGACAACGCGGTTGATGTAGTCGTACGTCTTCACGATCCGACCGATCCAAGCACCGTTACTCTGGCACCTCCGAGTTATTGGCACACGTTCAGCTCGATGACGATCCCCGGGCTCCGATCCAGCAAAGCGTCGGGGAGGAGTTCCGTCAGCACGACGGCATGGTGACGATCTTGATGTTCTACCGTCGCAGGGCTTCGCCTAAACACCGCTACAATATGATCGAGGTGGAATATGGTGGAGGGGGGCACCGCACACGGCTAAGGAATGATCACGAAGATCAACTTGTGTCTATGGGGTGCCCCTTGCTTCAGTATATAAAGGATGGAGGAGGAGGAGGCCGGCCAAGGCAATTGGTGTGGCCAGGATGTGGAGTCCTACTAGGACTCCAAGTCCTAGTAGGAGTCCACCAAGAGGGGAGGAAGGGAGAAGGAAGTGGAGGAGAAGGAAAGGTGGCCGGCCCCCTTTTCCCTAGTCCAATTCGGACCAGAGGGGAGGGGGGCGCAGCAGCCCCTTGGCCCTTTCTCCTCTTCCCACTAAAGCCCATCAAGGCCCATTGCTTCTCCCGTAACTACCCGGTACTTCAAAAAATACCCGAATCACTCGGAACCTTTCCGATGTCCGAATATAGTCGTCCAATATATTGATCTTTACGTCTCGACCATTTCGAGACTCCTCGTCATGTCCCCGATCTCATCCGGGACTCCGAACTCCTTCGGTACATCAAAACTCATAAACTCATAATATAACTGTCATCGAAACCTTAAGCGTGCGGACCCTATGGTTCGAGAACAATGTAGACATGACCGAGACATGTCTCCGGTCAATAACTAATAGCGGAACCTGGATGCCCATATTGGCTCCTACATATTCTATGAATATCTTTATCGGTCAGACCGCATAACAACATACGTTGTTCCCTTTGTCATCGCTATGTTACTTGCCCGAGATTCGATCGTCGGTATCTCAATACCTAGTTCAATCTCGTTACTGGCAAGTCTCTTTACTCGTTCCGTAATACATCATCTCACAACTAACTCATTAGTTGCAATGCTTGCAAGGCTTATGTGATGTGCACTACCGAGAGGGCCCAGAGATACCTCTCCAACAATCGGAGTGACAAATCCTAATCTCGAAATACGCCAACCCAACATGTACCTTTGGAGATAATTGTAGAGCTCCTTTATAATCACCCAGTTACGTTGTGACGTTTGGTAGCACACAAAGTGTTCCTCCGGCAAACGGGAGTTGCATAATCTCATAGTCATAGGAACATGTATAAGTCATGAAGAAAGCAATAGCAACATACTAAACGATCGGGTGCTAAGCTAATGGAATGGGTCATGTCAATCAGACCATTCAACTAATGATGTAATCCCGTTAATCAAATAACAACTCTTTGTCCATGGTTAGAAAACATAACCATCTTTGATTAACGAGCTAGTCAAGTAGAGGCATACTAGTGACACTCTGTTTGTCTATGTATTCACACATGTGTTATGTTTCCGGTTAATACAATTCTAGCATGAATAATAAACATTTATCATGAAATAAGAAAATAAATAATAACTTTATTATTGCCTCTAGGGCATATTTCCTTCAGTAAGCAGATGTGGCTAGGGGAGATGGAGAATGGAAACTGAGCCGTGAGTTTGGGCGCTAGGGATCGGGATTCCAGGGCATGACTTAATTAGTTGGAGGGGAGGTAAGCAGGCGGTCTGATGGCCAACGTTGGTGGCACCATTGGACGAGACGATGGACAGTTGGTCATTGCATGCTCTTGAAACCAGAAAGAGAGTGGGATGGGAAGGTTTAGGGGAGTGGAGTTGGATCTGCTCATATATAGGCACACTCCCCCATGAAGGCAATGTCGGCGTCTTGAAAACTCAAACATGAGTCGTTGAATCTAGAATTCGAGATGCAGATCGAAGCCCGACTTTTTACATAAAAGCACACGTAGGTCTGGTTAAAAGAGAAGGCTCAATACTTTACGGTCCCCAACAAAAACAAATCAGCGTTAAGGTAAAGAGAGCAGAGGCAAACGAACCATTTGGCGATAGATCATATTCCACGCGTACTGCGTTGGATGTCAACCAATCGCATACCGCCGGAGCTGTCGCCTGCTACATGGGTAGACCCATTTTATGCTCTTACATCTGTGTATTCTGCACCAGTTTTGGGAAGGTTCTAGAACCTTCCTTTAGTAGTTTTTCTGTGTGTTTCTTTTATCAGAACCATCCTTCAGTACTTTTTTTTGCCTGTGTTTCTTTTATCTATTTTTTTGTTTTTTCAATTTGTTCCTCTTCTTTTCTTTAAAAAAATTCATTTTCCATGAACACCTTTTGAAATTCAGGTACATTTTTTAATATGTAAACATATTTCACATTTAGAGGGAATATTTGTTTTTAAAATTCATGTATATTTTTTAGATTCATGAACATTTTATGAATTTGGGAATAGTTCATGAACATATTTCAAATTCAAGCATTTCTAAAATTTGGGAACACATTTTTTTAAATCTTGAATATTTTTTAATTTGCAAATTTTAACTTTATGTGTTTTTAAATTCTTATGTTTTAAAAAGAATTCAGGAATATTTTCTGAAATTCATGATTTTTATTTCACAATCATTGTTTAAACTCATAATGTTTTTGAAACCATGATTGGTTTTGCAATCTTATGACTGTTTTTAATTTATAAAAAAACAGCAAATATAAAAAATTGGCACATAAAAAACTAGCTGAAATATAATCGAATAAATCTTCCGTATCATATTGGGCCGAGTTTTTTTCTCATGGAATGGCTAGTGTTTGCTAGTCGCCGATCGCGTAACGCGGGGAGCAACTAGTTAACGAGCGCTCCTTCGGGAGCCTCACAACGATCAACGCCACTTGGCATGCTCTCAGCCGTTCGCCACATGTCGCGCTCTGGACGCTCCCTTCGGATTTTATTTTTTTTATTTTTCCGCATGCGTTTTCGTCTTTTTAGACGGTTTTTCCGGGTTTTTTCGACGTTTTGGTTTTCTCCCAATCTTACTTAGCTTTCCGATAAAAAAAATTGCGCAAAAAAATGCGTTTTCTTTTTTTCTCTTTCGCAAAAGTCACGGTTTTTCTTCCGCGAGATGCACGGTTGTGCTTTATCGAGAGTCACGGCCGTGCCTTTCAGAAACGAAAAAAACGCATTTTCTGTTTTTTTTTCTTTCGCGAGAGTCACGATTTTGCTTGCGCAAGAGGCATGGTTGTGCTTTCGCGAGTGTCACGGCCGTGCCTCTCGAAAAGGGAAAAATAAAACGTGTTTTCTATTTATTTTTTCTTTTGTGAGAGTCACGGATTTGCTTTCGTGAGTGGCACGATTGTGCTTACGCGAAAGTCACGACCGTCACTAGTGCAGAACCGGGCAATAGCACCGGTTCGTAAGGCCCTTTAGTGCCGGTTTGGTAATCGGCACTAAATTGTAGGCACTAAAGCCCCTCCCCCTTTAGTACCGGTTCAGCACGAACCGGTGCTAAAGGGCAACCACATGGCACGAGCCAGCTTCGTGGGCGCGTAGGACATTAGTACCGGTTGGTAACACCAACCGGTACTAAATGTTTGAGTGTGTTTTGGTTTTATTTTTTATTTTTACTTTAATTTTGTGTTTTCAATTTAATTTAGTGATTGTTTTACATTATAATGAGTTGTTAAATCATTAGGTGAATGTATCGCAGATTAGTTTGACTGGATGCGTGGATCCTAGCTAAGTCATCAAGTATATGTCATATCCATATTATATATACTTGATCACCTACTTAAGTGATCGAGGTAATATGGATATGGCATATACTTGATCACTTAGCTAGAATCCATCCAGTTGAAACTAATATGCAATTTTTTTCATAAATGATATAATAACTCATCATCATCATCATCATATTAATTAATATAAAAACTCTTGCATCATATATATCATCACCAACGGTTTTCATAGCAAAGATATCATCGAGTTCAACATGGTAATGATAATATAAGCGTTCATAACACCACAAAAACAAATCACTCTTTGAGATTAAGTTCAGAATGAAGAACACGGACATGAGAGGACAAGTACTAAGAGCATGAACTAGCTAATTAATCACTCCTGCTGCTCTCTCTCAGGTAAAATAGCATAGAACATGTATAGCTTTGCTGATTCATCATATTGGAGCATGCAGATGAACATGTCTCCTAATCGTGGGTTGCGCTTCTGATTGCTGCCCCCTAGTACTTCTTTGTGATCGTTCACAATTTTGCTTCAGTCTTTTACTATTAAGCATTCCTCGCTATTAGAAATTCTGAATGCACTAAAGTGCATTGTAGGATATCTTGGCCGTAAGCTAACAATATTCATGGTACCTTTAGTCTCGATATAATCAGGCACAACATTCATCAGGAGTCTCTATTGAAGAACATCGTATAGTAACATACTTAGCAATGAAGTTTAGCTTAAAAAATAATGTATGCAAAAGATGCACTGAGGAGAAATAGTAGAAATCTTACCATCTTTCCTGAATATATGTGAGCGTAGTTCGGTATGAACACTATTGGTCGCACGTTTTGAGTACTAACATTTCTAAGTGCAGGAAAGAACTTTGTCTTGACAGCATCAAGATCCTCAAGCCATGAAACATAATGACTTGTCTCCTCGCAGTTTAGTTCAGCCCCGGGACAGTGAACGGTCATGTCTACCAAGCACGGACATGTTTGCTTGATTGGAAGTTAGCTGTCAATATAAATTGAGATCTATTAATTATTCAACTGGTTAAAATAATCTCATATCGAAGACATAAATATGGTTGAGAAACTCACATAATGGTAGAACTGGAGGCGTCTGCACATCGACCCAGATGTATCTATTACCTTCAATATCATCTTCCGGACGAATATCAAAGGTGATAACCATATCAGGCTCAAATGCATAAGTCTTGCATAGTGCTTGTCAAGTTTTTGCATTCAAAATAGGTGTATGTGGCTGCATTGTATAATTTAACGTTGAAGGTATAACCATGCTCGGTCTTCAAGTAAACTCTTTTTACCTCCATAGTTTCGTTAGGACTGAAATCTATCTTATCCAAGACAAAAATTCTTGCATGACAGGGGATATGATAGTAGAATAGTGAAAAATTAAAATTAAAAGTTGAAGCAAATGAAGCATAAGTCATGCTTAATTACGAAAAAAGACTTGTTGTTGTGACTTACTGTATCCACTTCGAAGTTCTCATCCAGCTTGATGCTGAAGCGTCTATCATCAACTAGAAAATTTCTGCCGCACAGGCCGTGCTGGTCTTCGCAGTATTCGCATATAATGAAATCGTGTTCGTCGTCAGACGACATTTCTATGTTCATAGGTGAAACATTAAACACTTATTTGTTCTATTAATTCAACTAATTCTGTTAATTCAACTAGTTCAACTAATTAATTGAACTAATTCAACTAAGCACTTATGAAAAATATACCTAATTAATTGAACTAATTCAACTAACTAGTTCAACGAATTAATTTAACTAAACTAGTTCTATTAATTTTCTTACTAAAAATAAGGTAGCTAGTTCTATATAATAAAATGTTAATTAGATAATGAAATCTCATATAACTAAATTAAATATATATTTAACATATAATTTATATCTAATTCATCTAACATTTGACATTAATATGTAACATATGTTCATATATAGGTGAAACATTAAACACTTACTAGTTCTATTAATTCAACTAAATAAACT
>NC_041390.1:31275296-31283636 GCF_002162155.2 Triticum dicoccoides | reverse complement strand
GGCGAGGGCGGCGCGCGATGGGCGACGGGCGCGGCGAAGAAGTTGGATCGAGA
Organism: Triticum dicoccoides; assembly: GCF_002162155.2. NCBI lineage: Eukaryota > Viridiplantae > Streptophyta > Magnoliopsida > Poales > Poaceae > Triticum > Triticum dicoccoides. The sequence goes on along the minus strand of NC_041390.1, from coordinate 31,283,583 downwards.
AGAAGTACTGGTGGTCGATGAAGCTGATTTTTTCGTAAGTGCCATATATATAGGAGGGGTCTTTAGTACCGGTTGGAGCCACCAACCGATACTAAAGGCCAATTTTCGCCAGGCCAAGGGGCGGGAAACGGCCCCTTTAGTACTGGTTCGTGCCACGAACCGGTACTAAAGACCCCCCGGCGGTGCACAATGTTTAGTCCCACCTTGCCGAGCGAAGGGCAGCCGCACTGGTTTATAAACCCAGCCGCGGCTGCTCCTTCGAGCTTCTCTATATAGCAGACTTCTGGGCCTAACTAGGGTGCGCTGCCCTGTGAGTCTGCTGGCCCTTCTGGGCCTGCATTTGCACACCCTAGGTCTGGCAGGCCCGCTGGGCAGTGCACCAACAAATTTTTTATATAGTTTTTTTTGTTTTCTGCATTATTTATTTTCTTCTATTTATTTTTGAGTAATTTTTTATAAAGTTTTTTCTTTTCTGCATTATTTATTTTTTTCTATTTATTTTTGAGTAATTTTTTGTATAGTTTTATTCTTTTCTGCTTTATTTATTTTCTTCTATTTATTTCTAAGTAGTTTTTTTGTGACCCTCTCTACTCTAATACTCCGAAATGATAATACCATTGCAAGTTTTCAACATTTTCAGAGTTCATTTTGTAGTGATTTTCAATTTCACGGTCATTTAGCTCTTTAAACAATTAGGTAAATGACCGAAAAACAACAAATGATGTCAGAACATGTTGAAAATTGATGACGTCGCTTTGAATGCTGCATACTGAACACAAAAGAAGTCCGGAGTTCAAATAAGTTTAAAAAACATTGAAGTTCCCGTGTAACAGATGAGTTCTCGTCCGAAACCCTGATACTCCGAAAGAGTTTGTACAGTTTGTACACGAAGTGCGTCCAGTTTTTGCCGTGACCCTCTCTACTCTTTCGCACATGCTATGCGGGTGAAATGATGATACCATGCCAAGTTTCAACATTTTCAGAATTCATTTTGTAGTGATTTTTAATTTCACGGTCATTTAGCTCTCTAAACAATTAGGTAAATGACCGAAAACAACAAATGATGTCAGAACATGTTGGAAATTGATGACGTCGCTTTGAATCCTGCATACTGAACACAAAAGAAGTCTGGAGTTCAAATAAGTTATTAAAAATAAAAAAGAGGTGCAATGCTGGTTAATTTGCTTCAAGCCTTTCGGAATAGTGTAGACTGCACTGCACATAGCTCAGTGCAATCTATGCTATTCCGAAAGGCTTGAAACTAATCAACGTGCAGGTGAGCATTGCGCCTCTTCGTCATTGTCTCTGCACTCACGGCTTATAAACCGCTCATACTGCCTCTCTCTTGGTGATGTGGGACTAAAAATTAGCTTACTAAGAAACTCTAGTACCGGTTCATGGCATGAACCGGTACTAAAGGTCTTCGTGGGGGCCCCAGCCTGACCACAGCCGCACTGGCCACATTAGTACCGGTTCGTGGCAATGAACCGGTACTAAAGATTGCCCACGAACCGGTACTAATGATGCCCGCCCGCCTAGCCGTTGTAACCGGCACTAATGGTCACATTAGTGCCGGCTCAAATTCAAACCGGCACTAATGTGCTTCACATTTGACCCTTTTTCTACTAGTGCGTGCCTCTCGAAAAGGGAAAAAATACGCGTTTTCTGTTTTTTTTTCGTGAGAGTCACGGTTTTGCTTTCGCGAGAGGCACAGTTGTGCTTTTGCGAGAGTCACGGCCGTGCCTCTCGGAAACGAAAAAAACGTGTTTTCTGTTTTTTTTCTTCCACGAGAGTCACGGTTTTGCTTCCACGAGAGGCACGGTTGTGATTTCGCGAGAGGCACGGGCGTGCCTCTTTCGGAAAGGGAAAAAACGTGCTTCCGATTCGGTTTTTTTCGTCCGTTATTTGTGGAAAAAAAAGTTCGTCAAAACCTATCAACATGAGATCTAATTTTGAAGATCTCGACGCGAGGAATTCAATTATGTAAACGGTTCGAGATTTGAACGCACGGTTTAATAAATAAAATATTTTAAATAAACGGATCTAAAAAAAGGAAAACTCTCAGGTTACGACAAGTGGCGCGCTGCATGTGCGCCACTTGTTGCGACCTGGAAAAGTGAAGTGTTTTTTGCAACGAGTACTCCTTAATTAATGATTTCGCGTAACGCCTGGCATAGGAGGTTCCATGTCCGGCTCCGATCACAAAATCTGCTCCGCTTGAGGAGCACCGGCTGCCGATCCCCTTCCCTGCTTGAGAGGTAGTGCAGCGGGGGGCAGCGGCGGCCTGCTTCTCTGGATGGATCCCCAACCCGGCGTGCTGCAGTCCATCACCTCTCCCTCCAGATCTGTGTTTAGGTTAGTTATCGTGTAAGCCTGTTCTTGTTCATCTTGATCTCTTGTGCCTGCAGCCAACCACCGCTTCTGGATCCCTATCTGTAGTGAATTCAAGTTTACTTTCTGCTTGACAGAGAAATTTGATTTGTTTTTGAGTCTCTGCTCCTAATTTAATTTAAGAAACTAATAAACGCAGCGCTGATTTGGTACAACTCACACTACACACACCGCCTGGCATAGCCAGATAGCAAAATTTCCAACAGCCAACCCTCACCTAAGGCCTAAGTTCACCAGAAATTTGATTTGCAGTGATATCTAGACTATCTGATAATTAATACTCCCTCCAATCTATAATAATTGTCATAGTTTTGAACTAAGGTTTGTCTATTCTGATACCATTGGTTAGTTTCGACAACCAAACAGTGTCACTAATCTGAAGTTGTGAACCAATTTATTTTGGCATTTTAACATTCTGATACTGGTACCTCTTGCGATATGATTCTATTACTGTTTACGTTAACAAAGCTAAACCGAACACGGTCTCAAACCTTTCCATCCAAACACGGTAATCTGACATTGCTAGTCGGAATATCGCATTTAAAGGTTGCCAGGGATGCAACATTCATATCCATCTAATTTTCGTGAACCCAAACACGAACGGCATGGATGCAACATGCATTAAAGTGTTTGCTTCTTTTCTTTTTGATGTAAACACAGGAGTACATTTTCTAAAAATAATCCACTGAAAGCGATAAGCCCAAACACTGAAATAAAAACCGTCGCCTTTCCATTGTACAACAGCCTATATTTCTGGACTCTACTGACTGGAGGTAAACATGATAAAGACCCTTAGGACTTCTGCAATCGATATAGTGCCGAATTAATGACCGAATTACAGTGGTTTAACTTAGGAAGTGAAATCGTAAGCGAGAGATGCATGCGTGTATATGACAAACACACGTTTGGATTAGGCATGCGCATATATGACAAATGCACGTTTGGACTATTTTAGATCCAGATTCTTTTAGCAAGGAGACGGGGAAAAGAAAAAATACAGACTGGCCAAATGGAGTGTGGTTTAGAGACCAAAAGATCAAGGTGGCCTTGGAATTCATGACCTACAAGTTAAGAATGAGGTCCTACTTAGTAAATGGTTGTTCAAACTACTTACTGAGGATGGTGTTTGGCAAACCATGTTACGCAACAAGTATTTAGGCCAAAAGGGGGTGTCTCAGGCATATTGGAAACCTGAAGACTCTCACTTTTGGGCTGGCCTAATGGCGGCAAAGAAACATATTTTTTGCTTAGGATCTTTCGCGATAAAGGACGGGTCAGAGATTCGTTTCTGGAAAGACATCTGGCGAGGCAATGCTAGTCTTCGAGAACAATACCCAGCCTTGTACATCATTGCTCGCGAGAAAAATAATACTATTGCGCAGGTGCTCAGTTCATCGCCGCCGAATATTTCGTTCAGGCGGGATTTGATTGGGCCCCGCCTTACGTCATGGCATAATCTATCGTCCAAGCTGGATTCGATTAACCTGACACAAGGTCGGGATGTGTTTCGCTGGAACCTTACTACATCGGGGTCTTTCACAGTAGACTCCATGTACCGTGCACTCACGCATTCTGAGGTACCGGTGAATAATAATAAGAAACTATGGAAGTCGAAGATTCCACTAAAGTTCAAAATCTTCATGTGGTATCTTCGTAGGGGTTGTGCTAACCAAAGACAACATCGCACGACGCAACTGACAAGGGAGTAAGAAGTGTTATTTTTGTACTCATGACGAGACAATCAAACACCTCTTTTTTTAATGCAAGTTTGCAAGTTCTACGTGGCCAGTCATCCAAATAGCGTTAAATTTGTATCCGTCCACAAGTGTTGCCAATACTTTTGGTCATTGGTTGGACGGTATCCAAATAGATTCAAAACGCTAATAAGGATGGGAGCGTATCGAATAATCACGAGTGGACATGCGGCTACGCACGGTTGATATCCACACCGCTTGCCCCCACGCGATTCGTGCAACTTCAATACGCGCTAGCCGTATAATTAATTCCAACCCCTGTATCACAGTTGATATAGGTGCGTATTTGCGAACCTGACATGCGTAGCACCTGGCCTGCAAGGTAGCTCTGGCATTCAACCGAGCCTTGGGCCGCTCCCAACCCAGCCCCAACGGCTAGCTGCAGGACAGCTCCTCGTTGTATTTTCAAATAGCTGCCTGGCTTAGGCTGGTCATAGTGGAGAGTAACTTAGACTAGTAACATACATATGTTACTAGTCTATGTTACTACCTTAATAGTGGGTAGTGTCATAGGTGTGGTAACATAGTTGCCTTCATTTATTACTTTGTAGACTCATTATGCATTGGAAACCGCTATGTGATGGTAACATATTATGTTACTCTATTTGCCTCTCTCCTCATTAACTACTTGCCACATCACCAATTTTGCTTATGTGGCATCTATGTTACTACCTATGTTACTCCCACTATGACCAGCCTTATAAATGCTCATGCTGACGAATCATTCTTCCCAGGTCTCCATCTGTCAGCTTGCCGCAGGCCATCAGAGAATGTGCCATGTGCACCGATGCAATTTGTGCATCCAATGCACCGGTGGATTTTGAACCCTTGGATAAAAAAGTAACGGGCCACATTTTGGTCAAGAGTTGGACTATGCCTTTTTTGCAGAGGCAGCCCTGTACTTTGTATAAATTAACCTGCACTTCACAGCACACACTCCCATCAGAAATCTGCATGTTTTATGTTTTGACCCAAACACAAAATGATTCATATATTTTGAACCAAATGTTCGATTTCAGATCCGTTTTGACTGTCTTTTTTTTCTTGACGAGATCTTCGAAATAAGCTCAATATTGAATATGTTTCCAAAATATATTTTTTGCTTTTCTGAAACTTGATTCGGAACTTGATGTACCGAAAGCATGTTGCACGCGAGACACATGTATGAGCGAGAGGCGGATGTTTCTCACCAGCAAATTACAAAATTTATAAATGTTGCAGTCAAGTTTTGAGTTAAGTTCGAAAAGGCAAGAAATATTAATTTTCAAAGATATACCTAATATGAATCTTGATTCAAAGATCTCGTCAAAAAAAGAAGGTAGTCAAAACATTTCCAAATCAGATATTTCGTTTAAAAATATATGACCCCTTTTTTGTATGAAGCAAAAAATTAAGCACACCGAGTTATTTAGAGGGCAGGGAGACGTGAGGTGTGGGTTGATTTTGATAAAACAACAGGACTATTCTGCAATGTTTCAACAATCCATCTACCAGTCTGATCATATCCCTTTGATTTTTATCCAATGACTCAAATAGCAATGAAGCATCGTTTGTGAGCATGGAGCACTAAGCCCGGCTTTGACCGAGGTGGACGTAGTGAGGAATGCGCTAATTGCGTGACCAAGTGCTAAACTAATTAAACTACGACAAGTAGCAGGGACGGCATCGATTGCACCGTAACCACCCCAACGGCAATAGGTCATCGACCAAGCAGCCGACATGCGTCACAGCAAATTAAATTCATCAGAGGTAATGAATACACCCATCTGCCATGCAACCTGTCGTAGTACTACCTTAAATGCCGCCCTGGGCCACAGCCGTGGTGTATAGCAAACGTATTCACTGAGTTGGTAATTAAACTGTCCGGTATTTGCGAATGGACTATATTAATTAGCCATCGCGACGCACGCGCGGACGGGCTGGATTTCGGCAGTGCGTGGCTACATGTCTCAAAAATCCGCGTCGGGGAGCGTATGCCTTAATGTGGTCGCTATGGTTATGTAGAAATGATTTGGTTTTTAATGACAAAAATGCTTCTCCTCTACAGGTTATTTTTTGGTGTACGCACTCGCTTCGTACGTGGTCTATACTACAGCGAGCGGAGTACCAACCGATGTTTAAGGCGGTGTGTACGCGATTGGAGCAGGTGGCTACGGAGGTTTTTTCTCAACATGGGTGGCAGCATAACCTCCGGATTGACCCACCACCACTTTCGACATAGGCATATATAGTGTCGGTCTATAGGACTCCTTGGATGTGTGCATCTTAGTTAAGCAGAGGCCAGGTGTCACTCATAATGCTTTGTATCCGTTTGATGCTACATTTTTGAGATAATAAAACGCCCTTTATCGAAAAATGAGCAAGTGTCAACCCATGAATGAATGATGCAGCTAGTTGAGGTTGACTAACACGAAGAGCCAGCACCAGATGGCATAAGTGCCTGCTCGTCGGAGCTAATAGCGCCATATGCACCCTGGTGGCCCTGTCTTTGGGTTATAGCAGGCAACTCTTTGCCATCCTCCAGGTATTTCATTGCATCCTCCATTAAGGGACGTTGTTTCCCATCTGGGTGAAAGCATCTGAGGCCCAGGATAATCACACGCTCCATTTGTGTCCTGTTGAAGTCACCATTTAATTTGGCGTCAGCGACGTTCTCCACAAATTGGGCTTCTTTTCCGCTGCTCCTCAGCTCCTGGATGTGCTCCCTTGTTTTCCCACAAGCAATCTTTAGTAGAACCATCCCGAAGCTGTAGACGTCGGACCTATGGTTGTACACTACGTCTCGATAGCCCGAAGTCAGCAAGCTTGGGGTTGAACTCATCATCCAAGAGTATGTTGCTTGGTTTGATATCTCTGTGCAAGATGCACCGCTTGCATCCGTGGTGGAGATAGTTTATAGCCGACCCTATCCCCTTCACTATTTTGTACCTGTTAAATCAATATAAGAAGTAAAAGTATAAAGCAACGCTTTTAACCAAATGTGCTCCTTACATGTTAACATGTGGAGTACAAGAGGCTGAAGTATATTGTTAATTATATCATAACTATGGGTAAAGCCATAGACCATAGAGTGTCGCTCTATATATACTAGGTATATATAGAATAATTACTCTTGGCGGCAATTCATTTTAATTGCTCTAAAGGTGCATGTTCTACGAGTTCGAGAAAAAAAAGGCTCTTGCAATACATGCATACCTCTTCTCCCATGGTAGAACATTCTTCAGGTGGTATTCCAGGTCACCATTAGGTACCAATTCATATACAAGGAAGAGCTTAATCTTTAGCCGCCTGCACCAACACCATAAACCGATCAAGTCCGATTTGTTTCGGCTGCAGCACCAACCTTTCAGCTCGACTAGATTCCTGTGCCTCGTTTCACTAATCGTCTTGAGTTCGTCGTTGAAATCCCTTCCTGCAGTCTGCTTTATTTTCTTCACAGCAACTTCTAATTGCATGCCGCGCTGGTCCTTATATACTGAGCCAAAGGCACCGTCTCCAAGCTTGCTGTGCTTGGAGAAATTTTTCGTCGCGCTGGCCTACTCGCTGTACTCGAATCGCCTAAAGCCGGTTGTTCCCGACGAGAAGGAATCGTGTTTGCGTCTCCACCTACACTCTGACATGATGCACCAAACCAGGCCTGCCACGGACATAACAGCTAGTAGTGATCCAATAATCTCTCCTTCGGGCCCGCTATCTGTTCATGCATAGGCCATGCAGGTTAAATATTGCTTGTGGTTACTCTGCTCAAGATGCACATCTTCAAAGAAATAGATCAAATTTGCGCTGAGATTTCAAGGGAACTTTAACTCTTTCGAAAATGAAGCAACTTTGTATAAGAGCATCTCCAACAGGCGCACTAAACAGGCACCGCGCCGCAAATATATCCAGTTTAGCGGCGCGCAACCCGGCGGGTGGCTCTAGCGGGCGCGCAATAACCGCGCACGGGGTATAAGAAGTTGGGCGCGCGGCAGGAATCACTATCTCGCGCGGTGTATTTGGGGCGCCCGCTTCCGCGCGCGGCACACTCGAGCGCTCGCATTGCACTCTGTCTTCTCCGCCTCCAACTCCCCGCGCGCGCCGGTGCCGGCGACCCACACCCCATGGACGCACGCGCCAGCACCCCGCTCACCCCGTCCTATAGC
>NC_041390.1:31255601-31274899 GCF_002162155.2 Triticum dicoccoides | reverse complement strand
CCGCTGCAAACCCTAGCCCGGGTGGCGTTGGCCTCGCCTCCGCCGGAGCTCCTCCGACCATCGGCCTCGCGCGCGGCCTCTTCATGCCACCGCGGATGACCTCGGCGGCGGGTGGCATCGCGCCGGCGCCGGCCCGAGCCGCCGCCCCTCCTCCTCAAAGCTCCCCAATGCGGCGCGGCCAAAGAAGGGCAAGACATCGGCGAAGAAAAACAAGGCGGCGGACGGCTCCGGCACCTCCAAGGCGAGGAGGAAGAAGCTTGCGGGTCGTGCGACGGGCGCGGCGGCTACCGAAGCGCCGGCGAACTCACTCGTTGAGCCAGCGGCCGACGTGCACAACATGTTCGACGAAATGCCCCCAAGGTAAAAAAGTTCTAACTTTTCATTTTTTTTTGTTATTTTTTGAATGCATTCACATATAGATAGCTTATTTGCATTGTTCAAAAAACTTTGTAGTCTCAATGATGATGCATGCATGTCAACGATGGGTGTTGGCTCCAACAATTCGCATTGGTCTCAAACCAATGACATGCATTTCGAAAACCATGAGTTCGAAGTGGACGAGGAGGGTGAGGGCATTGTCGACGCACCGAAAGGAAGAGCGGGCAATTACACCAACGCCGATGACATCTTACTATGCAATACTTGGTTGCAAGTGTCGAGGGATCCATCCGTTGGAGGTGATTAAAGTAGAGATGCTTATTGGCTTCGGATGAAGGAACACTTTGATGTTCGCAACGTGAGTGGAATTGACCGCTCCGACCGATCACTTCGGTCCCGGTGGTCGACAATCAACTCGGATTGTCAAAGTGAGCGGCCTGTCAAAAGGCGGTTGACAAGTTGAACCCAAGTGGCACAAATGAGGATGATAGAGTAAGTGGCATTTCATACATGGTCATCATACATGTTCATCATACTTGTTGTTGGTGCTAACTTGCTTTGTTTTCATGTAGTACAGCATTGCGCAAAACTTGTTCAAAGAAGAGGAGAGGAAAACCAAGAAGGGGAAGATCAAGAAAGGAAGGATATTTACTTTGCCTCATTGCTATGAAGTGTTGAAGGATGATGAGAAATGAAAGAATCATGAAGATTTGGATGATTTGCATTTGAGCAACAAACGGAAGCGAACAATTAAGTTGGATGATGATGAGGATGATGAGGATGATGCATCAAGTGGTGACGGCAAGAGAAGCCCCACACCCAACTCGGTTTCATACTCGAAGCCAAAGCGATCGGATGGGTGCAAGAAAGACAAAACCGAAAAGAAGAAGAGGAAAGGAGATGATGAGCTAAAAAAATGCTATGGAAGCTATTGTGAAGGCAAGAAAACAAGCCAATGAGGTGAGGAAAATGGCAAGGAACCAAGACGCCGCGGCCGAGGAGAGGAGGGTGGCGGCCGAGGAGAGGAAGGTGGCTTTGGAGGAGAGGAAGGTGAGCAATGAGGAGCGAACAAGATTGTTGGAATGGGAGAAGCACTTGTTCTTCTTGGAAACATCTATCCTCAATGAGGTGCAAAAGGAGTATGTCAATCTTGCCCGTGAAGAAGTCTTGATCCTAAAAAGAGCCATGATTCGCGCAATGGGTGGCGGTGGCCTCGGCGCCATGGGTGGTGGTGGCATCGGCGCCATGGGTGGCATGGGTGGCTTCGGAGGTACCATGGGCGGTGCAATGGGAGGCATGGCTGGCTTTGGAGCACCCCCCGACGCTATGGCCACCATGGGAGGCATGAGTTTTGCTTCTCTCATGGGAGGCATGGGTGCACCTCCGGCCGTCATGGGCGGAATGTCTTTCGATGTGCCTCCTTGCACACATTTCCATGAAGATGCCGTTGAAAATCTTGCCAACACCGTCAGAGCTTCACGTGATGCGGTGCGCGATGAGCAGAGGGAGGAAGATTCATCTTCGGAGGCGGAAGAATCGGCTTCCGAAGATGAGGACGAGGACGAGGACGAGGAATGATGTGTCTTTCATTTGTGTATTGAACTTGATTTGCATTTTGAACTTGGTTGGATGAACTTGTGGGCATGAACTTTTCTTCATCAACTTGTTTGTGTGAAATATTATATGCCATGTTCATTGCATTTTGAATGTTTCATCAACTTCATTTTGTGTTCAAAATGCCATATGCGATGCACCAGCGAGTTGCGCGCGCTGCATTTTTGCGCGCTGCTGGAGCAGCGCGTGCACTGCATTTTAGCGCGGCTGCTGGAGCCAGCGCTGCGCGCCGCGCCAAACCAGGCGATGGGCACGCGGCAAATCAGTTTTTTGCGCGCGGCGAGTTCGGCGCCTGTTGGAGATGCTCTAAGACTGTGGATTTTAGAAGTTTTCATCTACATGAGACTTTTGGTTGAGTTTATAGGATGAAAATTCATAAGTCTGTTTCTAATGATTTCTTTTTCAGTTTCATGGAAAATATTCAGTCACCGTGCTTGAGTAATAAAATTATCCGAATCCTTCAAAATATCTTGAAAGCCATTTTTTCTAGGGTTGGACGCAGATTTCCTGTAGAATGTGCAATATAACTTCTTTTTCTTGTGCTTGTATTTTAAAATTTCTAAGCAAATAACCATAAAAGCCCATCTATAAGGTAAGAAGTATACATGCTCCCTTTCCGTCCACAAAAAGATGATGAGTTGGGACAAAACATGATCTCGAAATTACAACTTTGATCTTTATTTTGTACTGTAATATGAGAGTAAAACCAAATAAAATTGAGATTTCATGGGTCTACTTTTAGATATAATTATACCCATATAAATTATACACATATGAACAAAAGTGCATAAAAATATATTGATAGTCCATGTTTTAAATGTTTTTCTACACACTAAATTGAAAGACAAATTGATTAGATATGTGTCCAATGCGTCAACTTCTTTGGACCGGTGGTAATAAGAACTAAATAACTCAATCTAGATGCACTTACGCCATCCTTAACCACCAGTATGTAATACCCATCCATCGTCCACTGCCAGGCCATCTCCACCAACCACAATTAGAATCTACAAAAGCTGCCTAGGTCTTATAGTTACATGTCCCCTAATGCTAAAATTTAAACACGTCAAGGAGCTTTACGAATTTTAGAGTGTGACGAGACAAAGCTGAGCACAACATACAAGGCCTTAAAGGCATCTCCAGCCGTTCAGCGCCCCAGGGGCTGAAATGGCGCCTCCTGGGGGCTCGCCGATGCTTTTTTCGCCTTGGGGACGGTCGGGTTCCCAACCGCCGCCCCAAGTTGGCCCTAGATGCCGGTTTTTGAAAACCAAAATTGGCCAAACTTCGTACAGAATGACACAAATTTCAAGAAAATTCAGGCATTTTCATTGATATTTGTACAAACTTAAAACATAATTTAAAACTAAACTAAAACTATTACTACGCTGCCGCTGCCGCCGAGCCTTCTACATGTCGAGGAGCTTGTAGAAGTTCGTGTAGTCGCCGCCGTCGTCGTCCTCGTCCTGCATGCCGCCTCCGTTGTTCTTGCTGCAGCCCTGGCTTGGGTCGCCGTGGCGGACGGGGTTGGACGGCCCGGGCGCCTCCTCGTCGCTGTCCTTGAGGATGATGACGTTCGGGTATTCCATTGGCGGCTCGTTGCCGCCCTCGAGGTGCTAGAGGACGGCGTGGAGCGTGCGCCCGGGGACGCCCTACCATAGGCGGCGGCCGTCGGCGTTGTGGCATCCCGTCACCGGCGCGTTGTTGGTGGAGGCGAGCGGCTTCTTGTTGCGGCGTTGGAAGTACGTCGTCCAGAAAGCGTGGTTGCTGGCGGCGTACTTTGGAAGGTCTTGCACCTCCTCTGGCAGGGACGCCCGAACGCACGCGATCTCGGCGTGGCGGTGCTGGAATGGGGACACCTCCGGTGTTGAGCCTCAATGAGCCCGGCACATGCGTGTTCGGCGGCGCCGGCTAGTTCACCTTGTGGAGGAGGTATGCCTCCCACTCGTGAAGGTAGCGGCGGCCGAACCCGTTCGCCACCGCTCCGTCGCCTGGGAATCGCTCACCCATCGGTGGCATAGAGAGGGAGGGTGGGCGGCAAAGGAAAGAGGTCGGCGGCGGCGAGAGAGAGAGAGAGGGAGAGAGAGAGGCTGCGGCGAGGGAGTGTGCGTCCTGTGGAGAGGGAGAGTGCCTTTTATAGCGGCGGGTTGGCGGCAAGCGGGCAACACCGTGTGGATGCGTTGCGGGAGAGGGCGGGGCGCACGGTGGCAGCGCGCCGCCCGTGGGGAATCAATGGAAGGCTGACTGGCGGCAACCTTCGCATTGATTCCCGCAGGAAAAGGAGGGGAGGAGGACGACGAAGGCGCCCAGCTGCTGACTCGATGGGTCCACATGTTTTACCACCAAATTCATTTCCCTCGGCGCCCCCCAGCGCGCCGCGTTCGGCATGGGTCCGCCGCGCCAATTTCGACTCTAACCGGCGAAAACTGGGCTTATGAGGACGCGACTGGGCCGTTTTTCTAGCCGGCGGTCAAAAAGGGGCCTGGGGGGGGGGGGCTGTTTGGGGGCGAGTGGAGATGCTCTAACAATGCCTCGCCACATCAAGACCTGCCGAATGAAAGAACCCCTCAACACTGGGATGCAACTTTTTTGTCAACATTGAAGTTCAACCCATCAACATTGAAGTTCAATGTTCAACTCCTCAACAACTAAACTAAACTAAACGAGTGTAGATTTTTTTATCAACATTGAAGTTCATGTCAAAACCTAATTTTTGCCATGTCCTTCATGCATGAAAACACAACCAGGTTTTCACCGAGTAGTCTTTTCTTCTTCTAAAGTTTCATATATTCTATAAATTTCTTACCATTTTCAATGATTATTCTATGCAGTATAGCATGGTATAGACAATATTTTGTCTCATAGTATTTTTTTTGACAAAGCTATTGGGCATCTCAGATTCTTAGATGTTATTGCATGTATGGTGTAATTAATGAATTTCCCATTGCCTAAAAAATTGTTGAAAATTTCTTGGTATTTAACTTGCTAACTTAAGCATTATAATCCTATCAAATTATACAAAAGCAGTGGGAAGTTTCTGCGACAAAGACAATAGTAAGTACTGAGTCAGAGATATTCATCACATTATTGGACATCAGTTTCTATATCCTGTACACAAAGATAACAATTTCAATTTAAATCAGACATGTGTCGTTGTTGTACAACTAAACAATATTCATACATGAAAACATTTATAAAATCAGAGCATCTGGGGTTTTTCTACCTGAGCTGGTACTGGTACCTTGGCCTTGTGGTGCACCAATACCTATAGATACATGAAAAGGACAAATAACACAATAAATTATAAATGTTAAATGCATACAAAGAGCACAATATTTTTTAGCACTGCATGAAAGGGATCTATATAGAGAAGTTAAGAGTTATCACTGATAGTGTAGTCCAGCTATGGAGCCGGTTAGAAAAATAAATGCAAATGACTTCGATATAAGATGAGGAGATATGTCATACGGAGTTTTGCTTGTACGAAAAATACGTGTTCTTTTATATGCAATGCAGGTAAGTAACTTTGCATGTGAGATGTTCACGCCGAGGTCTAGAGTAGCTCTTGCATAATTAAAAACAATAATTTTAATGCAGAAGTGCAACATTCAAAATCGGGTGCAGTAACACTCCACTACAGTTTTGTTTCTTTTTGAAGGAGTTACATGGTGACAACTTGGACCACCTATTTCTATTTTTTGACAGATCGAACCACAATTTAGCTGGATATTCCACTTAGAACCATATTTGAGATTTTAGCGAACCTGAAATGATAAAAATAGTGGATGTTCACATCTGAATTGAGTATTAGAAGTAATCCTACCTATTTTAGAAAAAAATCACATAAGAGCTGAATATTTGAGTCGATGGTTCAAAGTAAAACAGTTAGTTTAAATGTGGATCAAATTGTCAAAAATCATGCATAAAAGAATTCAGAGAAGATTCAAATATTATTCATAGATAGACTTGATCATAAACCCATAATTCATCGATCTCAACAAACACACCGCAAAAAGAAGATTACATCGAATAGATCTCCACGAAAGAGGGGGAGAACTTTGTATTGAGATTCAAAGAGAGAGAAGAAGCCATCCGTGACTCCTTCTGATCATTTGGACCCGAAGGTCTGAGGTAACTACTCACACTTCATCGGAGGGGCTAGGATGATGTAGAAGCCCTCCGTGATGACGGCCCTCTTCCGGCGGAGCTCCGGAACAGGCCCCAAGATGGGATCTCGTGGATACAGAAAGTTGCGGCGGTGGAATTAGGTTTTTGGCTCCTATTCTGATCATTTGGGGTACGTGTGTATATATAGGAGGAAGGAGTACGTCGGTGGAGCACCGAGGGGCCCACGAGGCAGGGGGCGCGCCCTAGGGGAGGGCGCCCCCACCCTCGTGACCTCCTCTTTGATCCCTTGCAGTAGGGTCCAAGTCTCCTGGATCACGTTCGGTGAGAAAATCACGTTTCCGAAGATTTTATTCCGTTTGGTCTCCGCTTGATATTCTGTTTATCCGAAACACTGAAATAGGCAAAAAAACAGCAATTATGGGCTGGGCCTCCGGTTAATAGGTTAGTCCCAAAAATAATATAAAAGTGAAAAATAAAGCCCAATATAGTTCAAAACAGTAGATAATATAGCATGGAGCAATCAAAAATTATAGATACGTTGGAGACGTATCAGGCATCCCCAAGCTTAATTCCTGCTCGTCCTCGAGTAGGTAAATGATAAAAAGAGATTTTTTGATGCGGAGTGCTACTTGGCATAATTTCAATGCAAATCTTCTTAATTGTGGTATGAATATTCAGATTAGAAAGATTCAAGACAAAAGTTTATATTGACATAGGAAATAATAATACTTCAAGCATACTAACAAAGCAATTATGTCTTCTCAAAATAACATGGCCAAAGTAAGTTATCCCTACAAAATCATATACTCTGGCTATGCTCCATCTTCCCCACACAAAGTATTTAAATCATGCACAACCCCGATGACAAGCCAAGCAATAGTTTCATACTCTAACTTTTTTAAAACTTTTTCAATCTTCACGCAATACATGAGCGTGAGCCATGGATATAGCACTATAGGTGGAATAGAATGGTGGTTGTGGAGAAGACAAAAAAGGAGAAGATAGTCTCACATCAACTAGGCGTATCAACAGGCTATGGAGATGCCCATCAATAGATATCAATGTGAGCGAGTAGGGATTGCCATGCAACATTTGCACTAGAGCTATAAATGTATGAAAGCTCAACAAAAGAAACTAGTGGGTGTGAATCCAACTTGCTTGCTCATGAAGACCTAGGGCAATTCGAGGAAGCCCATCATTGGAATATACAAGTCAAGTTCTATAACGTAAAATTCCCACTAGTATATGGAAGTGACAACATATGAGACTCTCTATATGAAGAACATGGTGCTATTTTGAAGCACAATATATGAGACTCGCTATATCATGGTGCTACTTTGAAGCACAAGTGTGGAAAAAGGATAGTAGCATTACCTCTTTTTTATTTATATTTTTTAGGCCTTCTTTTTTTTGGACTTTTTTGGGACAATGCTCTATTGAATGATGATCATCACACTTAGATTTATTTACAACTCAATGATTACAACTCGATACTAAAACAAGGTATGACTCTATATGAATGCCTCCGGCGGTGTACCGGGATATGCGATGAATCAAGAGTGACAAGTATGAAAGAATTATGAACAGTGGCTTTTCCACAAATACTATGTCAACTACATGATCATGCTAAGCACTATGACAATGATGGATGTGTCATGATGAACTATATGGTGGAAAGTTGTATGGCAATATATCTCGAAATGGCTATGGAAATGCCATAATAGGTAGGTATGGTGGCTGTTTTGAGGAAGGTATATGGTAGGTGTATGATACTGGCGAAAGTTGCGTGGTATTAGAGAGGCTAGCAAGGGTGGAAGGGTGGGAGTGCGTATGATCCATGGACTCAACATTAGTCATAAATAACTCATATACTTATTGCAAAAATCTAGAAGTTATCAAAGCAAAGTATTACGCACATGCTCCTAGGGGGATAGATTGGTATGAAAAGACCATCGCTCGTCCCCGACCGCCACTCATAAGGAAGACAATCAATAAATAAATCATACTCCGACTTCATCACATAACGGTTCACCATACGTGCATGCTACAGGAATCACAAACTTCAACACAAGTATTCTTTAAATTCACAACTACTCAACTAGCATGACTTTAATATTACCACCTCCATATCTCAAAACAATTATCATGCTTCAATCTTTTCTTAGTATTCAACACAATCAAAAGAAAGTTTCACAAATCTTGAATACCAAGCATATTATTATTAGGCAAATTACCATGCTATTAAGAGACTCTCAAATTAATTTAAGTGAAGCATGAGAGATCAATAGTTTCTTTAAAACAAATTCACCACCGTGCTCTAAAAGATCTAAGTGAAGCACATAGAGCAAAATTATCTAGCTCGAAGGATATAAGTGAAGCACATAGAGCAAAATTATCTAGCTCAAAGGACATAAGTGAAGCACATAGAGTATTCTATCAAATTTTAATTCATGTATGGCTCTCTCAAAAGGTGTGTACAGCAAGTATGATTGTGGTATACTAGCAAACAAAGACACAAATAATACAAGACGCTCCAAGCAAAACACATATCATGTTGGTGAATAAAAATATAGCTCCAAGTGAATTACCGATGGAAGTGGACGAAAAGAGGGGATGCCTTCCGGGGCATCCCCAAGCTTTAACTTTTTGGTGTCCTTGGATTATCTTGGCGGTGCCATGGGCATACCCAAGCTTAGGCTCTTGTCACTCCTTGTTCCATGATCCATCAAAAGAATTCACCCAAAATATGAAAACTTCACAACACAAAACTCAAAATAGAAAACTCGTGAGCTCCGTTAGGGAAAGAAAACAAAAGACCACTTCAAGGTACTGTAATTAACTCATTATTTAGTTATTTTGGTGTTAAACCTACTTTATTCCAACTTATCTATGGTATAAACTATTTTACTAGCCATAGATTCATTAAAATAAGCAAACAACACACGAAAAACAGAATCTGTCAAAAACAGAACAGTCTGTAGTAATCTGTAGCTAGCGCAAGATCTGGAACCCCAAAAATTCTAAAATAAATTTCTGGACGTGAAGAATTTATCTATTAATCATCTGCAAAAAGAATTAACTAAATATCACTCTTCAACTAAAAATGACAGCAGTTCTCGTAAACGCTAAAGTTTCTGTTTTTTACAGCAAGTTCAACAAGACTTTCCCCAAGTCTTCCCAACGGTTCTACTTGGCACAAACACTAATTAAACACAAAAAACACAACCTAAACAGAGGCTAAATAATTTATTTATTACTAAACAGGAGCAAATAGCAAGGAATAAAAATAAAATTGGGTTGCCTCCCAACAAGAGCTATCGTTTAACGCCCCTAGCTAGGCATAACGAGTAAGAATAGATCTAGGTATTGCCATCTTTGGTAGGCAATCCATAAGTGGCTCTCATGATAGTTTCATATGGTAATTTTATTTTCTTTCTGGGAAAGTGTTCCATTCTATTTTTTAATGGAAATTGAAATCTAATATTCCCTTCCTTCATATCAATAATCGCGCCAACCGTTCTAAGAAAAGGTCTACCAAGAATAATAGGGCAAGAAGGATTGCAATCTATATCAAGAACAACGAAATCTATGGGCACAAAATTCCTATTTGCAACAATAAGAACATCATTAATTCTTCCCATAGGTTTCTTAATAGTGGAATCCGCAAGATGCAAGTTTAGAGAGCAATCATCAAAATTACGGAAATCTAGTAAATCACACAAAGTCTTGGGAATAGTAGAGACACTAGCACCCAAATCATATAAAGCATAAAACTCATGATTTTTAATTTTAATTTTAATAGTTGTTTCCCACTCATCATAAAGTTTTCTAGGGATAGAAACTTTCAACTTAAGTTTTTCTTCATAAGATTGCATCAAGGCATCAACAATATGTTCGGTGAAAGCTTTATTTCGACTATAAGCATGTGGAGAATTTAGCACGGATTGAAACAAGGAAATACAATCAATTAAAGAGCAACTTTCATAATTAAATTCCTTGAAATCCAATATAGTGGGTTTAGCAACATGTAGATTTTTATTTCTTTCAATCCTACTTTCATCAATTTCATCATTAAGATCTAAATACTCCGAATTTTTAGAACGCCTTCTAGGTAAAGAAAGATCATATTCAGTTTCATCAAGATTCATATTGCAAAATAAAGATTTAATTGGAGACACATCAATAACTTTTAGATCTTCATCATTACTTTCATAGGAATTGGAAGAGCACGCTTTAATAAAGGCCTCTTTGGAAGCACGTATCCGAGCGGTTCTTTCTTTACACTCATCAATTGAAATTCTCATGGCTTTAAGAGACTCATTGATATCATGCTTAGGTGGAATAGATCTAAGTTTCAAAGCATCAACATCAAGAGCAATTCTATCAACGTTCCTAGCCAAATCATCAATCTTAAGCATTTTTTCTTCAATCATAGCATTAAAATTCTTTTGCAAAGAAATAAATTCTTTAATATTAGATTCAAAATCAGAGGGCATCTTATTATAATTTCCATAAGAGTTGTTGTAGGAATTCCCATAATTATTAGAAGGATTACTAGGATATGGCCTAGGATTAAAATTCCCTCTATAAGCGTTGTTACCAAAATTATTCCTACCAACAAAATTCACATCCATAGATTCATTGTTATTCTCAATCAAAGTAGACAAAGGCATATCATTAGGATTAGAAGAAACGCTCTTAGTAGCAAATAATTTCATAAGTTCATCCATCTTTCCACTCAACACATTAATTTCTTCTATTGCATGCACCTTTTTATTAGAAGTTCTTTCAGTATGCCATTGAGAATAATTAACCATAATATTATCTAGGAGTTTAGGAGCATCTCCTAAAGTGATTTCCATAAAAGTTCCTCCCGCGGCCGAATCTAAAAGATTTCTAGAAGCAAAATTCAATCCGGCATAAAAATTTTGTATAATCATCCACAAATTCAAACCATGAGTAGGGAAATTACGTATCATTAATTTCATTCTCTCCCA
This sequence comes from Triticum dicoccoides, assembly GCF_002162155.2. NCBI lineage: Eukaryota > Viridiplantae > Streptophyta > Magnoliopsida > Poales > Poaceae > Triticum > Triticum dicoccoides. The sequence continues at coordinate 31,263,785 of NC_041390.1, read as the reverse complement.
AGCTTGCTCAACATGTTCCTGATCAATTTGTTTAAAGTTCATAATATCGTTTCTAAGAGAGATAATCTTAGCGGGAGGAAAATACTTAGAGATAAAAGCATCTTCGCACTTGTTCCATGAATCAATACTATTCTTAGGCAAAGACGAAAACCAAGCTTTAGCACGATCTATAAGCAAAAAAGGAAATAGCTTCAATTTAACGACGTCATTATTGACATCTTTTTTCTTTTGCATATCACATAAATCAACGAAGCTATTCAGATGAGTAGCAACATCTTCGCTAGGAAGGCCGGCGAATTGATCTTTCATAACAAGATTCAACAAAGCAGTATTAATTTCACAAGATTCAGCATCGGGAAGAGGAGCAATCAGAGTGCTAAGGAAATCATTACTATTGGTATTGGTGAAGTCACATAATTTGGTAGTATCTTGAGCCATCGCGACAAACAAGCAAACTAACACACGAGCAAACAAAGAGGCAAGCGGACAAAAGAGGCAAACAGAGAGGGAGGATAGAGAGAGAGGGCAAATAAAACGGCAAGGTGAATTGGGGGTAGAGGAAAACGAGAGGCAAATGGCAAATAATGTAATGCGAGAGATAGGGACTGTGATGGGTACTTGGTATATTGACTTTTTGCATAGACTCCCCGGCAACGGCGCCAGAAATCCTTCTTGCTACGTCTTGAGCTTGCGTTGGTTTTCCCCGAAGAGGAAGGGATGATGCAGTAGAGTAGCGTAAGTATTTCCCTCAGTTTTTGAGAACCAAGGTATCAATCCAGTAGGAGCCCACGCTCAAGTCCCTCGTACCTGCACAAAGCGATAGCTACTCGCAACCAACGCGATTAGGGGTTGTCAAGCCCTTCACGGTCACTTACGAGAGTGAGATCTGATAGATATAATATTTTTGGTATTTTTGATATAAAGATGCAAAGTAAAAAGTAAAGGCATAGTAAATAGCAAAACAATATTAAAGTGATGGAGATTGATATGATGAGAATAGACCCGGGGGCCATAGGTTTCACTAGTGGCTTCTCTCAAGAGCATAAGTATTCTACGGTGGGTGAACAAATTACTGTTGAGAAATTGATAGAATTAAGCATAATTATGAGAATATCTAGGCATGATCATGTATATAGGCATCACGTCCGTGACAAGTAAACCGAAACGATTCTGCATCTACTACTATTACTCCACTCATCGACCGCTATCCAGCATGCATCTAGAGTATTAGGTTAAAAACAGAGTAACGCTTTAAGCAAGATGACATGATGTAGAGAGATAAATTCATGCAATATGAAATAAACCCCATCTTTTTATCCTCGATGGCAACGAAACAATACGTGCCTTGCTGCCCCTTCTGTCACTGGGTAAGGACACTGCAAGATCGAACCCAAAGCTAAGCACTTCTCCCATGGCAAGAACTACCAATCTAGTTGGCCATACCAAACGGATAATTCGAAGAGACTTGCAAAGATAACCAATCATGCATAAAAGAATTCAGAGAAGATTCAAATATTATTCATAGATAGACTTGATCATAAACCCACAATTCATCGGTCTCAACAAACACACCGCAAAAAGAAGATTACTCGAATAGATCTCCACGAGAGAGGGGGAGAACTTTGTATTGAGATTCAAAGAGAGAGAAGAAGCCATCTAACTACTAACTATGGACCCGAAGGTCTGAGGTAAACTACTCACACTTCATCGGAGGGGCTAGGATGATGTAGAAGCCCTTCGTGACGAAGGCCCTCTTCTGGCGGAGCTCCGGAACAGGCCCCAAGATGGGATCTCGTGGATACAGAAAGTTGCGGCGGTGGAATTAGGTTTTTGGCTCCTGTTCTGATCGTTTGGGGGTACGTGTGTATATATAGGAGGAAGGAGTACGTCGGTGGAGCACCAAGGGGCCCACGAGGCAGGGGGCGCGCCCTAGGGGGGCGCGCCCCCCACCCTCGTGGGCCCCTTGCAGTAGGGTCCAAGTCTCCTGGATCACGTTCGGTGAGAAAATCACGTTTCCGAAGATTTTATTCCGTTTGGATTCCGTTTGATATTCTGTTTATCTGAAACACTTAAATAGGCAAAAAACAACAATTCTGGGCTGGGCCTCCGGTTAATAGGTTAGTCCCAAAAATAATATAAAAGTGGAAAATAAAGCCCAATATAGTCCAAAACAGTAGATAATATAGCATGGAGCAATCAAAAATTATAGATACGTTGGAGACGTATCACCCATCCATGCCGAGAAGCAGCGTGGGTTCCGCCCTGGGCGACGCATTGCTGGATAGCTACCCAGTGGATGACATCATGGAGAACACTAACCGCGAGCTACACTTCAAAATGAAGAACATATCCATGAAGGTGGCGGACGCCGTTGCTTTTACAAATCCCCCCGAGCCAACCTTCCATTGCAACCCGATTCCAGCGGGCTATGCTCGTGTTTTGGTTGATGAGGTGGTGGACCAATATTCAGGGCTAGAGCTAGACATTCCTGGAGGTGACTAGGAGCACACACTGGGAGAGGCCAACCATTATATCATCCTATGGAGAAAGGATTGCATCATCTTTCGAAGGCCACCGACACCACGTCATCCGACTCCTCGTTGAAGTCCGCCACCGAGTCAGCAGACTCCCGCTCCTCCAAGTCCACCAACGCGTTAGGCCACTCCTCCTCCAAGTCCAGCACAGCTTCAGGTCACTCCTCCTCCTCCAAGTCCGGCAAAGCGTCAGGCCACTCCTCCTCCAAGTACGGCACAGCTTCAGGTCACTCCTCCTCCTCCAAGTCCGGCAAAGCGTCAGGCCACTCCTCCTCCAAGTCCGGCACAGCTTCAGGCCACTCCTCCTCCTCCAACTCAGCCACGTTAGCCGTCTTCGCCGCCTCAGCAATCACAGAAGAGAGCCGCCTCAGCTATGGTGCGTAGCGGTACAAGTCGAGGTAGTACTGGAGGTACAGGCGGAGGCAAGCGATTTCAATATGGTCCAAGCAGCCTCACGCCTCTTCCGCAGAGGCCTTACGACAAGTCCGAGGAGGAAAACGCAGCCATATCAAAGGCCAAGGTGGAAGCCCATTTTGCATCGAAACCGCCACCGCCGCCAAGGGAGAAAGTGCCTGAGGAAAAGATTGACCACTTCATTCATATGGCTAGAGCACCAGCTTCCAAGCCTGTTGACATAGACTATGAGCGCCACCTCAGGAAGTTAAATCGAGCACGTCTACAGAAAGAGGCGAGCTCGAGCTCGAGCAAATCAGCTGGCAAAAGGAGCGGGTAAAACCGTTCCCCAGCTGGGAGAATAGGCGGCGCAATCAATCCCACCGCTTGTTGTGCCAACAACACATGAGAGTAGGCGCGCCCAATATTATTGTGGGCAAACCGTTTACGTTCCCGAGCTGGGCGATGTGGTAATAACCGAGGAGCATATTAAGCAGGCTGAAATCCTCAAGATCACTGTTGGACAACTCCTCGACATCGAGCCCATGCCTCCGCTTAGAGGGGAGGAAATAAAACAGAAATATGTCCGGGGCTAACCTTTGGTCGAGTCAGACGAGGTCAAGAAGCTCCTAACGAGAATGTATGAATTGCATCAATGGTACATGGACATTACCAAGATTTCCAATCGAGAGTCCCTCATGGTGAATGTCAAGAAGGATGATTACTACCATGAGAAAGCTATGTCCGTTAAGTATTTAGAACTATTTCAGTTATACAATCAAGACGCACTCGACAAATCTATCGTCAGTTGCTATTGTCTGTAAGTGATTTCTTTATGTAATTTAAGTCTCAAGCTAGCTGTAGTGATCATTTTGATCAATCATTATCTGTAATTATCCTCACTATATTCTTTTCTGTGGTATTATGCAGGATGATGATTTATGAAATGAAAAAAGGTGGACGCTATGGCATTGGGTTGGTTGACCCAAATACCATTAATGAATACACATGGAAATTAGATCCATATTACGAAAAAAGTGTAGAGGAAAGCATGCTAGAGTTCTTCAAGCGCCTCAAATACAATGAAGATATACTATTTCCTTACAACTTCGAGTGAGTCACACTGTCTTGTATTACAAATTCTGTTTTTGCCGACTAGCTAGCTACATGTTTTTGCTTACATATGCCCGCTTAATTAAGACATGCAAACGTGTGTGCATGCAGATTTCACTGGATCTTGTTAATCATTAAAGTTGATGAAGGAACAGTTGAAGTACTAGACTCACTACTTAAGAAACCAACTGACTACACCAACGTGAAGGGGATAGTCAACAGGTAATTTCAATCATAATTAACTATATTTCGGCCTATTTAATTAGTTCGTCATTTCCTGATAACAACTATTTAATAACCCATTTATTCATTTTCTTTGTCGGCGGGCAGGGCTTGGGCAAAGTTCATCAGCGTCACTCCAGGCCAATGGAAACGAAATCTGAAATGGTATCGACCAATGGTAAGTAATTAAGTAGTACTAGCTAGTTGTTGTCTCTTTAATTATCATGCTTGATTAATTATTATCTGATCAAATTCCATTCTCGTAAAGGCCCTGAAGTAGGCACCGAGAAATAATCTGTGTGCATACTACGTTTGCGAGAACATTCGCATGATGGCGTCCGAAAGGAGCAGATCTCAAAAACAGGAGTGGGTACGTTTGTCAGAACACTATTCACAATTTTTACACCATTATCGATATATCTAGTCACACAACTAATACACATGCATATTGATCTCCTTCTTAACAGTTCAGAGAGGTGCGGGAGAAGCTCCTAAAAGAGGAGCGCATAGAAGCAATTCAAGAGGAAATAGCGGGATTTTTGCTCGACCAGATCATAGATCCCAAAGGAGAATACTATTACCCACTACTGCCCCCATGAACCACTTCCAATTGTTATCGTGCTCCGAAGGCACCAATTAGGCTAATGTCACTGGCTTCGAAGGCACCAATTAGGAGAAATTATATATAGCTTGCTAATTGTGTGTGTGTGTGTCTATATATATATATATATATATATATATATATATATATATATATATATATATATATATATATATATATATATATACAGACGGTCTATTCTGCTAATATTAGCAGAATAATTATTCTTCACACCACTTCGGCACTACACGCTCAACAGAAGCGCACTGCATCATTTTGACGACGAGCACTGCAATAGAGACTAGTGAACTTCTCGTTGGAAAAAATTGCACGCGTTATTTTTTCGGTATTGTTTTCGCTCTAATTTTTTTACCGTTTATCGGAATGAGGTGTGTAATATACCATTGAAAAGCTATGGATTAGGCACAACTTCGACATGTTGAATACTTTTCGAGATTCCACACGGTTTAAGAGCAGTTTTGAAAATAGTGCGGCGGATGACGAGTGGCAGCGAGCGTTTTTTCATGTTTTTTTTCTAAACGCTTGTTGGAATGAAGCAAATGATACGCCGTTGGATAGATATCGTCGAGGCGCATCTTTTTCATATATAAATCTTTCTCTAATTCATTACAGTTTAAGAGCAGTTTCAAAATTACTAAATCGCGGAATTCTGTTTTTCAAAAAAATTCAAATTTTTGGTACTATTTTCACTCTAGTTTTTTAACTGTTTGTTGAAACGAGGCGTGTAATATGTCATTGGAAAGCTATGGACAAGACGCAACTTCCATATGTAGAAATGGTTTTGAGATTCCTTACCGTTTTAATTTAATTTTGAAAATCGGGTGGCAGACGACAAGTGGCAGCGACCGTTTTTTGCGAAATTTTTACAAACTGGTCGTCGAAATGATTCAAATGATATGCCGTTGGAAAGATATTGACAAACTGTACTTCATCCGACTGAAAACCGCACTGCATCGGATGAAAAACCGCACTTCATCAGACGTGTTAGAGAACCGCATGGTTTATTTTATTCAAATGTAATTTCTTTAAGGACGAGAAATTGGAGTGCACTTCACATCGGGTGTAAATGAACCACAACACTATCAAGAAGTGAAGCGCATTACTTTTTTTTTGCTTCCGTAACATTTTTTTGCACTTACGGGATGAACAACATCATACGACCAACCGCACTGCTTCAGAATGAAAACCGCACTGCATCGGATAGGCAAGCGAGCTGCATAATTTCTTTTGTCGGACGTAAATTTTTCTCAGACAAAGAAGTGAAGTGCGCTTCACATCAGGCACAAGTGAACCACATCAAGCGAAAAATGGACCGAGACACAAGTTTAAGTGTACCGTATGATTTTTCTTTGTCTTTTTCTAACTTGTTTCACAGGGTTAAGTGGACCATATTTGTCAATGTTAGTGTGCTGCATCATGCGGGAAAACGCACTGCAATGTCATCACAGAGGATTGCACGCGATTCTTTTTGTTATTATTTTAAAATGAAAAGAAATGCATAGTACAGCGGAGCGAACCTCAAAGTCAAAAAAAGTGCATGGTATAGTGAAGCGAACCTCTCCACACAATAAAACTGAAACCTCTCGGTGGACAAAAGTGAACGTCTCGACACAGTTTTTTTGCATGTCCAATCTATTTTGAGGAACTGAAACTTGGATACAACAGCAGTGCACTTCATTTTCATGCTATTTTGCATTGTATAGGAACATAGCCCCCGGATCGGCTACCACGCCAAACACACACATATACACAAAACCATCATGAGCACACTGTACTGCAGTGGGGATGGCATCGACAACAACCAAAACAAACTTCATTGCAGGAACCTACCCCGGCAAACTGCAAAACCACACGAGGCTGCAACCCAACTACGGCGCACAAAAAGGAACATGTAATCTTTTATAGATGACTCCTTTACAAAAAGAAATTCAAATCAATCGGGGGGGTCCCTGTTGACCCGAGTGTGCCATCGTCATCTGAATGCCTGCACTGCCCCCGCTACCCACATCCTCCACGAGAGTACTGCAATGTTCCTCGCTGAGGAACTGCAAGACCTGAAACACAAGAATAGAGAATAGCAAAACTGCACTGTTTCACAGACGGGAAATTGAGCGTGCTTCGAATTGCAGAGTAGTCATTTTGGTGACCAAAATTGAGGCACGCATGGGTTGTACTGACCAACAAAGTCAGCAAGATGCTCACACTAGCCCTCATCGAAGAAGGGGAGGGAGGTGAGTACGGGGAAGGAAGAGAGGACTGGTTGGGCGGTGCGGTGTACCCAGGAGGTCGTGCTTTTCGATATTGTTTGCTTGCTCCTTCAACGGCATGTTTGCCTGCTCCTTTGGCGGGCACTGCACGCCGCATGCATAGGTGGACTGCAACAACCGCTATGCGAGCTGCACAAACATCAGTAGGAGAGCTACACGCAACAAGCCAATGGGCTGCACTAGGTCATCCTAAGCCCGTCGCCGGTCATGCCCTCCGTGGGCGGAGGAGGCCATACTGTCGACTACTAGGAGCTCAGCGCCTCCCCTTTTTGCATATCCAGATTCGGCCACTACCAGCTCCCCTGACCTCCCGACGTGTCGGTGTGTAGTGCAGTGGCCCTCGACGTGCAGTGCAGCGACCATTAAGGTGCAGTGCAGCCGCAAACCCTGTGCGCCAGTGCTGAAGGAGATAGCTGGAGAGGGAAGTCGGGGTGGCCGGGGTTGTCTCGCGGATTTGGACGGTGAATGTGGCGCGCTGGCCGACGGGGGGCCGGGCCGACAAATCTTGGAGGTGGGGGAGAGGCTGGGAAAGATTCTCCGTCGCCGCTCCACCTCGATCCGGGCCATGGACGGCCGGATTCGTTCCCGGGGTGCCCGCGGAGACAGGGGCGGAGGGGAAGTGGTGGCGCTCGTCGGTCCTCCCACCCGGTCACCACGCGTTGGAGGGAGCGGTGCGACGGTGGGGCGCGGTGTGGGGAGGGAAGCGGCACGGGGAGAAGGCGGTGCGGCGGCGGGGAAGGGAGGCGGTGCGGAGTGGGAGGAGGGAGACGGCGAGGCGGCGCGGAGCAGGAGGGAGGTGGCGCGGCGGCGCGCTGGCAAGAGGAGGTCGTGGGGAGCACGCGGAGGAACCTCGCCGGTGTCAAATCGGAAGCCCTGCACTGGGACCGGCCCTCTTGGAGCCCGCGTGTGTGGGTTGGACTAAGGAGGAGCGACAGATTTGGCGTGAATCCGGCGACCACCAAGGCGGGATCCGGCCTTTGGGGTGGGGGAAGGCAGGGTGAGGGAGAAAGAAGGTGGGGAGGAAGGTAGTGGT
>NC_041390.1:31247202-31255305 GCF_002162155.2 Triticum dicoccoides | reverse complement strand
GGTCGGCGGGGCTGGGGGAAGGGTGGGTGGGAAGGGGAGGGGCGGCGGCACTCTAGGCCGCTCCCGCGGTAGAAGGCAGGGAGGGGAGGGCCGACGGCACTTCAGGCTGCTCCCGCGGTAGAAGGTGGGGACGGGAGGGGCGGTGGCGTTCGGGTGTGGTGTTATCAGAATAAGAAGTTTTGGTGTGCAGAATAAGGTCTTAAGGGGTGTTATTAGAATAGACCCACTATATATATATATATATATATATATATATATATATATATATATATATATATATATATATATATCGCGCTATTCGTCACCCTGGATGAGGAATAGTTATTTTTCATCCCTCTCTAATTTGACGCCAATGCATCGTATTTTTAGGTTTCGTAAATTTTGTTTTATTTCATACGTAAAAAGAGAACGTAAGAAAATATATACTCCCCGTAAAAATATTTTATGTCACGTAAAATTACGAACATAAAAACATAGTGTAAAACATACATAAAATGCGGAATTTCTGGTCTTATAACCTTTTTTTGTTTTCTTATACCATATTTTACGTAGTGAATCAATATGAATGTAACTATTTGTATTTCAAACGTAATTTATTTATGAAGCGGTCGTAAGATTACTTCAGGTGAAGAATTGTTGGGGAACGTTGTAATTTCAAAATTTTCCTACGCACACGCAAGATCATGGTGATGCATAGCAACGAGAGGGGAGAGTGTTGTCTACGTACCCACGCAGACCGACTGCGGAAGCGTTGACACAACGTACAGGAAGTAGTCGCACGTCTTCCCGATCCGACCGATCCAAGCACCGTTACTCCGGCACCTCCGAGTTCTTAGCACACGTACAGATCGATGACGATCCCCGGGCTCCGATCCAGAAAAGCTTCGGGGATGAGTTCCGTCAGCACGACGGCATGGTGACGATGATGATGTTCTACCGACGCAGGGCTTCGCCTAAGCACTATAACGGTATGACCGAGGTTGAATATGGTGGCAGGGGGCACCGCACACGGCTAAGGAACGATCTCAATGATCAACTTGTGTGTCAAGAGGTGCCCCCTACCTCCGTATATAAAGGAGCCAAGGGGGAGGGGCCCGCCGGCCAGGAGGAGGGCGCAGGAGGAGTCCTACTCCTACCGGGAGTAGGACTCCCCCCCCCCAATCCTAGTTGGACTAGGATTCCCCGAGGGGGAAAGAGAGAGAGGGGGGCCGGCCACCTCTCCTAGTCCTAATAGGACTAGGGGAGGGGGAAGGCGCGCGGACACCTTGGGCTGCCCCTTTCTCCTTTCCACTAAAGCCCATTAAGGCCCATATGGCTCCCGGGGGGTTCCGGTAACCTCCCGGTACTCCGGTAAAATCCCGATTTCACCCGGAACACTTCCGATGTCCAAATATAGGCTTCCAATATATCAATCTTTATGTCTCGACCATTTCGAGACTCCTCGTCATGTTCGTGATCACATCCGGGACTCCGAACTAACTTTGGTACATCAAAATGCATAAACTCATAATAACTGTCATCGTAACGTTAAGCGTGCGGACCCTACGGTTCGAGAATAATGCAGACATGACTGAGACACATCTCCGGTCAATAACCAATAGCGGGACCTGGATGCCCATATTGGCTCCTACATATTCAACGAAGATCTTTATCGGTCAGACCGCATAACAACATACATTGTTCCCTTTGTCATCGGTATGTTACTTGCCCGAGATTCGATCGTCGGTATCCAATACCTAGTTCAATCTCGTTACCGGCAAGTCTCTTTACTCGTTCCGTAATACATCATCTCGCAACTAACTCATTAGTTGCAATGCTTGCAAGGCTTATGTGATGTGCATTACCAAGAGGGCCCAGAGATACCTCTCCGACAATCGGAGTGACAAATCCTAATCTCGAAATACGCCAACCCAACATCTACCTTTGGAGACACCTGTAGAGCTCCTTTATAATCACCCAGTTACGTTGTGACGTTTGGTAGCACACAAAGTGTTCCTCCGGTAAACAGGAGTTGCATAATCTCATAGTCATAGGAACATGTATAAGTCATGAAGAAAGCAATAGCAACATACTAAACGATCGGGTGCTAAGCTAATGGAATGGGTCATGTCAATCAGATCATTCAACTAATGATGTGACCTCGTTAATCAAATAACAACACCTTGTTCATGGTTAGGAAACGTAACCATCTTCGGTTAACGAACTATTCAACTAGAGGCATACTAGTGACACTAAGTTTGTCTATGTATTCACACATGTATTATGTTTCCGGTTAATACAATTCTAGCATGAATAATAAACATTTATCATGATATAAGGAAATAAATAATAACTTTATTATTGCCTCTAGGGCATATTTCCTTCAGTCTCCCACTTGCACTAGAGTCAATAATCTAGATTACATAGTAATGATTCTAACACCCATGGAGCCTTGGTGCTGATCATGTTTTGCTCGTGGAAGAGGCTTAGTCAATGGGTCTGCGACATTCAGATCCGTATGTATCTTGCAAATCTCTATGTCTCCCACCTGGACTAGATCCCGGATGGAATTGAAGCGTCTCTTGATGTGCTTGGTCCTCTTGTGAAATCTGGATTCCTTTGCCAAGGCAATTGCACCAGTATTGTCACAAAAGATTTTCATTGGACCCGATGCACTAGGTATGACACCTAGATCGGATATGAACTCCTTCATCCAGACTCCTTCGTTCGCTGCTTCCGAAGCAGCTATGTACTCCGCTTCACATGTATATCCCGCTACAACGCTTTGTTTAGAACTGCACCAACTGACAACTCCACCGTTTAATGTAAACACGTATCCGGTTTGCGATTTAGAATCGTCCGGATCAGTGTCAAAGCTTGCATCAACGTAACCTTTTACGGTGAGCTCTTTGTCACCTCCATATACGAGAAACATATCCTTAGTCCTTTTCAGGTATTTCAGGATGTTCTTGACCGCTATCCAGTGATCCATTCCTGGATTACTTTGGTACCTCCCTGCTAAACTTATAGCAAGACACACATCAGGTCTGGTACACAGCATTGCATACATGATAGAGCCTATGGCTGAAGCATAGGGAACATCTTTCATTTTCTCTCTATCTTCTGCAGTGGTCGGGCATTGAGTCTGACTCAACTTCACACCTTGTAACACAGGCAAGAACCCTTTCTTTGCTTGATCCATTTTGAACTTCTTCAAAATCTTGTCAAGGTATGTGCTTTATGAAAGTCCAATTAAGCGTCTTGATCTATCTCTATAGATCTTTATGCCTAATATGTAAGCAGCTTCATCGAGGTCTTTCATTGAAAAACTCTTATTCAAGTATCCCTTTATGCTATCCAGAAATTCTATATCATTTCCAATCAGCAACATGCCATCCACATATAATATTAGAAATGCTACAGAGCTCCCACTCACTTTCTTGTAAATACAGGCTTCACCGAAAGTCTGTATAAAACCAAATGCTTTGATCACACTATCAAAGCGTTTATTCCAACTCCAAGAGGCTTGCACCAGTCCATAAATGGATCGCTGGAGCTTGCACACTTTGTTAGCTCCCTTTGGATCGACAAAACCTTCTGGTTGCATCATATACAACTCTTCTTCCAGAAATCCATTCAGGAATGCAGTTTTGACATCCATCTGCCAAATTTCATAATCATAAAATGCGGCAATTGATAACATGATTCGGACAGACTTAAGCATCGCTACGGGTGAGAAGGTCTCATCGTAGTCAATCCCTTGAACTTGTCGAAAACCTTTTGCGACAAGTCGAGCTTTGTAGACAGTAACATTACCATTAGCGTCAGTCTTCTTCTTGAAGATCCATTTATTCTCAATTGCTTGCCGATCATCGAGCAAGTCAACCAAAGTCCATACTTTGTTCTCATACATGGATCCCATCTCAGATTTCATGGCTTCAAGCCACTTTGCGGGATCTGGGCTCACCATCGCTTCTTCATAGTTCGTAGGTTCATCATGATCTAGCAGCATGATTTCCAGAACAGGATTACTGTACCATTCTGGTGCGGATCTCGCTCTGGTTGATCTACGAGGTTCAGTAGTATCTTGTCCTGAAGTTTCATGATCATCATCATTAGCTTCCTCACTAATTGGTATAGGTGTCGCGGAAACAGTTTTCTGTGATGTACTACTTTCCAATAAGGGAGCAGGTACAGTTACCTCGTCAAGTTCTACTTTCCTCCCACTCACTTCTTTCGAGAGAAACTCCTTCTCTAGAAATGATCCATTCTTAGCAATGAATGTCCTGCCTTCGGATCTGTGATAGAAGGTGTACCCAACAGTCTCCTTTGGGTATCCTATGAAGACACATTTCTCTGATTTGGGTTCGAGCTTATCAGGTTGAAGCTTTTTCACATAAGCATCGCAGCCCCAAACTTTAAGAAACGACAACTTTGGTTTCTTGCCAAACCACAGTTCATAAGGCGTCGTCTCGACGGATTTTGATGGTGCCCTATTTAATGTGAATGCGGCCGTCTCTAGAGCATAACCCCAAAATGATAGCGGTAAATCTGTAAGAGACATCATAGATCGCACCATATCTAATAAAGTACGATTACGACATTCGGACACACCATTACGCTGTGGTGTTCCGGGTGGCGTGAGTTGCGAAACTATTCCACAATTTTTCAAATGTACACCAAACTCGTAACTCAAATATTCTCCTCCACGATCAGATCGTAGAAACATTATTTTCTTGTTACGATGATTTTCAACTTCACAATGAAATTCTTTGAACTTTTCAAATGTTTCAGACTTATGTTTCATTAAGTATATATACCCATATCTGCTTAAATCATCTGTGAAGGTGAGAAAATAACGATATCCGCCACGAGCCTCAATATTCATCGGATCACATACATCTGTATGTATGATTTCCAACAAATCTGTAGCTCTCTCCATAGTACCGGAGAACGGTGTTTTAGTCATCTTGCCCATGAGGCACAGTTCGCAAGTACCAAGTGATTCATAATCAAGTGGTTCCAAAAGCCCATTAGTATGGAGTTTCTTCATGCGTTTTACACCGATATGACCTAAACGGCAGTGCCACAAATAAGTTACACTATCATTATCAACTCTACATCTTTTGGCTTCAACATTATGAATATGTGTATCACTACTATCGAGATTCATCAAAAATAGACCACTCTTCAAAGGTGCATGACCATAAAAGATATTACTCATATAAATAGAACAACCATTATTCTTTGATTTAAATGAATAACCGTCTCGCATCAAACAAGATCCAGATATAATGTTCATGCTCAACGCTGGCACCAAATAACAATTATTTAGGTCTAATACTAATCCCGAAGGTAGATGTAGAGGTAGCGTGCCGACCGCGATCACATCAACTTTGGAATCATTTCCCACGCGCATCGTCACCTCGTCCTTTGCCAGTGTTCGCTTAATCCGTAGTCCCTGTTTCGAGTTGCAAATATTAGCAACAGAACCAGTATCAAATACCCAGGTGCTACTGCGAGCATTAGTAAGGTACACATCAATAACATGTATATCACATATACCTTTGTTCACCTTGCCATCCTTCTTACCCGCCAAATACTTGGGGCAGTTCCGCTTCCAGTGACCAGTCTGCTTGCAATAGAAGCACTCAGTTTCAGGCTTAGGTCCAGGTTTGGGTTTCTTCTCTTGAGTAGCAACTTGCTTGCCGTTCTTTTTGAAGTTCCCCTTATTCTTCCCTTTGCCCTTTTTCTTGAAACTAGTGGTCTTGTTGACCATCAACACTTGATGCTCCTTCTTGATTTCTACCTCCGCAACTTTCAGCATTGCGAAGAGCTCGGGAATAGTCTTGTTCATCCCTTGCATATTATAGTTCATCACGAAGCTCTTGTAGCTTGGTGGCAGTGATTGGAGAATTCTGTCAATGATGCAATCATCTGGAAGATTAACTCCCAATTGAATCAAGTGATTATTATACCCAGACATTTTGAGTATATGCTCACTGACAGAACTGTTCTCCTCCATCTTGCAGCTATAGAACTTATTGGAGACTTCATATCTCTCAATCCGGGCATTTGCTTGAAATATTAACTTTAACTCCTGGAACATCTCATATGCTCCATGACGTTCAAAACGTCGTTGAAGTCCCGATTCTACACCGTAAAGCATGGCACACTGAACTATCGAGTAGTCATCAGCTTTGCTCTGCCAGACGTTCATAACATCCAGCGTTGCACCTGCAGCAGGCCTCGCACCCAGCGGTGCTTCCAGGACGTAATTCTTCTGTGCAGCAATGAGGATAATCCTCAAGTTACGGACCTAGTCCGTGTAATTGCTACCATCATCTTTCAACTTTGCTTTCTCAAGGAACGCATTAAAATTCAACGGAACAACAGCACGAGCCATCTATGTACAATCAACATAAACAAGCAAGATACTATCAGGTACTAAGTTCATGATAAGTTTAAGTTCAATTAATCAAATTACTTAAGAACTCCCACTTAGATAGACATCTCTCTAATCCTCTAAGTGATCACGTGATCCAAATCAACTAAACCATAACCGATCATCATGTGAGATGGAGTAGTTTTCAATGGTGAACATCGTTATGTTGATCATATCTACTATATAATTCACGCTCGACCTTTCGGTCTCTGTGTTCCGAGGCCATATCTGCATATGCTAGGCTGGTCAAGTTTAACCTGAGTATTCTGTGTGTGCAAAAACTGGCTTGCACCCGTTGTAGATGGACGTAGAGCTTATCACACCCGATCATCACGTGGTGTCTGGGCACGACGAACTTTGGCAACGGTGCATACTCAGGGAGAACACTTCTTGATAATTTAGTGAGAGATCACCTTATAATGCTACCGTCAAGCAAAGCAAGATAAGATGCATAAAGGGATAAACATCACATGCAATCAATATAAGTGATATGATATGGCCATCATCATATTGTGCTTGTGATCTCCATCTCCGAAGCACCGTCATGATCACCATCATCACCAGCGCGACACCTTGATCTCCATCGTAGCATCATTGTCGTCTCGCCAATCTCATGCTTCCACGACTATCGCTACCGCTTAGTGATAAAGTAAAGCATTACATCGCGATTGCATTGCATACAATAAAGCGACAACCATATGACTCCTGCCGGTTGCTGATAACTCGGTTACAAAACATGATCATCTCATACAATAAAATTCATCATCATGCCTTGACCATATCACATCACAACATGCCCTGCAAAAACAAGTTAGACGTCCTCTACTTTGTTGTTGCAAGTTTTATGTGGCTGCTACGGGCTTAAGCAAGAACCAATCTCACCTACGCATCAAAACCACAATGATAGTTTGTCAAATAGACTCCGTTTTAACCTTCGCAAGGACCGGGCGTAGCCATACTCGGTTCAACTAAAGTTGGTGAGACAGTCGCCCGCAAGCCACCTATGTGCAAAGCACGTCGGGGGAACCGGTCTCGCGTAAGCGTACGCGTAATGTTGGTCCGGGTCGTCTCGTCCAACAATACCGCTGAACCAAAGTATGACATGCTGATAGGCAGTATGACTTATATCGCCCACAACTCACTTGTGTTCTACTCGTGCATATAACATCAAACCATAAAACCTAGGCTCGGATGCCACTGTTGGGGAACGTAGTAATTTCAAAATTTTCCTACGCACACGCAAGATCATGGTGATGCATAGCAACGAGAGGGGAGAGTGTTGTCTACGTACCCACGCAGACCGACTGCAGAAGCGTTGACACAACGTAGAGGAAGTAGTCGTACGTCTTCCCGATCCGACCGATCCAAGCACCGTTACTCTGGCACCTCCGAGTTCTTTGCACTCGTACAGCTCGATGACGATCCCCGGGCTCCGGTCCAGCAAAGCTTGGGGGATGAGTTCCGTCAGCACGACGGCGTGGTGATGATGATGATGTTCTACCGACGCAGGGCTTCGCCTAAGCACTATAACGATATGACCGAGGTTGAATATGGTGGCAGGGGGCACCGCACACGGCTAAGGAACGATCTCAATGATCAACTTGTGTGCCAAAAGGTGCCCCCTGCCTCCGTATATAAAGGAGCCAAGGGGGAGGGGCCCGCCGGCCAGGAGGAGGGCG
>NC_041390.1:31225214-31246874 GCF_002162155.2 Triticum dicoccoides | reverse complement strand
CCCCCCCCCCCCCAATCCTAGTTGGACTAGGATTCCCCGAGGGGGAAAGAGAGAGAGGGGGGCCGGCCACCTCTCCTAGTCCTAATAGGGCTAGGGGAGGGGGGAGGCGCGCGGCCACCTTGGGCTGCCCCTTTCTCCTTTCCACTAAAGCCCATTAAGGCCCATATGGCTCCCGGGGGGTTCCGGGAACCTTCCGTACTCCGGTAAAATCCCGATTTCACCCGGAACACTTCCGATGTCCAAATATAGGCTTCCAATATATCAATCTCTATGTCTTGACCACTTCGAGACTCCTCGTCATGTCCGTGATCACATCCGGGACTCCGAACTAACTTCGGTACATCAAAATGCATAAACTCATAATAACTGTCATAGTAACGTTAAGCGTGCGGACCCTACGGTTCGAGAATAATGCAGACATGACTGAGACACATCTCCGGTCAATAACCAATAGCGGGACCTGGATGCCCATATTGGCTCCTACATATTCAACGAAGATCTTTATCGGTCAGACCGCATAACAACATACGTTTTTCCCTTTGTCATCGGTATGTTACTTGCCCGAGATTCGATCGTCGGTATCCAATACCTAGTTCAATCTCGTTACCGGCAAGTTTCTTTACTCGTTCCGTAATACATCATCTCACAACTAACTCATTAGTTGCAATGCTTGCAAGGCTTATGTGATGTGCATTACCGAGAGGGCCCAGAGATACCTCTCCGACAATCGGAGTGACAAATCCTAATCTCGAAATACGCCAACCCAACATCTACCTTTGGAGACACCTGTAGAGCTCCTTTATAATCACCCCAGTTACGTTGTGACGTTTGGTAGCACACAAAGTGTTCCTCCGGTAAACGGGAGTTGCATAATCTCATAGTCATAGGAACATGTATAAGTCATGAAGAAAGCAATAGCAACATACTAAACGATTGGGTGCTAAGCTAATGGAATGGGTCATGTCAATCAGATCATTCAACTAATGATGTGACCTCGTTAATCAAATAACAACACCTTGTTCATGGTTAGGAAACATAATCATCTTTGATTAATGAGCTATTCAAGTAGAGGCATACTAGTGACACTAAGTTTGTCTATGTATTCACACATGTATTATGTTTCCGGTTAATACAATTCTAGCATGAATAATAAACATTTATCATGATATAAGGAAATAAATAATAACTTTATTATTGCCTCTAGGGCATATTTCCTTCAAGAATAACTTATCGTAAGATTTACACACATTTCAATGGATCCAAGCTATCACAGGAGGTCACAGATGGAGGATGAATTCATGTTATTTGTCTTCCCTACCATGGAAGAAGGAAGAGAGAAAAAACCAATGCATACATCTAGTCTTACATGAGCTGCTTATGTCCAGGAAATCTTAAATGGGCATCAAAGCTTATGCAAAAAACATTTCAGAATGGAGACTTACATCTTTCATGCTCTGGTTGAGAAGCTGCGTGAGAATGAAATACTTGAAGATTCAACAATAGTCTCCTTGGAAGAAAAGGTTGCGATATTTTTATATGCAGTTGCAAAAAATGCCAGTAATGAAACCTTGCAGGATATGTTCCAGCACAGTGGGCAAACCATCAGTCGACACTTTGGAGATGTACTAGAGGCAATTACAAAGCTTGCAAGCATCTATATACGCCCACCTTCTCTTCGACCACATCCAGTCTTGAGGAGATCACTTTTCCATCCCTACTTCAATGTAAGCATACATTTTCATATATTTCTTACTTTGTATTGGTAAATGTAATATGGTTTTTTGAAGTTTTATTCAAAATAATATCTCATGATATAATATGAATACATGATTGCATTGGTGTTATTGATGGTACACATATTCCAATGACTATCTCACCACATGAACAAGAGCCATATCGAAACAGAAAGCAAACAATCACACAAAATGTTATGGTTGCATGTGACTTTGATTTGAGGTTTGTGCATGTGCATCCTGGCTGGGAAGGATCAGCCTCGGATGCAAGGGTTCTCCAAGATGCACTTAACCATGGATTTCAGGTACCTCATGGTAAATATTATCCTGTAGATGCGGGATGTGCAAACACACCATAGTTTCTTGCCCCATACCATGGAACTAGATACCATTTGCAAGAACAAGCACAAGTACGTCAAAGGCCGAGGAATCGTAGAGAACTATTCAACCTTCGCCATGCACAATTACGGAATCATATAGAGAGAATTATTGGCATAGTGAAAAAGAGATTTCCAGTTCTGAAAGTTGCTACACACTCTCCCGGCAAACAGGTTGACATATCAATGGCATGTTGTGTCCTACATAATTTCATTCGGCTTCATGATGGAGATGTATCATGGCTCAACAATGACACTCCAGATATTGACCCACATCTAATTGTGGACGTGCCCATGGGAGATGAAAACTACACTAGTGATGTTGGAGCATTCAATAACACAAGAGAAGCAGGAAATCACCTACGGGATTATATAGCAGATAAACTGTGGGAGGACTATATTGCAAGAAGAGCTTGATATATGCATTGTAACGTGTAGTGCAAACAAATGTATGCAAGAAAATGTACTGCAAACCAAGATTATGGCATGTCGAAATTGTAGTATTCATTAAAGCAAAGTACTAGATGCCATGTTCATTTTCTGCAACTACTACATGCTTGCTCTTTCATTTTCTGCAGCAAGTAGTTCTACCAAAATATTACCCAGCCACGTACTTCTACTCCCTAGTTCAGCTTTCTACTTCAAGTAATTCTACCAAAATACAACCTAGCTAGCCACGCACTTTGTTTGCGTCCAACAAAAGACTCCACGCATCTTAAGTGCTATAACCTGGGACGTTAAAATCTTTCAGCTGTTGAATAAGATATAGCTTCATTTGGTGACTCCACTTGGCTCTAGGAAGACTCTTTCTGGACTTTGAAACTGCAAAGCAAAGAGCTATATTACATAATATGCAATTGTGCTTCCATGATTAAATTTCAGTAATTCACCACATTAACAAGACTGAGATTAAGAGATCCTGTACCACTATCCTCATGCTGCCTTGCACTCCTTTGGTCAAAGTCGAGGTCATCACAACGCTGCAGCGTACCAAAATTAGGACGGCGTCCTATGATCCTTTGACTGAACTCCAAGTCATCAAGTCCTGGAATACACAAAATATTATGCAATTGTGCTTCCGTATTAATTTCACCACATTAACTTAACCAAGAATAAGAGAATCAATACCATTGTCCTGACCAATATTTGTTTGATGTCCTGTAGCTCCTTGAGTAAACTCCAGGTCATCAGGTCCTTGAATATATTGAACATTATGCAATTGTGTTTCCATGATTAAATTTCACCATATTAAATTGAATAAGAATAAGAGAAATTGTACCATTGTCCTGATGGTGACCAATATTTGGACAAGGTATTGTAGTCCTTTGACTGAACTCATGGCCTTGAATACCAAAGTCTATCATCCTGCCTTGATCATCCATCTGAAGAAACTGAATTGTATTATTAGTGGGACTAGTGGGATTGTAAAATATGTACTGTTATGTAATAAAAGAGATTAAGTTTTATGACATATAATGGGACTAGTGAGAGCTGAGAGATGAGTCAAGCCACGGTCAATTATATTGCCTGGTCAGAGTTACAAGAGTACAAGTAGGGAACGCAGGAACTGCTCCCGTGATGGACGGCACCAACTATACATCTATGCTATTAGATTAGGACTCTAAGCTTGCAAACTGAGAAATTAAATTAGGACTGCGCGTCTAATTTTTGTTGGGCCCTTTCCTAAAAAATCTAGGGATTGGGTTGGACTAGAGACTCATGATACGGGGGATTTCTAGGGGCATCTCACACCGGCAAGATGGACAGGACTATTTCTCCATTAATTAGCACCAGATCTGAAAATCAGTAGAGAAGGAAAGATTCGTACCTGAAGAGACTTGCGGCAGATGGATGCCGCTGGAGCTTGGTGGCTAGCTGGTCGACGGTAGATGCTCCAGCTTGCCGGTGGTTCCTGCCCGCCACCTGGATGGGGTCGCGTCGCGCGGCCGTCTGCCGCCGTCCTCCCTGTCGGTCGGTCTTCAAGGTGGGAGCTGCGCCGTTCTGTGTGAGGAGAGGAGGGGCGGCTGACATGTTGATTTTGCTTCTTTTCCCCTCCCTCTCTCTATTTGTGCGCGGGTGAGCGAAGCGACCAAGCGAAAAAAAGGGAGGGAACAGTTGCCGCCGCGCGCGTCGTTCGCGCCAGGAAGTTTTCCATTAGGTTGGACCTCTTTTTTCTGTTCCTGCGAAACGTGAAGGAAAGGAAGATATCATGTACAGGAATAGAATGACATTCCTGTGAACCAAAGGCCTCCAAAGGATTATTTCCTACAAATATCCTATCCTACAAAAATCCTATAAAAATCCTGTGAACCAAAGGAGGAGTAAGTGTTGATGTCGATGCCGATATGTTCCTGGGTGCCCCTTGGGTCCGAGGTGTTGCTCAACGTGTCGAACTCTATGGCGATGAACCGGTCTGTGCCATAGGCTTGGCTCAGGCCATCATTACCAGGGAGACCAAGGTTGCCCCCACTTGAGTCTGGCGGCAATCTTGAAGGGTAGCTGGAGAGGAAAAAAGCCATGCCACCCTCCATGTTGCCGCCACCGGTGTTGGGCCCGATCGCGAAGGTGAACCGCGTGGTGAAGCTCGATACCTCACCGGTGATACTGTCATAGAAGGGCACTGGGTGAGTGTATGCCATCCGCCCAATGCAGTTGTTGTTGGTGATTCTCCGTGCGAGGGAGTTATAGGTGAGGTCGACCAGCTTCCTGTGCAGGGCCGCATCGCCCTCGAGTTGGAGGTCTTTTATGCGGGGGGGGGGGGGCACCCCAATAGCACAACAGACAATCTCTTAGCCGTGTGCGGTGTCTCCCTCCATAGTTACACACCTCGGTCATATCCTCGTAGTGCTTAGACGAAGCCCTATGTCGGTAACTTCATCATCACCATCACCACGCCGTCGTGCTGACAAAACTCTCCCTCGGCCTCAACTGGATCAAGAGTGCGAGGGACGTCACCGAACTGAACGTGTGCTGATCGCGGAGGTGCCATACGTTCGGTACTTGGATCGGTTCGATCGCGAAGACGCTTGACTTGTTGGCAATAAGCCATGCTTGTGCCCGTCCGGTGGTGACCGGCGTCGACGCGACAGTTCTGGTCCATGATGGGCACGGGGTGTGTGCCGGCGTGAGTCCATGCTCGCGTTCCTGACGTGAAAGAGTTGCATGCATAGAGGCTGTTGCAATCTGTTGGAGCTAGCTACGTGGTGTGCGCGTGACTCGCGTGGGGTTAGTTAGTGCATGAATCAGATCAGTTGGATAAGGTTGTTAGCTAGTGCGTGAGTGCTGGCCAAGTTAATTGAGTTAGTGGCCGGGTGTGATGGTGTATGCATGGTTTAATGGCCGGTGTGGTGGCTGGGTCATGTGAGTGCGGGTGCTGGTGTGTAGCTTGGCTATAAAAGCTCATCCCGTGTATTGATGTAAAGTGCGCCGGTCTGTTGCCGCGTCACGGTGACGGTATGAGCCGAGTCGGGGGTATGTGCCCAGCAAAGTAAGGTCGTTCGTGCGGCGGGGCGTTCGTGCGCCGGAAAAATTATGTGCTCCATCTTCCACCTTTGTTTGTGCGAGTGAGAGAAAGTGAGCGGCAAAAACATGAGTTACATCAACCGCGTTACTAAACGCTTCTGTTTTCGGTCTACGAGGGTACGTAGACACACTCTCCCTTCTCATTGCTATGCTTCTCCTAAATAGATCTTGCATGATCGTAGGTAAAAAATTTTAAATACTATGTTTCCCAACAACTTTTACTTTTCATGGCTAACCGTATCCATGGGTGACCACCATACCAACACTTTCCAAGAAATTTAATATTTGACAACATAAAGTAAATTCATTTTTTTTTTGCATTTTTGGACTGGGCATCCCTAAGACCTTTGCCTTACTCTTGTGCAATTGCAAGTGAATAAACACTCATCTTGAGAATAACACATTCAGCATGGAAAATATTAGCCACCCCTCACCGCTCCGCGAGTGAAACAAACACACAAAAAAGAAGTTTATTTTGAAAATTAGAGATGGCACATGCAAATTTTCTTAGAACGGCAAAAGAATACCGCATATAGGTAGATAGAGTGGACTCATGTGGGAAACACAGGTAAAAAGGATTTTGGATGCACAAGTAGAGATCATACTTGGTGCAAAATGAAGGCTAGCAAAAAATTGGGAAGCGACCAACTAAGAAAGGATAATCTCATAAGCACGCATTAAGCATAAATAACACCGAATAATGCATCACAAGTAGGATATAATTTCATTGCATGACTATTGACTTTGATACTTGCATAGGGAATCACAAACCTTAACACCAATATTCTTACTAAAGCATAATTACTCATCAACATAACTCACATATTACATCATCATATCTGAAAACTGTTACTAAAAATCAAGTTTATTTTGTCCAATGATCTTCATGAAAGTTTTTATTATATCCTTCTTGGATATCTGTCACTTTGGGACTAATTTTGATGTGTTTCTTTTCATAAGCTCAAACAAATATAACTGAAGATCATGAGCATAATTTTTCTTCTTTGTCTCAAAATAATTTAAGTGAAGCAAGAGAGAATTTATTGAAAATTTTACTAACTCTCAAATAAATCTTAGTGAAGCAAGAGAGTATTTCTTTAAAAATAATAAGCACAGCGTTCTTAAAAAGTTATAAGTGAAGCACTAGAGCAAGTCCTATTGCTCAAAAAAATTTAAGTGAAGCGTAGAGAGCAATTCTAAGAAGTCAAGACACAATTTTGGCTCTCTCAAATAGGTGTGTCCAGCAAGGAGTGATGACTTAAAACAAAAAAGAAAACAAGCAAAGACTCATATCCTACAAGACGCTCCAAGGAAAACACATATCATGTGATGAATAAAAATATAGCTTTGAGTAAAATACCGATAGTTGTTGGAAGAAAGCGGGGATACCACTCGGGGGCATCCCCAAGCTTAGTTGGTTCCTCATTTCTGGATAAAAGCTTGGGATGCCGGGGCATCCCCAAGCTTAGGCTCTTCTATCCTTCCTTCATCCATCATAAGATAACCTAAAACTTGAAAACTTCGATCACACAAAACTCAACAAAACCTTCGTGAGATCCGTTAGTATAAAAATAATAAATTACTACTATAAGTGATGTATCAAACCAATTCTTATTTTGTTCATGCATTATTTTTACTGTATTCCAATTTTTCGATGGAAAAAACTCATCAAAGAAAACCATAGAGCCATCAAAATAAGCACACAACACAACGAAAACAAAATCTGTCAAAATAGAACAGTCTATAGGAATCTGACTATTTCGAATACTTCTGTAACTCCAAAAACTCGGAAAAATTAGAACGACCTGAGAAATTTGTATGTTGATCTACTTCAACTGGAATGAGTATTTTATCGCTCTCTGGTAAAAAAATGATAATTATTTTCGTGAGCTAAAAACTTTCTGTTTTTTCAGTAAGATCAAACAACTATCACCCAAGAAGATCCTACAAGCTTTACTTGGCACAAACACTAATTAAAACACAAAAAACCCAATCATAATAGTAGCATAATCATGCTAATACTCAAAAGCAAGAAGCGAAAAGCAAAAATAAAATTTATTCATTGGGTTGCCTCCCAACAAGCGCTATAGTTTTACGCCCTTAGCTAGGCATAAAGCAATGATCTAAGTTTTGTCATCCTTCATCTTCCTAATTTTCTTTGGGGTATTTTCATCATGGGGTTTTGTAAACACAATATAAAACATATTATCCATGGAAACCTTAGCATCCCTTACTTGGTTTTCATCGTAACCACTCTGATTTTTTGCAACAATCCAAGAGTAGTGTTGATTAACATTATTAAAAACTTGCTGGATTATGTCTAGAACGAGGACTTCCTTTTTAAGATTCTCATCAAAGATCTAATTATCCCCAAGCAAATGTCTTAGTGCATAGTCACTATTATAAAGAATTTCATCTATCACGGGCTTTTCACGATTCATACCATAAAAATCAAAGATTTCCCTAGTTTCCCGTATTATCTAATCAAACTCATTCATAAGAATGAGAGTGGCCAACTTTTCGGATCTAGGATTCATTATTTCGGGAAGCTCAAAAAACAATCTTTGCAAGGTAGGATGGGTATGAATAAATTTACTTTCAAGTTTCAGAACTAGTGCTGAAATAGCATCCGCATAAGATCTAGTAGTTTTAAGTATAGGAGCATCATCAAGACTTAGATTCCCAACACAATTGAAAAATTCTTGGATACGTTCTTTTCCCATAACGTTTCCTTGCCCCAAGATAAAAGTTTTAGCATCCAGATTGCTCGTACGTCCAATTTTAGGAGTTAGGCCATCATTTATTGGTGCCATACCGAAGTCACTCGTGATTGCAAGCAAATGATAGATCTGACGAGAAACGGCAAACAGAAAAGAGAGGCAAATAAAACAACAAATTTTTTGTGAAGTAGGGGAGAGGAAAACGAGAGGAAAATGACAAATAATGAAATTGCAAAGAGATGACATTTGTGATTAGGAACCTGGTATATGTTGAAGATCCTCCCTGGTAACGGCGCTAGAAATTCTTTTTGATGTCGCTTGAAGCTACGCCGGTATTTCCACAAAGAGGAAGGGACGATGCAGCATAGCGGCAGTAGGTATTTCCCTTAGATATGAAACCAAGGTTATCGAACTAGTAGGATAACTAAGCAACACAACATAAACAACCCTTGCACACAAATAACAACACCTCGCAACCCGACGTGTTAAACCGGTTGTCTATCCCTTTTGGGTAACGGTGCCAGAAACGGCACGTGACGGGAAAAAGTTGTAATAGATTGATAGATCAAACGCCAAATAAAATAAATAAGAATAAATTGCAGCAAGGTATTTTTGGGTTTTTAGTTTAATAGATCTAGAAATAAAAGCAAATAAAAATAGATCGCAAAGGCAAATAATAGAGAAAGAAAGATCCGGAGGGCGTAGGTTTCACTAGTGGCTTCTCTCGAGAAAAGTAGCAAACGGTGGGTGAACAAATTACTGTTGGGCAATTGATAGAACTTCAAATAATTATGATGATATCCAGGTAATGATCATTACATAGGCATCACATCCAAGATTAGTAGTCCGACTCCTGCCTGCATCTACTACTATTACTCCACACATCGACCGCTATCCAACATGCATCTAGTGTATTAAGTTCATGGAGAAACGGAGTAATGCAATAAGAACGATGACATGATGTAGACAAGATCTATCTATGTAGAGATAGACCCCATCGTTTTATCCTTAGTAGCAACAATACATATGTGTCGGTTCCCTTACTGTCACTGGGATCAAGCATCGTAAGATCGAACCCACTAGAAAGCACCTCTTCCCATTGCAAGACAAATAGATCAAGTTGGCCAAACAAAACCCAAATATCGTATAAGAAATATGAGGCTATAAGAGATCATGCACAAAAGAGATCAAAGAAACTCAAATACTTTCATGGATATAAAAAGATAGATCTGATCATAAACTCTAAGTTCATCGATCCCAAGAAACACACCGCAAAAGAGTTACATCATATGGATCACCAAGAGACCATTGTATTGAGAATCAATAGAGAGAGATGAAGCCATCTAGCTACTAACTACGGACCCGAAGGTCTACAAAGAACTACTCACACATCATCAGAGAGGCACCAATGGAGGTGGTGAACCCCATCAGAGATGGTGTCTAGATTGGATTTGGTGGTTCTTGACTCTGTGGCTGCTGGATGAATATTTCGACTACTCCCCTAGGGTTCTGGTATTTTTGGGGTATTTATAGAGGAAATAGGCGGTCTGGGGGGCACCCGAGGGGGGCACAACCCACCAGCGCGTGTCTGGTGGGTTGTGCCCACCTCGAGGCACCCCCCAGGCGCAGGGGCACAACCCACCAGGGCGTGCCTGGTGGGTTGTGCCCACCTCAGGGCACCCCCCCAGGCGCAGCCAGGGCCTGTTGTGTTCCTTCTGGCCCATAAACAATTTTCGTGAAGTTTCGTGGCATTTGGACTCCGTCTGATATTGATTTTCTGTGATGTAAAAAATAAGGAAAAAACAGGAACTGGCACTTGGCACTATGTCAATAGGTTAGTACCAAAAAATGATATAAAATGACTATAAAATAATTATAAAACATCCAAGATTGATAATATAACAGCATGGAACAATAAAAAATTATAGATACATTGGAGACGTATAAAGCCCAGTTCCTTTTTCTTCTTTCTTGGCCTCCCCTAGATAGAAGGAGAGTTTCCCCTCCGGTCCTTCGCCGACATGGCTCCCAGAGGGCAGGAGCCCCTCCGAGATTGGATTTCTCTCTCTCTCTCTCTCTCTCTCTCTCTCTCTCCGTGTGTGTGTGTTTCTCTTTCGTTTTGCGTTTTTGTTTTCTGGCCCTACACCATTTCTTATACTCCTGGAGATCCGTAACTCCGATTGAGCTGAAATTTTAACACGATTTTCATACGGATATTAGCTTTCTTGTGGACAAAGGACACCTCCAACCGACTTACGGGGTAGCCATGAGCCTGCCCGGTGCACCCTGTGGTACAGAGAGCGCCATCTGAGCTCGTAACTCCCTCGAGCATAGTCTTGTGTCGATTCTTTTTCCAAAAAAACACATGCATTCCAAAAAAACTCCATAAAATTTTATCGCGTTGGTACAGAGAGCGCCGTCTGAGCTCGTAAATCCCTCGAGCATAGTCTCGTGTTGATTATTTTTCCAAAAAACTCCGTCAAATTTTATCGTGGTTGTACATCGTTTGATATGGATTTTCTGTGATACAAAAAACATGCAAGAAACAGGAACTAAAACTTGGCACTGGATCAATATGTTAGTCTAAGAAAATCATATAAATTGTTGCCAAAAATATGTAAAAGTTATGGGATATTAGCATGAAACAATAAAAAATTATAGGTACGACGGAGACGTATTAGCCACGCACCCTCTTCGCACACCGAACACATCCCTGCTCGAAAGCTAAATCCACGCCAGACAAGGTCTCATCTGCACTAAGCCTCCATGAAGGCGTATTCGAAACGGCCTTGGATTTTTAAGACGACCTCCAAGGGTCGTGGGAAGACGCCATGACAGGTCCCGTGAATTTTAGGGAATTTAAACGGCAGTAAGACGGGCGCCGGTGGCCCCCCGTGCCCCTCCCCCCGAGAGGGGCCCACCCTCTCGGC
Source organism: Triticum dicoccoides (assembly GCF_002162155.2). Taxonomy (NCBI): domain Eukaryota; kingdom Viridiplantae; phylum Streptophyta; class Magnoliopsida; order Poales; family Poaceae; genus Triticum; species Triticum dicoccoides. The sequence continues at coordinate 31,235,592 of NC_041390.1, read as the reverse complement.
TATGTGTGCACAACCTCGGCATGGATAGAAGACCGTGTGCGGGGACACCCAGCCCATTCCGTCCATGATTTCATGTGGCCGCTATCCGACTCTTGAATTTCCCACATAAACCCTTGGATATGCGGGAAATGCACGGAATATGTGTGGCGGCCCCCGAAAAAGCCTAGGACCTGGCACGTCCCTTCGAACAGAAGCTCGCGAGTGCAGAAAAAAAATTGAGGTCAACGAAGGAACGGGCCCTGGACGCCCTTCACAAACCGGATGCATCCCCGCTCGAAAGCCTAGATCCTTCGCCAGACAAAGTCCCATCTGCATTATGCATTCGTGAAGGTGTATCCAAAACAGCCTCGGAGTTTTACCACATCCTCCAGGGGTCATGGGAAGATGTCGTGCCAGGTCACGTCAATTTCTGGCTCCCGGGAATTTCCGGGGATTGAAATGGCAGCAAGACGGGCGCCGGCGGCCCCCCGGTGCACCTCGCGCCGAGCCCACCCTCTTGGCTTTGTACGCAGGGCCTGGGCATGGACAGAAGACTGCGGGTGGGGAATCCCATCTCTTTCCATCCATAGTTTTGTGTGCGCACTGCCCCGCTCTTCAATTTCCCGCATGAACCCCTCGAAATGCGGGAAATGCATGAAATATGGCTGGCAGCCCTCAAAAAGCCCAGGACCTGGCACGTGCCTTCGAATGGAAGCTCACAGCGCAGAAAGGAATGGGCCCCACACACCCTTCAAAAACAGGAAGCACCCCTGCTCGAAAGCTAGATCCTTCGCCGGACAAGGTCTTGTTTGCACTAAGTCCCTATGAAGGCTTATCCGAAATGCCCTCAGATTTATACAACGGCCTCCATGGGCCGTGGGAAGACGTTGTGCTAGGTCACGTCTATTTTCGAGATCTAGTGAATTTTCGGGGATTTAAACGGCAGCAAGACGGGCCTCGGCGGCCCCATGCCCCCCCGGCGTGCCAGGCCCACCCTCTCGGCTATGTGTGTACGGCCTCGAAATGGACAGAAGACCGCGTGCGGGGTCTCCCAGCCCATTCCATCCATGATTTCATGTGACCGCTGCCCCACTCTTGAATTTCCTGCATAAACCCCTGGAAAATGCGGGAAATGCACGAAATATGGTTGCCGGCCCCCAAAAATCCCAGGACCTGGCACGTGCCTTCAGATGGTAGCTCACAACCGCAACAAAAAATTTGAGGCCAACAAAGGAACGGGCCCTCCACCCCGTCCAAAAACCGAACACATCCCCCGCTCATGCCTTCAAAATGGGAGGCCCTAGCTAGCTCACCTTGGGGTTGTTGTGTTGAGGTGGTAGGGGTGGCCGGCAGCAAAAGGTGTCCGGTGATGGGGTTGTAAGGGCGGTGATGGCCGGCCACGAACTTGGGGGTTGAAGCCGTCCGACGAGGAGGGCGTGAGCGTCCTCGAGCGACGCTGGATGTGACCAATTGGCTCGTGCAGCGGCGACCGGTGGGTATAGGCCCGGCGATGACGAGGAACCACACGGGGACGTGCAGCGGCGACAAACTGTAATGTACTCGGTGACAATGTTATTTTAAGTAGTGAGAGCAATCCTTATAAAGGGATTTCAACTCTCCTAACTATGAGGTGGTACTAAACTTCCCACCACCTTCCATACTTATAGAGATTAACAGGAATTATTGTGTTATATGAGCCAAAGCCCATCTATATTCAACAAGTTTTACCACGAGAGCACAAATATACACCAAACAGAATAACATTCTCTTGAAAATATGAATCTTCATACATATAGTTACAGCTAACATGCATTTTCACATATGTACTGAACCAACGAAGATGACAACCTTTGCTCAAAATAATATAACAGCCGGGGTCCCCTCGCCCCCTTCTCTCTATATAATGGTCGTTGTGTCACCCTACCTCGCCGCTCTAGGCTTCGGCAGTCACGAGCTCTATAGCGTCAGCCATGGAAACAAGAGGTGTGATACTACTTATCATCACTTTCTTGACATGGAAGGATGTGAACAACATTCACTACCGGAATCGCACCCTATGCCGACGGCCAAGGCCGTCGGCATAGCCCTGAATGGCCGTCGGGACAGGCCTATGCCGACGGCCCCCGTCGGCATAGGGCCGTCGGCAACATATCCGTCGGCGTAGCCAGGAAGGCCGTTGACATAGAAAGGCCGTGGGCATAGGACCTATCCCGATGGTGTCTGTACATCTATGCCGACGGCCCTGGCCGTCGGCAACGTTATCGCCTAACGACGGCCGCCGTCAAGTGCTAACCAACGCGTGCTCGCCACATGGCAGGTCTATGCCGACGGTCTAGCCGTCGGCATAGTTTCAAACTAAGCCGACGGCTAGGCCGTCAGCATAGACGTGCCACGTGGCGAGCAGGCGTCACCCCTGGGGCGGGTCTATGCTGACGGCCTAGCTGTCGGCATAGTTTCAAACTAAGCCGACGGCTAGACCGTCGGAATAGACCTGCCACGTGGCAGCCACTGGGAGCTCCTGGAGCAGGCCTATGCCGACGGCCTAGCCGTCGGCTTAGTTTGAAACTATGCCGACGGCTAGGCCGTCGGCATAGACCTGCCACGTGGCAGCCACTGGGAGCTCACGACAGCTCTATGCCGACGGCCTAGCCGTCGGCATAGTTTCTGTCTATTTTTTTTTCTTTTTTTCTGTTTTGTTTCAGCTCAATTCATTTGAATATATACAGCATCACACAACAAATATATGCATCACATAACAGCTGGCCCAGCAGCATCACACAACAAATTCATCATCACACATCATAAGAAGCATTGCAAAGCATAAACATATAAGTATCATCACCACCAAGCATATAAGAATCTCACAAACAACAATAAGAAACATCACAAGCATATAAGTATCATCACCACCAAGACTGCCACAATGTGACCCAAAGGCTTAAGCGCCAGGACGTCGAGCACCACGGAGGTCGTCACCGCCAAGATCGCCGAAGCCCAGGTCGTCACTGCTAGCGGCAGCGCTACCGCCAAGACCGCCTCCACCTCCGCCTCCTCCTCCGTGGATCGGAGTGGTCGGGCTCCGTGACTCGGGAGTGCTGCGAAGACCACCACCAACGGTAGATCCACCTGTTCCCTGGATGTTGAAAAGACATATTAACGGGATATATGACTGTGTTGAAAGGCATGACATGCTTTGGGTGAATAGATTGGGGATGAACTAACCGGCGAGGGGCCAGCGTTCTGTGCCACAAACTCCTCAAAGCTCATCAGCACTAGTTGTGTTGGAGGGCATTGTGCTGGAGGGAACTGAGGACACCTGTCGGCCGCCATATCCTGAAAAGCCTGCTGCATCTGGCTATCCCTCTGCACTTGGTGTTCATAAAGCCTTTGATGCCACGCCATGGTCTCCTGGCGTGTGTACTCCAGGTAGGCCTACGGTATGACATGATGGAACTCATAAAACTACTAAATGCGGAAAATGAAGTGAGCAATGAAGATAAGAGGGAAAATACTTACAGATTGTTGCTCCTGAAAGAGGGACTGTGTACTGGTCACTGGCTGGCTCGTGCGCTGGCTCAGGCTCGGGTCGATCCGACGAAGCTGTGTGTAGGAGATACTAGGAGTGATCACAGCATCGAGAACCGCCTCCCGACTGTGCTCCTTGGGCCCCATCCTCACCACCGCCATGTCGTCCAGAGGCGCCGCGATGGGGTCAGGTGTGTAAGGATGTAACTTCAGATACGCTTCAGAGTAGGCCTGCTTCCTCCCCGCGGTCTTCTTGCCGTAGTACTTGGGCTCGCCAGGCTTGGGGTCCTTCCGCGTATGGGCGATCTCCCACGCCTGCATGTGTGAGAGCGGCCGCTTCAGTTTCTCCTCCTGCACCACCAAACAGAGGTTAGTCATACATAAGAAAGTGATGGTAAATAGAAGAAGAAGAATGTTTAATGGGGTTAGTCATACATTAACTGCCTTGTGGAGATAGTGGTTTCGGTTTCCCTGAGCATGCACTCCCTCCGTCCCTCGGTTAGCCTTATTTTTGGTTCTCATAGCCGCCTAGGCTCCAGCCTCATCACACCAAAGATCCACCAATGCCGCCCAGGACTCGTCTTTTCCATAACACCAATTTGGACACACCTACATAATAAAAGCATAATGGCATGTAGGTGTGTCCAAATTGGTGTTATGGAAGCATAAAGCATAAAGCATAATGTACCACAAGGTAATGAAAGCATAATGAAAGCATAATATATGAAAGCATAATGAAAAATCTTTTATACTTACCGCCAAGAACTCGGGCCTCTCCAAGGTAATGCCCATCCTCCGCGCTTCTTCCTTAGTCATCTTCACACCAAGATAGTCATGGTAGTATGTGGAGATGGCCACATAGCGCACCTTGTACTGCATCTGGCGGGCCTTCTTCTTGCATTGGCGCAGCACGATCTGGTCCACTCTAGCCCTGTGCTCCAGAAGAACTCGATAGAATTTCTACAATCATGCATGAAACAAGAATGGAATAAGCCATGAGTTAAATCATTTTCATGAAACTAGAATGGACTTGTTCTTCTGAAGAGAACTCACCCAGAAAGTAGTGATCACGGCCTTGGGATGGGTCTCATGGTCCGCATGGCGGGCCGCTTCCCAGTGGTCCGAGCTCGTGGCCAAAACCCGACGAGCCGGCTGACTGACTGGATCCGGACAATACAACCCCGGCCAGTATAACTTCAGCAAGACGGTGATGAGGCCGTTGGGAATACGGACCCCTTTAGAATATATCCAGTTGCTGCAAAAGAATGAACTATTAGCATGTGACAAGCAAAATAAATAACAACCGGAATAAGCATGTGACAAGCAAAATAATGAACCACTTACTCTTTTCCCGTGGGCTCAATGAGCCACTTCTACTACTCAGTAGCCGGAACCTGCTTTGGTAGCTTTGCGTTACCACGCAGCCACCCCTTCTTGTCAACCCCCTTCCCATCACCACAATCATCCCCGCCACCACCCTCCTCCTCGCCTGCCTCCCCCTCCCCAACCTCCTCCCCAACCTCCTCCCCAACCTCCTCCTCCTCCTCCTCCTCGCCTGCCTCCTCCACCTCATCCTCCTCCTCCACCACCACATCCTCCTCCTCCTCCTCCTCCCTAGAGTGTACCTCACTAGAGGAGGGTACCTCACTAGAGGAGGGCCTCGAAGACAACACCCCTAAGTCGGTGAGGATGCGCTCTTTCTGGCTGTGACCCCCTGTAGTGGCTCTCCCCCCAGCACCTCGTCCTCTAGAGGCTCTCCCCCCACCCCCTCCTCCTCTAGGGGCACCTCTCCCTCGACCTCCCTATGAGGAGTCATCGTCAAGTAGCCGAGGGGGAGGATTACGTGCTCGACCGCTCCGACTAGGCAGGCCGACGACCTTGCGTAGGAAACCCACGCCGTCGGCCTTCCCCTTGCCCATGTTCCACGAACCTTCATTGAAAAGAGAAAAAGCAATTAGTAAATTAATGAAATGAAGGAAAAGGCATGATAATAAACACATTAATAAAAATGCATAAAAAGGCATATTCCTAAACTATGGAAAAAAATACTTGAAATGTACATCTGCTAGAACCCATATGAATCATCACTGTTGTAACCTCTTTCTCGGTCCGTCTCATCATCACTATCAATCATATCATCTTCGTTGTCCGACGGAGGTGGAGGCTCTTCCTCGTCGTCAGCGTCTTCGTTTAACTTTTCTAGCATAAGTATGTCATTTTCATTGACAATGGTCTCACCATCATTCCGTGCATCGTCGACGTTTGGGTCCACATCATCATCACCCAATGGTCTAGCGTCATCGTTTCTAACCACATCATCATCATCATCCAATGGTCTAGCGTCATCGTTTCTAATCACATCATCATCATCATCATCATCATCATCAGGTTGCTCTTGATAGACCACTCCCTCGTATGTCATGGGGTTAATGTTGTAGTAATAATCTTCATTCGGGTCTGGTAGCTTACCATGTGGCGACACCTTGAACACAACTTCCCAACCCTTTAGATACACTTTCTGGCATGGGTAAGGCAGATAATATACTTGTGTAGCTTGGGTAGCCGCAATGAAGAGATCGGCTCCGGCATAGACGGTTGATGGTTTAACTTCGACCAAACCAATGGAAGGCGTATGTTTTACCCCCTCCCGCGGATCGAACCATCGGCATTTGAACACAGGCAGACTTAGGGTCTCACGCCCCTGGCGGAATTTAACCTCGTATATATTTTGTACCCTTCCATAGTAGTCTACTGAATTTTGACCGGGGGTGTACACTCCAATATTTATAGTTTTGGGATCGGGGCGGCTGTTTTGGTGCTCCTCTGTATGGAAACGATACCCATTCACATCATACTTTTTACATGTCATGACGGCAGGGTCAAAACCCATGGAAACCCATCTCAATTCATCATCCATAGATATGTTCGGATCTTTTCCCTACAAGTATAATGGAAATTGTTGCGTGCATTAGTTCGGTTAACTAATAAATGTTGAAGTAGGTATTTAATAGGGGAGTGTGGAAAATTACTTTCTCCATGAACCAAGCAACAAAATTTTTACGTCCAGGGTTTCCATGATGGAGAAGAGTAAGTGCCTCCGCCTCAGTAGGAGGATTCACTCCCGTCCATTCCTATTGAACGAAATCACTAAAAAAAGATAAGCGGTGTTAGACCGGGACTAAGTGAACATGAAACATGATGATGTGGAAGACATAAAGGAATGGTGTAGTGGTATTACCTCATCCACACTTCCTCAACTTCCTTGATGTTGTGCAAGATATAGAACATGAGGTCCTCCCACTCTTGTCGTGGCATGTTATAAGATTTCGAGGCCCCAGCCCTCCCACCTTGCACGTTGAATAGATCGAGCCTGGGTTGATACTTGGGCTCTTCTATATTGTATCGAGGCACCTTGTTATGCAGATGGGGAACGTGGTCTGGATAGTATGATGTCCTGAGGTCTGACACCTCCTCTAGGATAACTGCCTCAGCTATGGAAGCTTCAATCTTAGCTTTGTTTCCATATTTCCGTCGGAGATGCTTGTTCTGCCTCTCAGGGCCGTACTGCCAGTGATTTTGCACAGGGCCCCCCAACAATACCTCGTTCGCGAGGTGCAGAATGAGATGTGTCATCGGAGTAAAGAAGCCTGGCGGAAAGATCTTCTCTAGCTTGACTATCAACTCCGGTGCCTTCTTATGCAATTTTTCAATCACCTCTTTACTTACTTCTTTAGCACAGAGCATGCTGAAGAAATGGCTAAGCTCGGCAAGCACTCGCCAGACATGCTCAGGGACATAACCTCGAACCATCACCGGCATTATCCTCTCAATCCATACATGGTAGTCATGACTCTTCAGGCCGGTCACTTTGCCCGTTGAAAGATTGACTCCCTTACTTATGTTTGATGCATAACCATCGGTGAACTTCAAAATTTGTTTCAGCCAGATAAGTACTTCTTTTTTTTCTGGCGGTTTAAGGACAAAGTCAGCATCTGGCTTGAACCAGTTTTTTCGACCGCATGTGGGAGGCTTCATGTTCAGGCGTGGTCTATCACAAATTCTCTGTTGATCGGCTCTAGTTTTTACGTTATCCTTCATCTTATCAGGAATGTTGAGGATCGTGTGGAAAAGGGAATCTGCCACATTCTTTTCCGTGTGCATCACATCAATATTGTAAGGAAGTTTGAGGTCCTTGAAATAGGGAAGCTGCAAGAAGGGGGTAATGTGTGTCCAGTTGTGCGTCTCACCATATCCCTTGATGCCTTTGGCTTTGGCCTTGCCTTTGCCTTTGACTTTAGGCTTGAGAGCTTTTAGCTGAGCAAGAACATCTGCCCCCGAAAATGTTGGAATCTCGGTTACTTCACGAACAACCTAGGCTTTCGTGAAGTTCTTCTTGTCTTCCCTGTTTGGATGGTCTGGAGGGGGAACTGTCGATGCAGGTCAAAGGCTACATACTTGCCACCCTTACTCAGCCAAATCATTCGCAGAGCCTGCATGCACACTGGGCATGGCATCTTACCACTTGTACACCATCCGCAGAATAGAGCATAGCCGGGAAAGTCATGCATGCAATAGTGCAACCAAACTTTCATCAAGAAATTTCTCTGCAGATCCCGGTCGTATGTCAACCTCGGAAAGTACCAAGAATGGTGCAAAGCATCCACAAGCGGCTGCATAAACACACCCAATTGCTTCCCCGGGTAGTCAGGCCCCGGAATGATGAGCGACAAGAACATGGTCTTCCGTTGCATTAGGGCACCGGGAGGAAGATTGAGCGGAATTACAAACACAGGCCAGCAGCTGTATGGATTGGACGACATACCATATGGATTCAACCCATCACCTGATATGGCTATTCTGACATTCCCAGCCTCAGCTGCTTCCTCGGGGTATTCTTCATCGAATGACTTCCATGCTTCCCCTCCCGATGGATGTACGATTTTTTTTGGATTGTACCTTATACCTTCCTTGTGCCACTTCATCATTTTGGCAGACTCCTTCATGATGAAAAGGTGCTGCAGTCTTTTTATAAAATCAAGATACCGAAGAACCTTAACGGGGATGGTTAGCTGCTTTTTCTCACCATCCTCACCGACCACCTCAATGTACCGAGACGAACCGCACTTCCTACAGTACTTGTCATCCGCATACTCGTGCCTAAACAAAAGGCAATTCTTCGGGCAAACATCTATTTTCTCATAATCAATAGAGAGTGCCTTCATGATTTTCTTTGTATCGTACATGCTTTTCGGCAGTTCATGACCCTCAGGGAGGCTGTTAGCCCATACTCCTAGGAATGCTTCGAAGCATTTCTGGCTACAGCCGTACTCAGCCTTGACTGCAATCAGTTGCGAGATGGCATCCAGCTGAGATATTTTCACACCCGCATAAAGAGGTTTCTTCGACGAGGCCAAGACCTCCAAGAAGGCCTTTGCGGTTGCCTCCGGCTCCTCCGGTTCATTCTCTGAAGGTGTCGCATTTGCCGTTTCTGCAACAATGACATCATCTAGCATGTCCCTGACCCCGTCGTCCTCATATCCATCGATGTGTTGTCGCATCACCTCCTCTCTACCACGGTCCTGCTCGGCTATGTTTATCGGCGGCATGTCAAAGTTTGGCATATATCCGTGCGTGCGAAGGTGCTCACTCATGTCCGTTTGATTTCTACGGTGACGTCTGGCACATCTCGCACAGGGGCATGGTGGGATAATTCTCATTGGACAACGGAATATCTCCTTCAAATACACATCGGTTTTCGCGATCCACTCTGATGTTACTCGATTCCGACGGATAAAACCACTGTACATCCACTGATTATCTGCCATCCTCTGCTTTTTTGCAACCCACACAACATAATTAAGGATTCACTTAAATTAATCACATCAAATTTTCAGTTTCTACCGCGTTTAATCCACCTACATCTCTAATAGGTAAAGATGGGTCCTAATCCCACCCAAGGATGTGTAGATTGAGTACGTTCTCCATTCTACCCCGTTCCGAGAAAAAATTTCGGCAGCACCTCCCCGCTATTCTCCAGATACACGTCTCGGCAAATAGCCGAGAGAATGTGCTCCGGAGAACAATGGGGAGGCACTGCCGAAATCCTGTCTCAGAACGCGGTAGAACATGGAGAACATACCCAATCTACACATCCTCGGGCTGTCCATGGAAAACGCTGGACAATCCGAAAGAGCTGCGGTGATAAATATGCAATTGAATGCATATTTATCGATGCAACCCTTTCGGACGGGAGACGCCTAGGTTACGCCACTTGACTTGAGAATGAAATCTAGTGACATTATTCGTAGCTCACCCTCGGCTGTAGAGGAAGTGGTTGAATAGTGGAGGGACAATCGGGGTCCAACAGCTCCTACGACGATCACTCCACCGAGATGGAACACCACAGAACCTGCACTGTGACAAAATTTAAGAACATCGCCGTCATCATCTATCATCATGTAACAATCATCGAAGCATAAAAAAATCATCATCATCATCATTTATCATGATCCAACAATCATCATCATTTATCATCTCTTTCGCAAAAAATGGAAATCTGCCATCATCATCATCTAAAAATTATCAAGGCATAAAAAAAGCATTATCATATATCATCAACATCATCATCTATCATCATTAACATCATAATCTATCATCTATTTTTTTGCATTTCTTGCGTTTCTTACATTTCTAACTATCATCAGATCATTTATCATCTAACTATCATCATACATAATGCATGCATTCATCCATATAACCATCTATCATCATACATAATGCATCCATCCATCTATCATCTAACTAAATTAAAAATTTGCTTCAAAGAGGGAGGGAAGGAGATCACCGTGGGGGAGGGCCGGCTCAGGGGGGGGCA
>NC_041390.1:31175644-31224778 GCF_002162155.2 Triticum dicoccoides | reverse complement strand
AGAGGAGGGCCGGTGCAGCCTAGCCGCCGGCCGGAGCGACGGTTGGGCGGCGTTGAGGGAGGAGTGGGCTCGGGGAGGTCCGGCCAAACCGAGCTCGCCGAGGGCGCGGGAGAGGGGTGGCCGGGGAGGATTCCACGCGCCCCACCGCGGCAAGAGAAGGGCGGCGGCGGCGCGAGCCGAGACGACGAGGCCAGGGGGGAACACGGGTGGGGTGGCTGCGGCGAGTGGCGAAGGAAGGGCGGCGGCGGCCCAGAGCGCGGGTGGGGCGACGGCAGAGCAGGGCGACAGAAGGGCGGCGGCAGCGACTGGAGAGGAAGGGCAGCGGCGGGCGGAGCAGAGGATCCGGCAGCGGCGCGGGTGTGGGTCAGGAGGAAGGGGGAGATGGGGAATGGCTGGTCGGGGGCGAACCGTAGCGGATAAGGTCAACCTATGCTGACGGCTTGGCCGTCGGCATAGGCCTGGCCCTTTGCCACGTCATCGATACTTTGCATTTTTTTTGTTATGACATATGTGTGACTCTCAGCACAATGTAAAAAATAGTCTCACCTCGCCCAAAAATAGTCTGAAGGTTTCACCGTGATAGTCCACTTTCCATGATGGATGTCGTTTTCCAACTCCGAGACATGGCGGCAGCGACGCCCGTGAGGGGGGCACACCCCGGAGTCGCGTGTCAGGTGCCTGAGCGTGCCACCATGCTTCCACAAGCATAGTAGGGCCCACCGCAACACCTGGCGGCATTGCTAACCCCTCCGGTACCCCATCCCGTCTAACCCTGACATAGACGACTGCCGGATCTAGCTCTTTGACTTGCGCCGAACTGGGTCTGACAGGTGGACCTTTTCACCTAATTTTTGTAGCCCAGCCCATAGCTGCACCCCCCAACACCATCCCAGCCCAACCCACCCAAAGATACCCTCCGTGTCGGCCCGACGTGGTCGTTTCCCCCCTTCGGGACATGGCGGCAGCCACGCCCGTGAGGTCTACATGGAGGGACGGGGGCCCTGGTGGGTGGTAGCAATGCCACCAGAGCGTCGCACCGGGGCCTCATACATGAGGGGTGGTGTGGCGGCATGTCTGAAGAGGCGGCACGCGTCTCCGGGGTTTAGCCCCTCCTCACAAACGGCGGCGCCGTCGGCACCTGGAGGGGGGAACGGACGCGTCGGGTCTACACGGAGGGGATCTTCCTGTGGATCTGGCCCGGATGTTGCTCCAAAGTGTTCCTATGGGCTGACCTAACACAACCGAGTGAATACGTCCACTGGTCAAAGCCCGTCCGTGCAAAGTCAAAGGGGTAGATCCCGTAGCGTTTGACCACGGGATCTAGCCCTTTGACTTTGCACGGACGGGCTTTGACCAGTGGACCTCCCCACCCGGTTGTGTTAGGTCAACCCATAGGAACACTTTGGAGCAACATCCAGGCCAGACCCACAGCAAGATCCCCTCCGTGTAGACCCCACGCGTCCGTTTCCCCCCTACAGGTGCCGGCGGCGGTGCCGTCCGTGAGGGGGGCACACCCCGGACACGCGTGCCGGGCGTTTGCAACCGCCACAACACTTCCAGACTTGTGAGAGGCCGCCTACGCAAGATTTGGCGGCATGCTAGCCCCCGAAGGCCGCCAGCCACAACCGTAGACGCGCGAAGGGCAATCCGCGTAGAGGGAATTTTTCGGATACTTCTCCATCACCAAAAATTATGAAAAGATACCATCGTTCCTATAGCACATGTGCCCACGTCATGCAAAAAAACTCATGATTTTATCGCGCTCCGAGTATTTAGTAATATTGACGCCGCATCGTTACCGCAGAATGTCTACTACCGTGTCATCGCCGTCCGTGAGGGGGGCCATGCACCGGAGACGCGTCCCGCCTCTTCGGACATGCCACCACACCACCCCGCATGTATGAGGGCCCGGTGCGATGCTCCGATGGCATTGCTACCCACCCAGTGCCCCCGTCCCGCCTAACCCTGTAGCGTTTGACCATGGGATCTAGCCCTTTGACTTTGCACGGACGGGCTTTCACCAGTGGACCTCCCCACCCGGTTGTGTTAGGTCAGCCCATAGGAACACTTTGGAGCAACATCCGGGCCAGACCCACAGCAAGATCCCCTCCGTGTAGACCCCACGCATCCGTTTCCCCCCTCCAGGTGCCGACGGCGGCGCCGTCCGTGAGGGGGGGCACACCCCGGACACGTGTGCCGGGCGTTTGCAACCGCCACAACACTTCCAGACTTGTGAGAGGCCGCCTACGCAAGATTTGGCGGCATGCTAGCCCCCGGAGGCCGCCGGCCACAGCCGTAGACGCGTGAAGGGCAATCCGCGTAGAGGGAATTTTTCGGATACTTCTCCATCACCAAAAATTATGAAAAAATACCATCGTTCCTATAGCACATGTGCCCACGTCGTGCAAAAAAACTCATGATTTTATCGCGCTCTGAGTATTTAGTAATATTGACGCCGCATCGTTACCGCGGAACATCTACTACCGTGTCATCGCCGTCCGTGAGGGGGGGCCACGCACCGGAGACGCGTCCCGCCTCTTCGGACATTCCACCACACCACCCCGCATGTATGAGGGCCCAGTGCGACGCTCCGGTGGCATTGCTACACGCCAGTGCCCCCGTCCCGCCTAACCCTGTAGCGTTTGACCACGGGATCTAGCCCTTTGACTTTGCATGGACAGGCTTTGACCAATGGACCTCCCCACCCGGTTGTGTTAGGTCAGCCCATAGGAACACTTTGGAGCAACATCCGGGCCAGACCGACAGCAAGATCCCCTCCGTGTAGACCCCACGCGTCCGTTTCCCCCCTCCAGGTGCCGACTGCGGCGCCGTCCGTGAGGGGGGGCACACCCCGGACACGCGTGCCGGGCGTTTGCAACCGCCACAACACTTCCAGACTTGTGAGAGGCTGCCTACGCAAGATTTGGCGGCATGCTAGCCCCCGGAGGCCACCGGCCACAGCCGTAGACGCGTGAAGGGCAATCCGCGTAGAGGGAATTTTTCGGATACTTCTCCATCACCAAAAATTATGAAAAAATTCCATCGTTCCTATAGCACATGTGCCCACGTCGTGCAAAAAAACTCATGATTTTATCGCGCTCTGAGTATTTAGTAATATTGACGCCGCATCGTTACCGCGGAACGTCTACTACCGTGTCATCGCCGTCCGTGAGGGGGGGCCACGCACCGGAGACACGTCCCGCCTCTTCGGACATGCCACCACACCACCCCGCATGTATGAGGGCCCGGTGCTACGCTCTGGTGGCATTGCTACACGCCAGTGCCCCCGTCCCGCCTAACCCTGTAGCGTTTGACCACGGGATCTAGCCCTTTGACTTTGCACGGACGGGCTTTGACCAGTGGACCTCCCCACCCGGTTGTGTTAGGTCAGCCCATAGGAACACTTTGGAGCAACATCCAGGCCAGACCCACAGCAAGATCCCCTCCGTGTAGACCCCACGCGTCCGTTTCCCCCCTCCAGGTGCCGGTGGTGGAGCCGTCCGTGAGGGGGGGCACACCCCGGACACGCGTGCTGGGCGTTTGCAACCGCCACAACACTTCCAGAATTGTGAGAGGCCGCCTACGCAAGATTTGGCGGCATGCTAGCCCCCGAAGGCCGCCGGCCACAGCCGTAGACGCGCGAAAGGCAATCCGCGTAGAGGGAATTTTTCGGATACTACTCCATCACCAAAAATTATGAAAAAATACCATCGTTCCTATAGCACATGTGCCCACGTCGTGCAAAAAAACACATGATTTTATCGCGCTCCGAGTATTTAGTAATATTGACGCCGCATCGTTGCCGCAGAATGTCAACTACCGTGTCATCGCCGTCCGTGAGGGGGGCCACACACCAGAGACGCCTCCCGCCTCTTCGGACATGCCACCACACCACCCCGCATGTATGAGGGCCCGGTGCGACGCTCCGGTGGCATTGCTACCCCCTAGTGCCCCCATCCCGCCTAACCCTGTAGCGTTTGACCACGGGATCTAGCCCATTGACTTTGCACGGACGGGCTTTGACCAGTGGACCTCCCCACCCGGTTGTGTTAGGTCAGCCCATAGGAACACTTTGGAGCAACATCCGGGCCAGACCCACAGCAAGATCCCCTCCGTGTAGACCCCACGCGTCCGTTTCCCCCCTCCAGGTGCCGGCGGCGATGCCGTCCGTGAGGGGGGGCACACACCGGACACGCGTGCCGGGCGTTTGGAACCGCCACAACACTTCCAGACTTGAGAGAGGCTGCCTACGCAAGATTTGGCGGCATGCTAGCCCCCGGAGGCCGCCGGCCATAGCCGTAGACGCGTGAAGGGCAATCCGCATAGAGGGAATTTTTCGGATACTTCTCCATCACCAAAAATTATGAAAAAATTCCATCGTTCCTATAGCACATGTGCCCACGTCGTGCAAAAAAACTCATGATTTTATCGCGCTCTGAGTATTTAGTAATATTGACGCCGCATCGTTACCGCGGAACGTCTACTACCGTGTCATCGCCGTCCGTGAGGGGGGGCCACGCACCGGAGACACGTCCCGCCTCTTCGGACATGCCACCACACCACCCCGCATGTATGAGGGCCCGGTGCGACGCTCCGGTGGCATTGCTACCCCCCAGTGCCCCTGCCCCGCCTAACCCTGTAGCGTTTGACCACGGGATCTAGCCCTTTGACTTTGCACGGACGGGCTTTGACCAATGGACATCCCCACCCGGTTGTGTTAGGTCAACCCATAGGAACACTTTGGAGCAACATCCAGGCCAGACCCACAGCAAGATCCCCTCCGTGTAGACCCCACGCGTCCGTTTCCCCCCTCCAGGTGCCGGCGGCGGTGCCGTCCGTGAGGGGGGCACACCCCGGACACGCGTGCCGGGCGTTTGCAACCGCCACAACACTTCCAGACTTGTGAGAGGCCGCCTACGCAAGATTTGGCGGCATGCTAGGCCCCGGAGGCCGCCAGCCACAGCCGTAGACGCGCGAAGGGCAATCCGCGTAGAGGGAATTTTTCGGATACTACTCCATCACCAAAAATTATGAAAAGATACCATCGTTCCTATAGCACATGTGCCCACGTCATGCAAAAAAACTCATGATTTTATCGCGCTCCGAGTATTTAGTAATATTGACGCCGCATCGTTACCGCAGAATGTCTACTACCGTGTCATCGCCGTCCGTGAGGGGGGCCATGCACCGGAGACGCGTCCCGCCTCTTCGGACATGCCACCACACCACCCCGCATGTATGAGGGCCCGGTGCAACGCTCCGGTGGCATTGCTACCCACCCAGTGCCCCCGTCCCGCCTAACCCTGTAGCGTTTGACCACGGGATCTAGCCCTTTGACTTTGCACGGACGGGCTTTGACCAGTGGACCTCCCCACCCGGTTGTGTTAGGTCAGCCCATAGGAACACTTTGGAGCAACATCCAGGCCAGACCCACAGCAAGATCCCCTCCGTGTAGACCCCACGCGTCCGTTTCCCCCCTCCAGGTGCCGGCGGCGGAGCCGTCCGTGAGGGGGGGCACACCCCGGACACGCGTGCTGGGCGTTTGCAACCGCCACAACACTTCCAGAATTGTGAGAGGCCTCCTACGCAAGATTTGGCGGCATGCTAGCCCCCGGAGGCCGCCGGCCACAGCCGTAGACGCGCGAAAGGCAATCCGCGTAGAGGGAATTTTTCGGATACTACTCCATCACCAAAAATTATGAAAAAATACCATCGTTCCTATAGCACATGTGCCCACGTCGTGCAAAAAAACACATGATTTTATCGCGCTCCGAGTATTTAGTAATATTGACGCCGCATCGTTGCCGCAGAATGTCAACTACCGTGTCATCGCCGTCCGTGAGGGGGGCCACACACCAGAGACGCCTCCCGCCTCTTCGGACATGCCACCACACCACCCCGCATGTATGAGGGCCCGGTGCGACGCTCCGGTGGCATTGCTACCCCTAGTGCCCCCGTCCCGCCTAACCCTGTAGCGTTTGACCACGGGATCTAGCCCATTGACTTTGCACGGACGGGCTTTGACCAGTGGACCTCCCCACCCGGTTGTGTTAGGTCAGTCTATAGGAACACTTTGGAGCAACATCCGGGCCAGACCCACAGCAAGATCCCCTCCGTGTAGACCCCACGCGTCCGTTTCCCCCCTCCAGGTGCCGGCGGCGATGCCGTCCGTGAGGGGGGGCACACACCGGACACGCGTGCCGGGCGTTTGCAACCGCCACAACACTTCCAGACTTGTGAGAGGCTGCCTACGCAAGATTTGGCGGCATGCTAGCCCCCGGAGGCCGCCGGCCACAGCCGTAGACGCGTGAAGGGCAATCCGCATAGAGGGAATTTTTCGGATACTTCTCCATCACCAAAAATTATGAAAAAATTCCATCGTTCCTATAGCACATGTGCCCATGTCGTGCAAAAAAACTCATGATTTTATCGCGCTCTGAGTATTTAGTAATATTGACGCCGCATCGTTACCGCGGAACGTCTACTACCGTGTCATCGCCGTCCGTGAGGGGGGGCCACGCACCGGAGACACGTCCCGCCTCTTCGGAAATGGCACCACACCACCCCGCATGTATGAGGGCCCGGTGCGACGCTCCGTTGGCATTGCTACCCCCAAGTGCCCCCGTCCCGCCTAACCCTGTAGCGTTTGACCACGGGATCTTGCCCTTTGACTTTGCACGGACGGGCTTTGACCAGTGGACCTCCCCACCCGGTTGTGTTAGGTCAGCCCATAGGAACACTTTGGAGCAACATCCATGCCAGACCCACAGCAAGATCCCCTCCGTGTAGACTCCACGCGTCCGTTTCCCCCCTCCAGGTGCCGGCGGCGGCGCCGTCCGTGAGGGGGGGCACACCCCGGACACGCGTGCCGGGCGTTTGCAACCGCCACAACACTTCCAGACTTGTGAGAGGCCGCCTACGCAAGATTTGGCGGCATGCTAGCCCCCGGAGGCCGCCGGCCACAGCCGTAGACGCGCGAAAGGCAATCCGCATAGAGGGAATTTTTCGGATACTACTCCATCACCAAAAATTATGAAAAAATACCATCGTTCCTATAGCACATGTGCCCACGTCGTGCAAAAAACACATGATTTTATCGCGCTCCGAGTATTTAGTAATATTGACGCCGCATCGTTGCCGCAGAATGTCAACTACCGTGTCATCGCCATCCGTGAGGGGGGCCACACACCAGAGACGCCTCCCGCCTCTTCGGACATGCCACCACACCACCCCGCATGTATGAGGGCCCGGTGCGACGCTCCGGTGGCATTGCTACCCCCAGTGCCCCCGTCCCGCCTAACCCTGTAGCGTTTGACCACGGGATCTAGCCCATTGACTTTGCACGGACGGGCTTTGACCAATGGACCTCCCCACCCGGTTGTGTTAGGTCAGCCCATAGGAACACTTTGGAGCAACATCCGGGCCAGACCCACAGCAAGATCCCCTCCGTGTAGACCCCACGCGTCTGTTTCCCCCCTCCAGGTGCCGGCGGCGGCGCCGTCCGTGAGGGGGGGCACACCCCGGACACGCGTGCCGGGCGTTTGCAACCGCCACAACACTTCCAGACTTGTGAGAGGCTGCCTACGCAAGATTTGGCGGCATGCTAGCCCCCGGAGGCCGCCGGCCACAGCCGTAGACGCGTGAAGGGCAATCCGCGTAGAGGGAATTTTTCGGATACTTCTCCATCACCAAAAATTATGAAAAAATTCCATCGTTCCTATAGCACATGTGCCCACGTCGTGCAAAAAAACTCATGATTTTATCGCGCTCTGAGTATTTAGTAATATTGACGCCGCATCATTACCGCGGAACGTCTACTACCGTGTCATCGCCGTCCGTGAGGGGGGGCCACGCACCGGAGACACGTCCCGCCTCTTCGGACATGCCACCACACCACCCCTCATGTATGAGGGCCCGGTGCGACGCTCCGGTGGCATTGCTACCCCCAAGTGCCCCCGTCCCGCCTAACCCTGTAGCATTTGACCACGGGATCTAGCCCTTTGACTTTGCACGGACGGGCTTTGACCAGTGGACCTCCCCACCCGGTTGTGTTAGGTCAGCCCATAGGAACACTTTGGAGCAACATCCAGGCCAGACCCACAGCAAGATCCCCTCCGTGTAGACCCCACGCGTCCGTTTCCCCCCTCCAGGTGCCGGCGGCGGAGCCGTCCGTGAGGGGGGCACACCCCGGACACGCGTGCCGGGCGTTTGCAACCGCCACAACACTTCCAGAATTGTGAGAGGCCTCCTACGCAAGATTTGGCGGCATGCTAGCCCCCGGAGGCCGCCGGCCACAGCCGTAGACGCGCGAAAGGCAATCCGCGTAGAGGGAATTTTTCAGATACTACTCCATCACCAAAAATTATGAAAAAATACCATCGTTCCTATAGCACATGTGCCCACGTCGTGCAAAAAAACACATGATTTTATCGCGCTCTGAGTATTTAGTAATATTGACGCTGCATCGTTGCCGCAGAATGTCAACTACCGTGTCATCGCCGTCCGTGAGGGGGGCCACACACCAGAGACGCCTCCCGCCTCTTCGGACATGCCACCACACCACCCCGCATGTATGAGGGCCCGGTGCGACGCTCCGGTGGCATTGCTACCCCTAGTGCCCCCGTCCCGCCTAACCCTGTAGCGTTTGACCACGGGATCTAGCCCATTGACTTTGCACGGACGGGCTTTGACCAGTGGACCTCCCCACCCGGTTGTGTTAGGTCAGCCCATAGGAACACTTTGGAGCAACATCCGGGCCAGACCCACAGCAAGATCCCCTCCGTGTAGACCCCACGTGTCCGTTTCCCCCCTCCAGGTGCCGGCGGCGATGCCGTCCGTGAGGGGGGGCACACACCGGACACGCGTGCCGGGCGTTTGCAACCGCCACAACACTTCCAGACTTGTGAGAGGCTGCCTACGCAAGATTTGGCGGCATGCTAGCCCCCGGAGGCCGCCGGCCACAGCCGTAGACGCGTGAAGGGCAATCCTCATAGAGGGAATTTTTCGGATACTTCTCCATCACCAAAAATTATGAAAAAATTCCATCGTTCCTATAGCACATGTGCCCACGTCGTGCAAAAAAACTCATGATTTTATCGCGCTCTGAGTATTTAGTAATATTGACGCCGCATCGTTACCGCGAAACGTCTACTACCGTGTCATCGCCGTCCGTGAGGGGGGGCCACGCACCGGAGACACGTCCCGCCTCTTCGGACATGGCACCACACCACCCCGCATGTATGAGGGCCCGGTGCGACGCTCCGGTGGCATTGCTACCCCCCAGTGCCCCCGTCCCGCCTAACCCTGTAGCGTTTGACCACGGGATCTAGCCCTTTGACTTTGCACGGACGGGCTTTGACCAGTGGACCTCCCCACCCGGTTGTGTTAGGTCAGCCCATAGGAACACTTTGGAGCAACATCCATGTCAGACCCACAGTAAGATCCCCTCTGTGTAGACTCCACGCGTCCGTTTCCCCCCTCCAGGTGCCGGCGGCGGTGCCGTCCGTGAGGGGGGGGCACACCCCGGACACGCGTGTCGGGCGTTTGCAACCGCCACAACACTTCCAGACTTGTGAGAGGCCGCCTACGCAAGATTTGGCGGCATGCTAGCCCCCGGAGGCCGCCGGCCACAGCCGTAGACGTGCGAAAGGCAATCCGCATAGAGGGAATTTTTTGGATACTACTCCATCACCAAAAATTATGAAAAAATACCATCGTTCCTATAGCACATGTGCCCACGTCGTGCAAAAAACACATGATTTTATCGCGCTCCGAGTATTTAGTAATATTGACGCCGCATCGTTGCCGCAGAATGTCAACTACCGTGTCATCGCCATCCGTGAGGGGGGCCACACACCAGAGACGCCTCCCGCCTCTTCGGACATGCCACCACACCACCCCGCATGTATGAGGGCCCGGTGCGACGCTCCGGTGGCATTGCTACCCCAGTGCCCCCGTCCCGCCTAACCCTGTAGCGTTTGACCACGGGATCTAGCCCATTGACTTTGCACGGACGGGCTTTGACCAGTGGACCTCCCCACCCGGTTGTGTTAGGTCAGCCCATAGGAACACTTTGGAGCAACATCCGAGCCAGACCCACAGCAAGATCCCCTCCGTGTAGACCCCACGCGTCCGTTTCCCCCCTCCAGGTGCCGGCGGCGATGCCGTCCGTGAGGGGGGGAACACACCAGACACGCGTGCCGGGCATTTGCAACCGCCACAACACTTCCAGACTTGTGAGAGGCTGCGTACGCAAGATTTGGCGGCATGCTAGCCCCCGGAGGCCGCCGGCCACAGCCGTAGACGCGTGAAGGGCAATCCGCGTAGAGGGAATTTTTCGGATACTTCTCCATCACCAAAAATTATGAAAAAATTCCATCGTTCCTATAGCACATGTGCCCACGTCGTGCAAAAAAACTCATGATTTTATCGCGCTCTGAGTATTTAGTAATATTGACGCCGCATCGTTACCGCGGAACATCTACTACTGTGTCATCGCCGTCCGTGAGGGGGGGCCACGCACCGGAGACGCGTCCCGCCTCTTCGGACATGCCACCACACCACCCCGCATGTATGAGGGCCCAGTGCGACGCTCCGGTGGCATTGCTACACGCCAGTGCCCCCGTCCCGCCTAACCTTGTAGCGTTTGACCACGGGATCTAGCCCTTTGACTTTGCATGGACAGGCTTTGACCAATGGACCTCCCCACCCGGTTGTGTTAGGTCAGCCCATAGGAACACTTTGGAGCAACATCCGGGCCAGACCGAGAGCAAGATCCCCTCCGTGTAGACCCCACGCGTCCGTTTCCCCCCTCCAGGTGCCGGCGGCGGCGCCGTCCGTGAGGGGGGCACACCCCGGACACGCGTGCCGGGTGTTTGCAACCGCCACAACACTTCCAGACTTGTGAGAGGCTGCCTACGCAAGATTTGGCGGCATGCTAGCCCCCGGAGGCCGCCGGCCACAGCCGTAGATGCGTGAAGGGCAATCCGCGTAGAGGGAATTTTTCGGATACTTCTCCATCACCAAAAATTATGAAAAAATTCCATCGTTCCTATAGCACATGTGCCCACGTCGTGCAAAAAAACTCATGATTTTATCGCGCTCTAAGTATTTAGTAATATTGACGCCGCATCGTTACCGCAGAACGTCTACTACCGTGTCATCGCCGTCCGTGAGGGGGGGCCACGCACCGGAGACACGTCCCGCCTCTTCGGACATGCCACCACCCCACCCCGCATGTATGAGGGCCCGGTGCGACGCTCCGGTGGCATTGCTACCCCCCAGTGCCCCCGTCCCGCCTAACCCTGTAGCGTTTGACCACGGGATCTAGCCCTTTGACTTTGCACGGACGGGCTTTGACCAGTGGACCTCCCCACCCGGTTGTGTTAGGTCAGCCCATATGAACACTTTGGAGCAACATCCGGGCCAGACCCACAGCAAGATCCCCTCCGTGTAGACCCCACGCGTCCGTTTCCCCCCTCCAGGTGCCGGCGGCGATGCCGTCCGTGAGGGGGGGCACACACCGGACACGCGTGCCGGGCGTTTGCAACCGCCACAACACTTCCAGACTTGTGAGAGGCTGCCTACGCAAGATTTGGCGGCATGCTAGCCCCCGGAGGCCGCCGGCCACAGCAGTAGACGCGTGAAGGGCAATCCGCATAGAGGGAATTTTTCGGATACTTCTCCATCACCAAAAATTATGAAAAAATTCCATCGTTCCTATAGCACATGTGCCCACGTCGTGCAAAAAAAAACTCATGATTTTATCGCGCTCTGAGTATTTAGTAATATTGACGCCGCATCGTTATCGCGGAACGTCTACTACCGTGTCATCGCCGTCCGTGAGGGGGGGCCACGCACCGGAGACACGTCCCGCCTCTTCGGACATGCCACCACACCACCCCGCATGTATGAGGGCCCGGTGCGACGCTCCGGTGGCATTGCTACCCCCAGTGCCCCCGTCCCGCCTAACCCTGTAGCGTTTGACCACGGGATCTAGCCCTTTGGCTTTGCACGGACGGGCTTTGACCAGTGGACCTCCCCACCCGGTTGTGTTAGGTCAGCCCATAGGAACACTTTGGAGCAACATCCATGCCAGACCAACAGCAAGATCCCCTCCGTGTAGACTCCACGCGTCCGTTTCCCCCCTCCAGGTGCCGGCGGCGGCGCCGTCCGTGAGGGGGGGCACACCCCGGACACGCGTGCCGGGCGTTTGCAACCGCCACAACACTTCCAGACTTGTGAGAGGCCGCCTACGCAAGATTTGGCGGCATGCTAGCCCCCGGAGGCCGCCGGCCATAGCCGTAGACGCGCGAAAGGCAATCCGCGTAGAGGGAATTTTTCGGATACTACTCCATCACCAAAAATTATGAAAAAATACCATCGTTCCTATAGCACATGTGCCCACGTCGTGCAAAAAAACTCATGATTTTATCGCGCTCCGAGTATTTAGTAATATTGACGCCGCATCGTTACCGCAAAACGTCAACTACCGTGTCATCGCCGTCCGTGAGGGGGGCCACACACCAGAGACATGTCCCGCCTCTTCGGACATGCCACCACACCACCCCGCATGTATGAGGGCCCGGTGCGACGCTCCGTGGCATTGCTACCCCCAGTGCCCCCGTCCCGCCTAACCCTGTAGCGTTTGACCACGTGATCTAGCCCTTTGACTTTGCACGGACGGGCTTTGACCAGTGGACCTCCCCACCAGGTTGTGTTAGGTCAGCCCATAGGAACACTTTGGAGCAACATCCGGGCCAGACCCACAGCAAGATCCCCTCCGTGTAGACCCCACGCGTCCGTTTCCCCCCTCCAGGTGCCGGCGGCGGCGCCGTCCGTGAGGGGGGGCACACCCCGGACACGCGTGCCGGGCGTTTGCAACCGCCACAACACTTCCAGACTTGTGAGAGGCCGCCTACGCAAGATTTGGTGGCATGCTAGCCCACGGAGGCCGCCGGCCACAGCCGTAGACGCGTGAAGGGCAATCCGCGTAGAGGGAATTTTTCGGATACTTCTCCATCACCAAAAATTATGAAAAAATACCATCGTTCCTATAGCACATGTGCCCACGTCGTGCAAAAAAACTCATGATTTTATCGCGCTCTGAGTATTTAGTAATATTGACGCCGCATCGTTACCGCGGAACGTCTACTACCGTGTCATCGCCGTCCGTGAGGGGGGGCCATGCACCGGAGACACGTCCCGCCTCTTCGGACATGCCACCACACCACCCTGCACGTATGAGGGCCCGGTGCGATGCTCCGGTGGCATTGCTACCCCCTAGTGCCCCCATCCCGCCTAACCCTGTAGCGTTTGACAACGGGATCTAGCCCTTTGACTTTGCACGGACGGGCTTTGACCAGTGGACCTCCCCACCCGGTTGTGTTAGGTCAGCCCATAGGAACACTTTGGAGCAACATCCGGGCCAGACCCACAGCAAGATCCCCTCCATGTAGACCCCACGCGTCCGTTTCCCCCCTCCAGGTGCCGGCGGCGGCGCCGTCCGTGAGGGGGGGCACACCCCGGACACGCGTGCCGGGCGTTTGCAACCGCCACAACACTTCCAGACTTGTGAGAGGCCGCCTACGCAAGATTTGGCGGCATGCTAGCCCCCGGAGGCCGCCGGCCACAGCCGTAGACGCGCGAAAGGCAATCCGCGTAGAGGGAATTTTTCGGATACTACTCTATCACCAAAAATTATGAAAAAATACCATCGTTCCTATAGCATATGTGCCCATGTCGTGCAAAAAAACTCATGATTTTATCGCGCTCTGAGTATTTAGTAATATTGACGCCGCATCGTTACCGCGGAACGTCTACTACCGTGTCATCGCCGTCCGTGAGGGGGGGCCATGCACCGGAGACACGTCCCGCCTCTTCGGACATGCCACCACACCACCCTGCACGTATGAGGGCCCGGTGTGATGCTCCGGTGGCATTGCTACCCCCAGTGCCCCCGTCCCGCCTAACCCTGTAGTGTTTGACCACGGGATCTAGCCCTTTGACTTTGCACGGACGGGCTTTGTCCAGTGGACCTCCCCACCCGGTTGTGTTAGGTCAGCCCATAGGAACACTTTGGAGCAACATCCGGGCCAGATGTTGCCGTGGGCCTCTATGCTGACCTTACACAACCGGGTGGATACATCTACTGCTCAAAGCCCGTCCGTGCAAAATCAAAGGGGTAGATCCCGTGGTCAAACGCTACAGGGTTAGGCGGGACGGGGGCCCTAGGGGGGTAGTAATGCCACCGGAGCATCGCACCAGGACCTCATACAAGCCGCGTGTCAGGTGCCTACGCTGCCACCATGCTTATATAACCGTAGGAGGGCCACCGCAACACCTGGCGGCATTGCTACCCCCTAGGTACCCCGTCCCGTCTAACCCTGACACAGACGACCGCCGGGTCTATCCCTTTGACTTTCGCTGGACGTAGTTTAACCGGTGGACCTTTTCACCTTGTTGTCATAGCCCAACAATAGCTACACCCCCAACACAGTCCCGGCACAACCCACCCCAAGATTCCCTCTGCATCGGCCCGACGTGGCCGTTTCCCCCCTTCGGGGCACGGCGGCATCGACGCCCGTGAGGGGGGAGGGGGCACACCCCGGAGCCGCGTGCCTGCGCCTGCCACCACGTTTCCAGAACCGTAGGAGGGCCCACCGCAACACCTGGCGCCATTGCTACCCCCCACAGGTACCCGGCCCGTCCCGTCTAACCTCTCCGTAACACGACGGAAGAAGGCCCGTGTGGGGGGCAATCGATATATGTTTTCTGTACATTTAAGTTAATGAAATTAGTATTGGAAAAAAATAAAAAATTATAAGAGAAAATATAAAAAATATAAAAATATTATTAGAAATCTATGCCTACGGCCAAGCCGCCGGCATAGCTACGGCCACGGAACGGTAGAGCCCTGGATCGATGACGTGGCGTAGGGCGGGGATCAATGACGTGGCAAAAACCATGGGCCAGGCCTAGCCGTCGGCCTAGAAATGCCACCCCATGGGACCGGCGAACGACGCGGATCGATGACGTGGCGGCGCGGCGGATCGATGACGTTGGCATAGCTATGCCGACGGCCACCGTTAGCCCGTCGGCGTAGCCTGACACCGTCAAACTGCCATCGCCGCCCGGGTAGACGGGCCCACGCGATATGCCGACGGCCTGCTCTATGCCGACGGCCCCCGTCGGTATGTTCGGAAAAACGCCGACGGCTTATCTATGCCGACGGCCCCCGTCGGCATAGATGGTTATACGCCGACGGCCTTTCTACGCCGACGGCTTTAGTTGGGCCGTCGGGGTATGCCCATATATGCCGACGGGGGCCGTCGGCATAGATATGGCCGTCGGCAAAACAAGTTTTTCTGGTAGTGATTGCAACAACAACTAATGAGAAATTAACTCTATATACTACTGTAAAGTCATGTTATTACATGCATCATAGACACTTTCAAATGGATAGTAGTAAGAAACACTTCTAGACCCAGGAAGCTTCTTGAACTGCAACGACTCAAGATGGAGCGTGATGATGCCAATTTTTGTCCATAGGAACACCGTATTATTGTCCTCGGCAAATCCTATTACCAAAATATATGGTCCTTCTTTCTTTGGATCCAAGGGAATTTTCAGTAGTTTGTCCAGTTCAATAGTTTTTCCAATCACCCATGAAGCAGCACCATTATATTCGGTCCTCCTCTGCCATAATTTGGCGCTGAAGCCTGACAGAGAGAGGAAACCCAGCCCACCATCTTCCGCTTGCACAACCGAGAATTGGTTATTGCTCCCAATCGCACACCCAGTAGCCATACGCACTGGCAATCCTATCACATCAAGGCTCCGTCTCTCCAAATCATACTCGAGAATTCCAACCGAGGCAGCTCCAAGCAGCCAGTATAGGGAATTCCTAACCAGCACAGCGGGTTCAGACTTCAGAGGATAACCCGTTAAAACACCAGTCGGATAAAGGGTCCGTCGAACACATCAGTGGCAACGATGTTGATGTAGAGACGAGATTGCTCCATACGCCGGTATCTGACGAGTAAACACTAGCGACCGCTCGTTTCTGGTTGCCGTTGCCTACCAAGACCACCTGGAAGTGGTCAACATCTGCTGCAGCCCGAAGCACCGCTCCATTGAAGGGTTTTCCTGTGTCGAACCCCGGGGGAGTGCCTTGGCGATGCTGCTCACCAGTGATAGGGTTCCACACTAGAACATGGCGCTTCAGTGGTTCGGAGTTCCCGATACGAATCAGCACGAGGCCATGGCGGCATCCCAGGGGGTGAAGTATTGGTCGTTGCGATGGCGCAGCAAGGACAATCGCCCGGGCGAGACACGGTTGGGGGCCTTCAGAGTAGGTACGAATGAGAGGTCTCGAAGATTACTGTCGTAGAAACCGATGATCGGAGGGTTGCGGTGATGGTGACGACGGAAGCGGCGGGAGAAGCCCGGGTCGGAGATGAGGAGGCGCCAGCGCCTACACACGGCGGAGGCACGGGGAAGGGATGACGGATGCGGAGGCAGGCGAAGGAGGATCTCGAAGAGCAAGTCATCAACTTCCAGGGGCGCCCTGGGGTGTGGGCGAAGGCTACTGCTCATCTCGCCCTCCTCACGGGTCATGCAGGATGCGGTGGAATCGGCGAAGCAGCACCGGCCCAAAGTGAATCGCGGAGCACCGGCGCACCTTCAACTTGTAATATTAGCTGCCGGATGAACTGCTGAGCGGAACTCGCGAGTTTTTTATTGATCGATATCTGAATCCCTGGTAGACGCTACAACCTACAACTCATTATATAGGTGGATAAGTGACCGTACTCAAGTCAGACTCTATCCTAGAGGAACAATTCCGCACAGGCACTACCAGAATTAACGTAGTTGCCGACGGCCACATCTATGCCGACGGCCCCCGTAGGCATAGATTGATATATCCCGACGGCCTAGGGTTCAAACCCACACGTATACGAAGGAAGCACCGGAACGTATACAACACGGACTCTGATTCTTGTCCACACACACAGAAAAAAAAACCTGAACACCGATTCTAACTAGGACGCCTGTCGGGTGTACCCCACATAACAAGCTATCATGGTTAAAATCAGCCAAAACAGAGTAGTGCTAGGGCGAAGTTTTTGGTTTAGTCAGGAAACTCAGCGTAAAGTCGAGGGTTACGTCCGCATCCACTGCATACATACAAAGAACTCGTGCAAGGTGATCTAGGTCAGCGGCTGTCACCGGGCACCACTTCGCCCTCCTCACGGCTCTTTCCGACCCTTTACGTTGTGGCTATGCTTGCAACTGCAGCATGAGGTGATTGTATTGGCAATTGAGAGTTGGATGCTAGCTTGGTGTCCTGACAAGAGATTTCACTGCCAGGCCTATTGTCCCCTAGTGTTATAACTAGGGTTTGCTGTCCTCCGGCAGCTCCTACTGTCCGAGAGTTTTCCGTTCATCGTTCATCATCGTCTCCGCCGATCGGACACAATGAATCTAATCACTTGGAACTGCAGTCGTATGCTTTCGCCCACGGCAGTTCAAAAGCTCTTGGATCTTCAAGGGCGTTTGTAAGCATATGTAATTTTCTTGTCTGCATCCCATCTGGATATAGCTAAGGCAACTGAGCTAAAGGTGAAGCTAGGTTTTGATCTTTTTCATATTGTTGATTGATAGTGACGGACGATCGGGAGGTCTTGTCCTTTTTACAATCTGTTAAATGAAGTGGTGTTAAATTATTCCTCGCCTAATTTTGAAGATGGTTTTTACAGCAATGCTTACGGTCACATGGAGTTATGATTCCGAGATCTGTCTGAACCATGTCAATCCTAACGTTTCTTCCTTTCGCAATAGGTAGCACCTTATATATTTATGTTTATTTGTTTACCTGCCATTAGTTGGATGTTTTTGCTTTATGAGGTTAACTCTTGTTGTTTGTTATACAATCACTGGCATGCACTGCTAGAATTTTGTCCCGAGTTTCAAGATTTCGCCGAGTTTATTCTGTTGGGAACTCGGCAAAATTATGCCTGCCCAGTTTGATCCAAAATTCAACTCAGCAGTGATAAGCAACTCGGCAGAGCTCTAGCTTTGCCAAGTTCTGATGAAAAAGTACTTGGCGAACAAAAAAAAACTCGGCGGAATATCAAGTTCGCCGAGTTCCCAACCGAAGGAACTAGACAAAGTTTGACATGCGGGCCATACCTTGCAGCAGGCGAAAGAGCCATGACGGTGGCCTTTGTTTGCCGAGTTTCATCTAATGGAAACTTGGAAACATTTTCATATTTTCATATTTTAAAATTAGAAATCCAGGCGTGCCCATCTTTGCCGAGTTCCAGATAGATTTTCATATTTAAAAATTAGAAATCCAGTGTGCCCATCTGTGTTATGTCTAACTATGTTCGTACTTAGATAATATTTGTGTATCATGACTGATGTATTATGGGTCCTTGTGACGCTGGCCTGTAATATAAGATTTATGTTTAAATATGTATCGTAGAGTTGTGTTGTGATATTGACGTCAGTCATGGTTCGTGGTCGTGCATGATACGTGTATGCTTAGTGCATGATTATAAATGAGGGTGTCACAGTGGTCGAGGAGGAGCCTGAGAGGAAAGGGGCAGAAGACTACAAAGGAGATGTACTTGCTGATGGGCGCGGATTGTCGGAGCGGATGGAGCATCGAATTGGGTGCACGCGAGTGGAGCACTCCATGACAGAGCACGAGGGGATTGAGGGGATCGGGAGGCAGGGAGGGAGTGGACATGGGGGATCCTTTGTTGAGGGGTTGGAGATGGGGGATCTGGGCTAGGGTTATATAGCTGAGGCAACTGAGGTAAGAGTGAAGCTAGGTATCACTAGTAAAAAACAGGGCTTTGGTCCAGGCCTGACTGAAGGAAATATGCCCTAGAGGCAATAATAAAGTTATTATTTATTTCCTTATATCATGATAAATGTTTATTATTCATGCTAGAATTGTATTAACCGGAAACATAATACATGTGTGAATACATAGACAAATAGAGTGTCACTAGTATGCCTCCACTTAACTAGCTCGTTAATCAAAGATGGTTATGTTTCCTAACCATGGACAAAGAGTTGTTATTTGATTAACGGGATCACATCATTAGGTGAATGATCTGATTGGCATGACCCATTCCATTAGCTTAGCACCCGATCGTTTAGTATGTTGCTATTGCTTTCTTCATGACTTATACATGTTCCTATGACTATGAGATTATGCAACTCCCGTTTGCCAGAGGAACACTTTGTGTGCTACCAAACATCACAACGTAACTGGGTGATTATAAAGGTGCTCTACAGGTGTCTCCAAAGGTACATGTTGGGTTGGCGTATTTCGAGATTAGGATTTGTCACTCCGATTGTCGGAGAGGTATCTCTGGGCCCTCTCGGTAATGCACATCACATAAGCCTTGCAAGCATTGCAATTAATGAGTTAGTTGTGAGATGATGTATTAAGGAACGAGTAAAGAGACTTGCCAGTAACGAGATTGAACTAGGTATAGGATACCGACGATCGAATCTCGGGCAAGTAACATACCGATGACAAAGGGAAGAACGTATGTTGTTATGCGGTCTGACCGATAAAGATCTTTGTAGAATATGTAGGAGCCAATATGAGCATCCAGGTTCCGCTATTGGTTATTGACCGGAGACGTGTCTCGGTCATGTCTACATTGTTCTCGAACCCGTAGGGTCCGCACGCTTAAGGTTACGATGACAGTTATATTATGAGTTTATGCATTTTGATGTACCGAAGTTTGTTCGGAGTCCCGGATGTGATCACGGATATGACGAGGAGTCTTGAAATGGTCGAGACATAAAGATTGATATATTGGAAGCCTATATTTGGATATCGGAAGTGTTCCGGGTGAAATCGGGATTTTACCGGAGTACCGGGAGGTTACCGGAACCCCCCGGGAGGTATATGGGCCTTAGTGGGCCTTAGTGGAAGAAGAGTAGAGGCGGCCAGGGCTGGGCCGCGCGCCCCTCCACCCCTAGTCAGAATAGGACAAGGAGAGAGGGGGCCGGCGCCCCCCTCCTTCTCTCTCTCTCTCTTTTCCCACCTCACGAATCCTATTCCAACTAGGAAAAGGGGGGAGTCCTACTCCCGGAGGGAGTAGGACTCCTCCTGGCGCACCCTATGATGGCCGGCCGGCCTTCCCCTCTTGAACCTTTATATACGGAGGCAGGGGCACCCCATAGAGACACAAGTTGATCCACGTGATCATATTCTTAGCCGTGTGCGGTGCCCCCTTCCACCATAGTCCTCGATAATATTGTAGCAGTGCTTAGG
The DNA here is from genome assembly GCF_002162155.2 of Triticum dicoccoides. Taxonomy (NCBI): domain Eukaryota; kingdom Viridiplantae; phylum Streptophyta; class Magnoliopsida; order Poales; family Poaceae; genus Triticum; species Triticum dicoccoides. Next base: position 31,204,473 of record NC_041390.1, on the reverse strand, counting down.
CGAAGCCCTGCGACGGTAGTACATCAAGATCGTCACCACGCTGTCGTGCTGACGGAACTCTTCCCCGACACTTTGCTGGATCGGAGTCCGGGGATCGTCATCAAGCTGAACGTGTGCTAGAACTCGGAGGTGCCGTAGTTTCGATGCTTGATCGGTCGGGCCGTGGAGACGTACGACTACATCAACCAAACGCTTCCGTTGTCGATCTACAAGGGTATGTAGATCATACTCTCCCCTCTCATTGCTATGCATCACCATGATCTTGCGTGCGCGTAGGAAATTTTTGAAATTACTACGTTCCCCACTGTGGAATCCGAGCCTAGGTTTTATATGTTGATGTTATATGCACGAGTAGAACACAAGTGAGTTGTGGGCGATATAAGTCATACTGCTTACCAGCATGTCATACTTTGGTTCGGCGGTATTGTTGGACGAAGCGGCCCGGAGCGACATTACGCGTATGCTTACGCGAGACCGGTTCTCCCGACGTGCTTTGCACATAGGTGGCTTGCGGGTGACAGTTTCTCCAACTTTAGTTGAACCGAGTGTGGCTACGCCCGGTCCTTGCGAAGGTTAAAACAGCACCAACTTGACAAACTATCGTTGTGGTTTTAATGCGTAGGTAAGATTGGTTCTTGCTTAAGCCCGTAGCAGCCACGTAAAACTTGCAACAACAAAGTAAAGGACGTCTAACTTGTTTTTGCAGGGCATGTTGTGATGTGATATGGTCAAGACATGATGCTAAATTTTATTGTATGAGATGATCATGTTTTGTAACCGAGTTATCGGCAACTGGCAGGAGCCATATGGTTGTCGCTTTATTGTATGCAATGCAATCGCCCTGTAATGCTTTACTTTATCACTAAGCGGTAGCGATAGTCGTAGAATCATAAGATTGGCGAGACGACAATGATGCTACGATGGAGATCAAGGTGTCGCGCCGGTGATGATGGTGATCACGACGGTGCTTCGAGGATAGAGATCACAAGCACAAGATGATGATGGCCATATCATATCACTTATATTGATTGCATGTGATGTTTATCTTTTATGCATCTTATCTTGCTTTGATTGACGGTAGCATTATAAGATGATCTCTCACTAAATTTCAAGATAAAAGTGTTCTCCCTGAGTATGCACCGTTGCCAAAGTTCCTCGTGCCCAGACACCACGTGATGATCGGGTGTGATAAGCTCTACGTCCATCTACAACGGGTACAAGCCAGTTTTGCACACGCAGAATACTCAGGTTAAACTTGACGAGCCTAGCATATGCAGATATGGCCTCAGAACACTGAGATCGAAAGATCGAGCGTGAATCATATAGTAGATATGATCAACATAGCGATGTTCACCATTGAAAATTACTCCATTTCATGTGATGATCGGTTATGGTTTAGTTGATTTGGATCACGTGATCACTTAGATGATTAGAGGGATGTCTATCTAAGTGGGAGTTCTTGAGTAATATGATTAATTGAACTTAAATTTATCATGAACTTAGTCCCTGGTAGTATCTTGCTTGTTTATGTTAATTGTAGATAAATGGCCCGTGTTGTTGTTCCGCTAAATTTTAATGCGTTCCTTGAGAAAGCAAAGTTGAAAGATGATGGTAGCAATTACATGGACTGGGTCCGTAACTTGAGGATTATCCTCATTGCTGCACAGAAGAATTCCGTCCTGGAAGCACCGCTGGGTGCCAGGCCTGCTGGTGGAGCAACACCAGATGTTATGAACGTCTGGTAGAGCAAAGCTGATGACTGCTCGATAGTTCAGTGTGCCATGCTTTACGACTTAGAATCGGGACTTCAACGACGTTTTGAACGTCATGGAGCATATGAGATGTTTCAGGAGTTGAAGTTAATATTTCAAGAAAATGCCCGGATTGAGAGATATGAAGTCTCCAATAAGTTCTATAGCTGCAAGATGGAGGAGAACAGTTCTGTCAGTGAGCATATACTCAAAATGTCTGGGTATAATAATCACTTGATTCAGATGGGAGTTAATCTTCTAGATGATTGCGTCATTGACAGAATTCTCCAATCACTGCCACCAAGCTACAAGAGCTTTGTGATGAACTATAATATGCAAGGGATGAATAAGACTATTCCCGAGCTCTTCGCAATACTGAAAGCTGCGGAGGTAGAAATCAAGAAGGAGCATCAAGTGTTGATGGTCAACAAGACCACTAGTTTCAAGAAAAAAGGGAAAAGGGAAGAAGAAGGGGAACTTCAAGAAGAAAAGCAAGCAAGTTGCTGATCAGGAGAAGAAACCCAAGTCTGGACCTAAGCCTGAAACTGAGTGCTTCTACTGCAAGCAGACTGGTCACTGGAAGCGGAACTGCCCCAAGTATTTGGCGGATAAGAAGGATGGCAAGGTGAACAAAGGTATATGTGATATACATGTTGTTGATGTGTACCTTACTAGAGCTCGCAGTAGCACCTGGGTATTTGATACTGGTTCTGTTGCTAATATTTGCAACTCGAAACAGGGACTACGGATTAAGCGAACACTGGCAAAGGACGAGGTGACGATGCGCGTGGGAAATGGTTCTAAAGTCGATGTGATCGCGGTCGGCACGCTACCTCTACATCTACCTTCGGGATTAATATTAGACCTAAATAATTGTTATTTGGTGCCAGCGTTGAGCATGAACATTATATCTGGATCTTGTTTAATGCGAGACGGTTATTCATTTAAATCAGAGAATAATGGTTATTCTATTTATATGAGTAATATCTTTTATGGTCATGCACCTTTGAAGAGTGGTCTATTTTTGATGAATCTCGATAGTAGTAACACACATATTCACAATATTGAAGCCAAAAGATGCAGAGTTGATAATGATAGTGCAACTTATTTGTGGCACTGCCGTTTAGGTCATATCGGTGTAAAGCGCATGAAGAAACTCCATACCGATGGACTTTTGGAACCTCTTGATTATGAATCACTTGGTACTTGCGAACCGTGCCTTGTGGGCAAGATGACTAAAACACCGTTCTCCGGTACAATGGAGAGAGCAACAGATTTGTTGGAAATCATACATACAGATGTATATGGTCCGATGAATGTTGAGGCTCGTGGCGGATATCGTTATTTTCTCACCTTCATAGATGATTTAAGCAGATATGGGTATATCTACTTAATGAAGCATAAGTCTGAAACATTTGAAAAGTTCAAAGAATATCAGAGTGAAGTTGAAAATCATCGTAACAAGAAAATAAAGTTTCTGCGATCTGATCGTGGAGGAGAATATTTGAGTTACGAGTTTGGTCTACATCTGAAACAATGCGGAATAGTTTCGCAACTCACGCCACCCGGAACACCTCAGCGTAATGGTGTGTTCGAACGTCGTAATCGTACTTTACTTGATATGGTGCGATCTATGATGTCTCTTACAAATTTACCGCTATCATTTTGGGGTTATGCTTTAGAGACGGCTGCATTCACGTTAAATAGGGCACCATCAAAATCCGTTGATACGACACCTTATGAACTATGGTTTGGCAAAAACCAAAGTTGGCATTTCTTAAAGATTGGGGCTGCGATGCTTATGTGAAAAAGCTTCAACCTGATAAGCTCGAACCCAAATTGGAGAAATGTATCTTCATAGGATACCTAAAGGAGACTGTTGGGTACACCTTCTATCATAGATCCGAAGGCAAGACATTCGTTGCTAAGAATGGATCATTTCTAGAGAAGGAGTTTCTCTCGAAAGAAGTGAGTGGGAGGAAAGTAGAACTTGACGAGGTAACTGTACCTGCTCCCTTATTGGAAAGTGGTACATCACAGAAACCTGTTTCTGCGACACCTACACCAATTAGTGAGGAAGCTAATGATAATGATCATGAAACTTCAGAACAAGATACTACTGAACCTCGTAGATCAACCAGAGTAAGATCCGCGCCAGAGTGGTAAGGTAATCCTGTTCTGGAAGTCATGCTACTAGATCATGATGAACCTACGAACTATGAAGAAGCGATGGTGAGACCAGATTCCGAAAAATGGCTTGAAGCCATGAAATCTGAGATGGGATCCATGTATGAGAACAAAGTATGGACTTTGGTTGACTTGCCCGATGATCGGCAAGCAATTGAGAATAAATGGATCTTCAAGAAGAAGACTGACGCTGACGGTAATATTACTGTCTACAAAGCTCGACTTGTCGCAAAAGGTTTTCGACAAGTTCAAGGGGTTGACTACGATGAGACCTTCTCACCCGTAGCGATGCTTAAGTCTGTCCCAATCATGTTAGCAATTGCCGCATTTTATGATTATGAAATTTGGCAGATGGATGTCAATACTGCATTCCTGAATGGATTTCTGGAAGAAGAGTTGTATATGATACAACCAGAAGGTTTTGTCGATCCAAAGGGAGCTAACAAAGTGTGCAAGCTCCAGCGATCCATTTATGGACTGGTGCAAGCCTCTCGGAGTTGGAATAAACGCTTTGATAGTGTGATCAAAGCATTTGGTTTTATACAGACCTTTGGAGAAGACTGTATTTACAAGAAAGTGAGTGGGAGCTCTGTAGCATTTCTGATATTATATGTGGATGACATATTACTGATTGGAAATGATATAGAATTTCTGGATAGCATAAAGGGATACTTGAATAAGAGTTTTTTAATGAAAGACCTCGGTGAAGCTGCTTACATATTAGGCATAAAGATCTATAGAGATAGATCAAGACGCTTAATTGGACTTTCACAAAGCACATACCTTGACAAGATTTTGAAAAAGTTCAAAATGGATCAAGCAAAGAAAGGGTTCTTGCCTGTGTTACAAGGTGTGAAGTTGAGTCAGACTCAATGCCCGACCACTGCAGAAGATAGAGAGAAAATGAAAGATGTTCCCTATACTTCAGCCATAGGCTCTATCATGTATGCAATGCTGTGTACCAGACCTGATGTGTGCCTTGCTATAAGTCTAGCAGGGAGGTACCAAAGTAATCCAGGAGTGGATCACTGGACAGCGGTCAAGAACATCCTGAAGTACCTGAAAAGGACTAAGGATATGTTTCTCGTATATGGAGGTGACAAAGAGCTCATCGTAAACGGTTACCTTGATGCAAGCTTTGACACTGATCCGGATGATTCTAAATCGCAAACCGGATACGTGTTTACATTAAACGATGGAGCTGTCAGTTGGTGCAGTTCTAAACAGAGCGCCGTGGCGGGATCTACGTGTGAAGCGGAATACATAGCTGCTTCGGAAGCAGCGAATGAAGGAGTCTAGATGAAGGAGTTCATATCCGATCTAGGTGTCATACCTAGTGCATCGGGTCCAATGAAACTCTTTTGTGACAATACTGGTGCAATTGCCTTGGCAAAGGAATCCAGATTTCACAAGAGAACCAAGCACATCAAGAGACGCTTCAATTCCATCCGGGATCTAGTCCAGGTGGGAGACCTAGAGATTTGCAAGATACATACGGATCTGAATGTTGCAGACCCATTGACTAAGCCTCTTCCACGAGCAAAACATGATCAACACCAAGGCTCCATGGGTGTTAGAGTCATTACTGTGTAATCTAGATTATTGACTCTAGTGCAAGTGGGCGACTGAAGGAAATATGCCCTAGAGGCAATAATAAAGTTATTATTTATTTCCTTATATCATGATAAATGTTTATTATTCATGCTAAAATTGTATTAACCGGAAACATAATACATGTGTGAATACATAGACAAATAGAGTGTCACTAGTATGCCTCTACTTAACTAGCTCGTTAATCAAAGATGGTTATGTTTCCTAACCATGGACAAAGAGTTGTTATTTGATTAACGGGATCACATCATTAGGTGAATGATCTGATTGACATGACCCATTCCATTAGCTTAGCACCCGATCGTTTAGTATGTTGCTATTACTTTCTTCATGACTTATACATATTCCTATGACTATGAGATTATGCAACTCCCGTTTGCCAGAGGAACACTTTGTGTGCTACCAAACGTCACAACGTAACTGGGTGATTATAAAGGTGCTCTACAGGTGTCTCCAAAGGTACATGTTGGGTTGGCGTATTTCGAGATTAGGATTTGTCACTCCGATTGTCGGAGAGGTATCTCTGGGCCCTCTCGGTAATGCACATCACATAAGCCTTGCAAGCATTGCAACTAATGAGTTAGTTGTGAGATGATGTATTACGGAACGAGTAAAGAGACTTGCCAGTAACGAGATTGAACTAGGTATAGGATACCAACGATCGAATCTCGGGCAAGTAACATACCGAAGACAAAGGGAACAACGTATGTTGTTATGCGGTCTGACCGATAAAGATCTTCGTAGAATATGTAGGAGCCAATATGAGCATCCAGGTTCTGCTATTGGTTATTGACCGGAGACGTGTCTCGGTCATGTCTACATTGTTCTCGAACCCGTAGGGTCCACACGCTTAAGGTTATGATGACAGTTATATTATGAGTTTATGCATTTTGATGTACCGAAGTCTGTTCGGAGTCCCGGATGTGATCACGGACATGACGAGGAGTCTCGAAATGGTCAAGACATAAAGATTGATATATTGGAAGCCTATATTTGGATATCGGAAGTGTTCCGGGTGAAATCGGGATTTTACCGGAGTACCGGGAGGTTACCGGAACCCCCCGGGAGGTATATGGGCCTTAGTGGGCCTTAGTGGAAGAAGAGTAGAGGCGGCCAGGGCTGGGCCGCGCGCCCCTCCACCCCTAGTCCGAATAGGACAAGGAGAGAGGGGGCCGGCGCCCCCCTCCTTCTCTCTCTCTCTCTCTCTCTCTTTTCCCACCTCACAAATCCTATTCCAACTAGGAAAGGGGGGGAGTCCTACTCCCGGAGGGAGTAGGACTCCTCCTGGCGCGCCCTATGATGGCCGGCCAGCCTCCCCCTCTTGAACCTTTATATACGAAGGCAGGGGCACCCCATAGAGACACAAGTTGATCCACGTGATCATATTCTTAGCCGTGTGTGGTGCCCCCTTCCACCATAGTCCTCGATAATATTGTAGCGGTGCTTAGGCGAAGCCCTGCGACGGTAGTACATCAAGATCGTCACCACGCCGTCGTGCTGACGGAGCTCTTCCCCGACACTTTGCTGGATCGGAGTCCAAGGATCGTCATCGAGCTAAACGTGTTCTAGAACTCGGAGGTGCCGTAGTTTTGGTGCTTGATCGGTCGGGCCGTGGAGACGTACGACTACATCAACCAAACGCTTCCGTTGTCGATCTACAAGGGTACATAGATCATACTCTCCCCTCTCGTTGTTATGCAGCACCATGATCTTGCGTGTGCGTAGGAAATTTTTGAAATTACTACGTTCCCCAACACTGACAAGGGCATTAATCCCGATTCCCCTACGAACCGGGACTAATGGGTGCATTAGTCCCGGTTCATGAGGCCAGGGCACCGGCTGGGCCTCGGCGACCATTGATCCCGGTTCGTCTGACCCCATTGGTCCTAGTTCCAGACACGAACCGGGACCAATGAGCCTTGCTCCTGGCCCACAACCTTTAGTCCCATTTGGTGGCTGGAACCGGGACCAAATGTGGTCCTTTAGTCCCGTTTCTAGCCACAAACTGGCACTAATGAGAAGCTTATATATAGTGCCCGCGCGCTCAGCTCAGCTCACTGCTCTATGTTTTTTGGGAGAGGTGTGTGAGAGGTGTATTGTGCTCTAGCTCACCTCCTATGCACATGAGGTGTTCAATGCAATGCCCGAGCCACATTTAAGTTTTCTCCTCTCGAAGCTCCTTGTCCAACCTCTATTTTTCTCAAGATTTGTCTAGGTTTGGTAGTCCGTTCTGTCCCGTCCTTGTCCTCATCGTCGTCAATCGCCCGCGCCGATCTCGTCCTCGGCATCACCGTGGTGTGCCTCTTATTCTTATCTTTTTTCTATAAGAAAAAAGTTCTTACTTGTATGATTTAGATATATACTTCTGTATTTTTCTTACTTTTATAATTGTTTGTTATTATATAGTGCGATGGTTTTGGTATCTGCCTCCGTCGGCCCTCATCCTGTCTATGATTCGGATGTGGTATATATTATCTTTTATAACTATTAGGTTCATTTAGTGTTTATGACAATTATACCGACCAACGTGACATAGAAGTTTTTATCTAGGAGCACTAGTAAAAAACCGGGCTTTCGTCACAATGGAATATACACATTAGTCCCGGTTGCATTACGAACCGGGACTAATGTGAGCATTAGTCCCGGTTCGAGCGGCTAAAGCATTAGTCCTACTTAAAATGGGCCCTTTAGTCCCGGTTTGAGACATGAACCGGGACAAAAGGGCATCGCACCCTTTAGTCCCGACTCGTGTCTCAAACCGGGTCTAAAGGTACACGAACTGAGACAAAAGGTCATCGCACCCTTCAGTCCCGGTTTAGTCCCGCTTCGTGTCTCAAACAACCTTTAGTCCCGACCGGGACTAAAGGGTGCGATGCCCTTTTGTCCCGGTTCATGTCTCAAACCGGGACTAAAGGGCCCATTTCTCAGAGTAGGTACGAATGAGAGGTCTCAAATATTGCTGTCGTAGAAACCGATGATTGGAGGGTTGCAGTGATGGTGATGACGGAAGCGGTGGGAGAAGCCCGGGTCGGAGATGAGGAGGCGCCAGCGCCTACACACGGCGGAGGCACGGGGAAGGGATGACGGATGCGGAGGCAGGCAAAGGAGGATCTCGAAGAGCAAGTCATCAACTTCCAGGGGCGCCCTGGGGTGTGGGCGAAGGCTACTGCTCATCTCGCCCTCCTCATGGGTCATGCAGGATGTGGTGGAATCGGCAAAGCAACACCGGCCCAAAGTGAATCACGAAGCATTAGCGCACCTTCAACTTGTAATATTAGCTGCCGGATGAACTGCTGAGCAGAACTCGCGAGTTTTTTATTGATCGATATCTGAATCCCTGGTAGACGCTACTGTTGAAATTTTGCTAGTAGGCCTTTGGCCCAAAGCCCAACTAAAATTCTGAAATTTTCTTGGCCCATTCATGCATATATGTGAGTGGAGTGAGTGAGACTAAAGTTTAGTCCCACTCCGAAAGTTGAGAGAGAGTTGCGCCTTTGGCCAAAGCCCAACTAAAATTCTGAAATTCTCTTGGCCCATTCATACACACATGTGAGTGGAGTGAGTGAGACTAAAATTTAGTCCCACCCCGTAAATTGAGAGAGTTGCACCTCTTTATAAGGTGAGGTCTTCTACCACTTGTATGAGCATGAGAAGATGAGACATACACACGCGCTCCTCCTCCTCGCTCGCCTCGCCTCGTCACGACGTGCCGCGGGTTGCGGGATTGAGTCGAGGACAGAGCTATGCACATTGTCTATATTTTTGGTGCTCACGAAAAATTAATGACTCATTAATTATTAATTAACTGACGCGTTAATTACTGAACCGTTTCCGATTCTTTTGGATCGTGACGACTCGGACGTGGGGTTTACTTCCACGACCTACCTGGCCCGCACTATATAGTCAGGCAGGCATCTACCCTAGCCGTCGCCGCTTCGTATGGTTTCGCACCACCGTTTCAGATCATTGCGCCGCCAAGCAAGTCTTCTCCATCCCTCCTTTCGGCATGCACTGGGAGAAGGGACAGCAGGCCTCCGGAACCCCGCCTCCCGTGATAATGTACGGGAGAGGGGCGATCAGGTTTTTGGAGAGCGCACTTGCGCGATTGCTGGCAGCGACGACTTCGCCAACGACGACTTCTTTCCCGACCTCGGCAATCTCATCCTCGACGACATGGGCGACAACGTCAACGCCGACGGGGAGGGGGAGTGGTAGGAGGGGCAGTATGGGTGTAGATGCGAAGCGGGAGGGGAGGGAGAGGCAGCAGAGGAGAGTCGCGCTGTTTTACTTGACAGAGCAAAGTGAGAGTAAAAATAGGGAAACTTGTAGGGAAATGAGTAAAATTATACCCCACTAGGCCGGATTGGGGATCGGCTAGGTGCCGATTAGTGGAGTAAAAAGCAAAATATATTCCACTAACCGGTTATAAGGGATTAGTTAGAAATGCCCTGATCATACCTCTCTCTTCCCATGCAACTCTATCTCACCCACTCCTTCAATTCCCCCTTACATGATCTATTCTTCCAGATCGGGTCTTTTTTTTAACACATTACATACGTGAGCGCTTATATATACGCAAATACAATCATCCCTATGAATGGGCACCCTATCCCTATGAGCACCTTCGAGAGACCAAGCTAGCATATCATCTTGAGAGTTTACGAAGTCATCATAGACACCTCGTAGTTGACGGGAACGTCTCCTTCCACTGAACACGCATTGCCGGAAATCCTGAAATAATCCAGAATAAATGCAAGCACCAGAACTTGAAGCCTAGTGGGCTATGGATATCACTGTTCACCTAACCATTCAATCACATGTTGGTTCGTACGGGTCGTTACATGGTTCTATACTAGCATATAACCTTTTTTAGTTCAGTATATCTATTTTTAAAAGAGCTTTTTATCTATTTTTTAAAGAGCTGTATATTGATTTTTTAGGTTAAAACGTTCTGGGCTTTATTCCAACTACTAGTAAGCGTGCACGTGCAACGCACGTATTCATTAACACATAAATTGTACTCATTTATATGCAATAAGGGCATATACACATAAAAATATAGGAGTGGCCAAGTGTAAATCGACTGGAAATTTAAACTGGGCAATCGATTCTTCCCGGCCATCCGATGCAAAATGAACAACACGATCCCTTGTTCAACCTCGGGACTTTCTTCTACCTCAGACAGTTTCTTCCCCCAGCCGTCCCACGGACCACCGGCCAGACCGACCACCACCGCCCGGCCCTCCCTGGAACCTCCTCCCACCGCCGTGTCGCCACCGCCCCTGGCCATCCCTCTTCCCCCGGGCCTCGCTTGTTTTTTCCCCGGGAATCTTCATCATTGCCGTGCTGCCGCCCCCACCACTGTCGTGCTGCCTCCCCCACCCCTACCCTAAGATAGATGATGAGGTAGCTTGCGGTGAGCTTCTTCCTCCCCTCCGGTGAGCTTCTTCCTCCTCTTCGCCTGTTTCTCCCTTCAACCAAAATCGACGGGCCCGAATTCGAAAGTCAGGCGACTGACATGCAGCTATTGTGTAAATATATATACCTCGTGCACATCAGACATCATTTTTACCGTTAAAAAAAGTATGGAAGCGGAAATATCATTCAATTCATCTATTGGTAAAAAAAGTAAATTGGACAACACCAGATGCTATATCTGACTTGACCAAAAAAGGCTAAAAAACCAACTAAAAAAGAGAAGGTAAAAGAAAAAGACACACCGGACGCCCCCTCTCAGTTCTCGCCTCGTCACCTACCTTCCCTTATCCCTTCACTTTCTCCCCACTGCTCCTTATTCCATGGTGGCCACAAGCCCACAACTCTCTCACTCTCTCCTCAAGCCGCCCCTCCTGTTCGTCCCCACCGCCGGCGCGAGGTCTCGCACTCTTCCCACTCTTCTCAGCCCCTCCTCTTCGAATCGGTCGCCGAAGTGCCCGAGGATCCGCTCGAGCTCGGTATGGTCGCTGGGCGCCGGACAAAGGCCGACGCGGAGGCGCGGGACTTGCCTCCACCAGATCGGCGGCTGTGGCAATCATGTGTCGCAACCTCCGCGGCTGGTGCCTTCCTTTCCATCTCGCTCGTCGGCGGCTCCCACCACCCTGTGCGTGCGACTGCGCTACGCCGTGCAATGCCCATGTGCGGCAGCAGTGCCGCGGTGACTGGTCCCCTGCAAGTGCAAGCCGGTGCCGGTAGACGATCTATTCCCCACTTCGGCTTTCATATATGCTTATTTCTGATTTGAGATACTCCCCATTACCCACTTCTGCTAATCCTTAATTTCTAGAGTGAATTCTGGTTTTTACCCCCTATTTTGACATTTTTGACACTAATTACCTCATTTAGCCGGATTTCATCCATTTTACCCCATTTAGCAAAAGTGTTACCACAATTTACCCTAATCTAATTTTTGTGTGCGTTCTGACTGGCTCGCATGCCACGTCAACAGTTTTTTTCTAACTATTTTTCTTGCTACTCAGCTCGTTTCCTGTTTGAAGTATTATGATGGGACGACTATGCTTGATCAGTGTGGCATATTACCATTGAATAAATTATCGAAGAATTTTTTACTGATATAATTTAAAATCATGTATGTTTTTCTTCATTTATCATATAGGGCCTTAAGTATGCATGGTTCTATGGATTAGATGTGTTGAAATATACTACTTTACTTACTCTGATACACCTACAAATCTGAATATCTAGGTAGCAAATGTGTTAACAGGAAGAGTGTTAATACATGTATAAGTGATAGCATCTGTTGCTACTTGCTAGCTGTAAAAGAATTTTGGATCTTTGTATCTTATGATGCATGCTGAAACATGTTTATTTACCTTATTAGAGTAGATTATGATTTATTATGATTGCAACCACTAATTCATTTATATTCTTCCTGCACAAAGCGGATGGCAACCAAGATGTGGAGTGTTAGGGCATCTCCAGAGCCACCCCCAGGAAGGCCTTCCCAGATGTTTTTTTTTGCGCCGGCGCCGAAAAATCGGCCCAGTCGCGCCCCCAGGAGCCCGATTTTCGCCGGCTTGGGCCGAAAACAGCGCCGGCGGACCCAGGCCGAACCCGGCGCGCTGGGGGGCACCCGGGGGCGCCGGGGCGAACTATTTTGGCGCGAAACAGCCGCGGGCCCGCCGCGTCAGTGACTCTACCCTCTTCTCGGTCCTTCGTCGTCCTCATCGCCTCGTTTCCCGCGGCGAATCAATGCCAAAGCTGCCGCACCGGTCAGCCTGCGCCATTGATGCCTCACGGGCGGCGCAGTGAAGACCGGATGACGCGCGTCCCTCGCCCTCCCTCGCCCGCCACGCGTACTCACGACGGCTCGCGCACGGGCGGCGCCTCGGCCTATATAAGACGCGCCCCAAAGCACTCGGCGACTCATACTCTCTCGCCGTCGTCGTTCCTCCCTCGCCTTTCTCTCGCCGTCGTCGTTCCTCCTTCGCCTCTCTCTCGCCGTCTCCAGCACCCATGGCCGAGCGCTTCCCAGGCGACGGCGCGGCGGCGAACGGATTCGGCCGCCGCCATCTTCATGAGAGTGAGGCTCGCCTCCTTTTCGAGGCCGAGTACCCGGTCCCGCCGGACATACGGGTACTCGGGGCGTGGAGGATCAGCGCCGGCGGCGTGCCGGTGCCCTCGATACCCACCGGCGCGGCGCGGCGTGCGGAGATCGCACACATCCGCTCGTTCCTGCCGCGTGCGGCGAGGGAGGGGCCACGGTACATACCCGACAGCCCGCTCTGGGAGCCCTACTTCCGCCGCCGTCATGCCGAGCAGCTCGAGGCCACCAACGGCGTCGAGCCCTCCGGCAGGCTCAACGCCGTCGGCTGGCGTCGGTGGTGGGGCGTGCCCGGGCGCAAGTTGGAGGCCGTCCTCAAGTACATCGAGGGCGGCAACACGCCGCGCCTCGAGTACCCCGCCCCCCCTTCCTTCTCACGCCGCCGGGGAAGCTCCTGGACCCCGAGGCGCATGGAGACCGGGGGGTCCTCCTCCTCGTCCGGCGGCTCGCCCTGCCTCCGCCCCGTCAAGCCGGAGCCCCAGGGCACGCCGGTCAGCGCGCGCACCTGCAGCTCCGACGTCCGCATCGGCGCCAATGCCTCCCCACCCACCGGCCGCTTCGTCCTCGTCGAGCCAAAGCCGGAGCCCGGCCTCCCCGCGGAGTACGAGGAGATAGCCCTGCGCGGCTTCTCCGACGAGGACGCCCTGCGGTGGGCGCGGGACGACTACCTCCGCGACGAGATGGTCCGGCAGCGCCGGGCCCTGGAGGAGATCGCTGCCCGCAAGCGTGGGCGCGAGGACAAGCACGGCGTCGTGGTCCTCGACAGCGACGACGACGACGACGACGCCCTCGGACCGTCCAACCCGCCGCGCCAACCGGGACAGGGATGCAGCAGGGACGGCGGAGGCGTAGGCGGGGGCGGTGACGACGACGACGACGACGATGACGGTGACTACACGCGGTTCTACAGCCTCCTCGGCATGTAGAACCGCGTGGGCGGGCGGCGAGGGAGACGGCAGGGGTAGCCCGCGGTAGTTTTTTCCTTTTTTTGTAAAATATGTTTATGTTTGAACGAACTCGCCGATGTTTGCGTTAAATTTGAGTCGTTTTTGCGCCGTATTTGACTTTTTTGACTAACCGTGGGCGCCGTGACTGGGGGACATCATGCCCCCAGTGCGCGGTTTAGCGCCGGTGCGCCCCCAGGGGACGATTTTTTGCCCCTCCCGGGGGGCCAACGGCTGGAGATGCCCTTAGGCATATTTTACATGTCCGTGGATACAAGAATCCAGAGCTAGAGATGATTGAGAGGGGTTTCATTAGTTATTTAGATATAAAGGATAAGATCAAGGAATTGGGTTCCAACCCTTGGGACAACGTTTATTACCATAAGAAGGTGGCCAATGGGAACTCCATGGTTGAGTTAACAGATGATGCAGGCATGATAAACATGCTAGAGGAATTTGATGCTTATACGGAAATCAGTTTGCATGTTTGATTGGGGCGAGCAACGCAAATGAGAAGTCACTGGAGGCGAGCGTGGCGCACGGCCGATTTGGGCGTTGTGCGTTGGCCGTGATGCGAGTGACCGTCATCGGGCCGAGCCGATCGGGAGAAGCTACGTGGCCCGGTTCAAAATTGAGAAAAATAGCCAAGAAAAATCACTAATGTGGCATCTGCCAGCTGGACCTAACAATTGTGACTGACCGGTCAGAATGCTCAAAAAAATTTAAACAGGGTAAATTGTGGCAACATTTTTGTTAAATGGGGTAAAATGGATGAAATCTCGCTAAATGGAGTAATTAGTGTCAAAAATGTCAAAATAGGGGGTAAAAACCGGAATTCACTCTAATTTCTACCCATTCCTGAATATACATAGGTAGCTCAGTAGTCTAGTTTAAGCATGAGAGTCATTTTAGAATTAGGGAGAAAAATTAGAAGTTGTTCGATTAGACGTTCTTAACTTGGTTGCAGCAACTGTTATGAGTGGGGATTTTAGTTAGTTAATATTATTGAGGCAACCATGCTGCAATAAAGTTGATTGTTGATAGGTAGATTTGAAATCTGGGTGGCTAGGGGCGCTAGGGACCAAGACAGATGAGGTTGATTTGGCTTCATCCTGCCAAAGAAAGTTACTTCTTTTTTGAAAAGTGAAAGCATGTTTTTAGAAGTTCCCAAATGCGAGCTTTATAGCAAATAAAAGAGGATCAAGAGAAGCATAGTAGGATAAGTATGTATGACTCTAGGATAATACAGGTTGAAGAGTGAATAATTGATAATGTAGGATAATGATGATGCTATGGCTGTCATATAGAGGGCGATGGTTGGCTAAAAGAGCTTATCACCTCAAAAATTCCTTTTCTTGGAATAACTTCCTTTATTAGAAGTCCATAAACATCTCTGGCATCTTCAGTACTACTTACGGCAGCTACACACAAGTGATATTCATGATGTAGCACAACCTTTTAGATATATTTCTTGTTGTCCCCGACCCCTGGTTACATCAGAAGTGTGTTTGCAGGCTTACAAGAAATGGATATTGAAGACCATCTAAGAGTCAGGGAATTTGTTTGATCCTAAATTTTTGGAACTCTGAACACAAAGATGGGAATGGGGAGGCATACCTGCCTGCCATATACATCAACCCGAAGCTTTTGAGCATTGTACAGAACAAGTAATTGACAGGTTTACTTCATGATAGTCTTGGATTTGGTTTGGCCAAAATGATCAAGTACTTACTACATAATTTCTGAATTTACCAGTTATTTGTTGAATGCATCAGTTAGACAAAGGTGATACATCAGAGCGTCTCTTTAATAGAAACAACTTAATTTTGGAGGACTACCATGTTCCCAAATCCTAGCTCTGCTGTTGATTCTACCTAAATTTATTTTAGTAGATTTTCTATTGTAAAATCCAAACTGTTTCCGAGCCTATATGTTTTGTTTCATATTGTTGTTTATCATGCAATACTTATCCTGCAGCCATCTGATATGCAAATTTGATAATAGAAGGTGACCAAATTTGTGTACAGGAAAATGCATATTCTTGGACTGGGTTTTCTTCTCCACTCTATTGGACCAAGTTACAAATAGATCATACTGACTGGGTTTTATTCATCCAGTCATACCAATTCAAGCACTATACTGTTAAAACAATATGATGGAGGGCTCCAGTTTGATGCAATGTTAAAATTCATGTTGAAGTCATAGGAAGTAGATCTATTATGGTTTGTACAAAATTGATGCATTCATCATCACACTGTTGTAAATATGCAAATTTGAGAGTGAAGAGCATTGTTATAAAGATGCAACTTTGATAGGGATTAGGGAAGCAATGAAGTATGCACATTATGTTAAATAGAATTTCCTATAAAATCAGGAACTGATCGGCCCCATCACATTAACCCAATTGAATATCCTGTAAAATCATACCATGTTCCTTTGGTGCAGGCAGGTGCGTTGCCTGAGGAGTTCGTCGGCGCTGATGTCGGCGACTGTGGAAGGCGGCGATGGCCAACAGTGGCTGGGCGGCGAGGGCACAACAGTGGCTTGGCAGCACCGATGTCTGACTGTAGTGTGCGTCTAAACGGCGACATCAAAGAAGACATCGAGATTAACTGGGATGGAACTGGCCACGTATTGCGCGCAAGAGGATAGTCTGCACCTGCATTGGCCAGAAGCGCGTCGTCGCGGGCGTCGTCCGCTATGCATGGCGGCGATGGCGCAGGAGAGGCTGGGCGGCTGCGACGTACGTCCAGGTTGGCAAAGGCAGGTAGATCGAGCTGATTCCCATAAGTTTAGCCATTTATTGTGAGGCGGACGTGTTTATTCCCGTTAATTATGACAAATCTTCTGTAGTTGATTGGAACTGTCTGTTATTTTTTTTGCGGGGTAGGTGGAACTGTTCGATCGATGGCAGAGTTTCGTCCGCTAATGTAAATCGCTAAACGTACACGGGGGAGGTCTGACTTTTATGTGGACGGTTAGATGCCTGATCCTGGGGTGGTAATTTGTCTTGTCTGGCCTGTGTATGTTTAACCGGGTGGGCATAGTGAAGAATATATTTACTTGTTTAATAGTAGTAGAGATAAAATGAACATTTTGAGCTTCAGTCTCAATTCCAGTGTAAGTTTGGGCCGATCCACTACATTCGTTCCATCCACACATACTGTGCGAATAAGTAAATTTACCGGAATCGGGATGTAGTGAAGCATCCGCCGTCCATGTCAACATCAAGATGCACCTATCTTTTGACTAATAAGCTAAGGAATTTTTGTGGGGTGAAATACATCTCTGTACAAGTCTGACACCACCTCACTAATACGTGAACATGCCCCATAACCTTTCCATCTGGTCATGCATGTGTACTCCGGGACCACTCAACCTATAGTACCAACATTTTACTTTCTTGTTGTTAGACTAAGTATATATTAGATATACGTGTTGTAACATAACCTGTATTTGTACGGTTCCCTCTTATAAATATATGACAGCCGTACCCACCAAGGGCATCGAGCATTGTTTCAAACCCTATTTTGTCTAACATGGTATCAGACGACGCGTTCGATCCGCGCCGTGCTTCCGCCTCCTCTGCCGCCGCCGCGTCGGCCCCCGCCGCCGTGCCGCCTCCGTCAACCCTGGCGATGGAATCGCCTTTCATGGCCTCCACGCCGCTCGCCTGGGCCCGTCCGGCTGCATCGGGCTCGCGTCCACCAGCGCCCCGATCGCCCGCGATGCATCCATCGCTCGCCCATGATGCATCTCTGGAGCCAAACTCCTACGTTGCCTCCGCACAACTACCCCGTGATGGATTGAACTCCCATGTGCAGCCCCGTGATGGATTGAACTCCCGTGTGCAGCCCCGTGATGGATTGATTTCTCGTGATGCGTCTCTGCCGCAGAATTTCTACAACACGGCTGCGTCGCTGCCCTACGGCGGGACTCCGTCTCGTGATCTGCCGCCGGCTTTAGGCCCTCATGGTGCCCCCGTCCAGGTACCCTACGGGGGGCCGTATCCCGCGCCGTACGTTGCGCCGTCGCCAGCGCAGTATGCTCCGTCCTCCGCGGTGTCCTACGAGGCGCCGTATGGCGCGCCCTACGCCGCCCCTGCGCCGTACACCGCGCTGCCCCTGCAGCCCTACGGCGCATCTCCCACGGCGCCCTACGGTCATCACCAACACTACCGTGCGCCTCCGTCAGCCGATGCGCTGATTCCATACAGTGCTCCTCCGACGTATGACTCGCAGCTCTCCGCACCGGTGGCTGAACCAGGACCGTTCCACTTTGCTCATCTGGTAACGGTGAAGCTCTCTGCCGACAACTACCTCCTGTGGCGCGCTCAGGTGTTGCCGCTGATGCGTAGTCACTACCTTGAGGGGTATGTCGACGGTACGCTGCCGTGTCCCCCGGCCATGGTTCCGGTGCCCTCGGCCGCTGGTGGCTCCGTCATGGTGTCCAACCCTGCTCATCGTCGGTGGATCGCTCAGGATCAAGCTATTTTGGGTGCCATTCAGTCCTCGCTCACTCCCTCCGTGGCCGGCATGGTGGTCTTTGCCGCAACGTCGAGGGACGCATGTGCCACGCTCGACTCCAGCTTCTCCTCGCAGTCGCTGGCCCGTTCCTCTGCCATTCGCAACCAGCTGGGTGAGGTCAAGAAAAATGATCTCTCCGTCACGGCCTTCTTCAACAAGGTCAAAAGTTTGGCTGATACACTGTCGTCTATTGGGAAGCCTCTCCGTGACGAGGAGTTTACTTCGTTCATTCTCAATGGGCTTGATGAGGACTATGATTCTCTTGTTGAAAATATCAATGGACGTGACACGCCGATGCCGCCTCGCGATCTCTACGCACGCCTCCTCAACACCGAACAGAGGCTCGCTGCTCGCCGCTCCGTTGGCGTCTACACGGAGGGTCCTTCTGCGAACGCTGCTCTCCGCGGGGGCGCCCGCGGTGCCAAGCAGAAAGCGCCGCCGACCTCGGGCAACCAGCCCCGTCCGCCCGCTCCACCTCAGACGGGTGGCCGCAAGCGGCTCCACTGCGAGGCATGTGGTGGTGGGGTTGAGTGTCAACTCTGCGGCATTGAGGGGCACTTGGCGTCTCGCTGCCATCGTCGCTTTAAACGAGATTTTCTTGGCATTGGAAACAATGGGAAGGGCAATGAGAAGCAAGCTGCTCTCGCTACACCGGATCCCGGGTTCACTCCTTCATACTCGGTGGATCCTGCCTGGTACATGGACACGGGCGCTACGGACCATTTGACGAGCCAGCTTGACAAGCTGGCCACTCGCCAGCCCTACACCGGTCACGATCAGGTCCGCACAGCCAATGGATCAGGTATGCCCATCTCACATGTTGGTCAGGCATCTCTCCTTTCACGTACCACTAAAACCTTGCGTCTGCTTGATGTCCTTCGTGTTCCTTCAGTCACACGTAGTTTACTCTCGGTTCCTAAATTAACTCGTGACAACAATGTGTTTGTTGAGTTTCACCCTTTCCATTTTTTTGTTAAGGATCGGGACACGAGGGACGTTCTTCTTAGTGGTCGAGCTCGCGACGGCTTATATGCGCTTGATGTGCCACGAGTCTCTCAAGTTTTCAGTGGTGTTCGGGTGTCATCGTCGCAGTGGCACTCTCGCCTTGGCCACCCTGCTACTCCCATTGTGCGCCATGTGCTTCATCGTCATCGTCTTCCTGTTGAGTCGAGTAATAAGGAGTTTCTAGTGTGTGATGCCTGTCAACAAGGCAAGAGTCATCAGTTGCCTTTTTCTGTATCAAGTCGTGTTGTCACGGCTCCTCTTGAACTTGTGTTTTCAGACGTGTGGGGCTATGCCCAAACTTCTGTTAGTGGTCACAACTATTATGTCAGTTTCATCGATGCTTTCAGTCGCTTTACTTGGATCTATCTTATTAAGCGCAAATCTGATGTGTTTCATGTCTTTATGCAATTTCAAGCACATGTTGAACGATTGCTTAAGCACAAAATTATCCATGTTCAGTCAGACTGGGGGGGTGAGTATCGTAACCTTAACACCTTCTTTCAGAAGCTTGGCATCTCACACCATGTGTCTTGTCCTCATACACATCAGCAGAACGGTGCAGCTGAGCGCAAGCACCGTCACATAGTTGAAACTGGCCTGACACTTCTTGCACATGCCTCTGTGCCGTTTCGGTTCTGGAGCGATGCTTTTGTTACTGCCTGTTTTTTGATAAACAGGATTCCCACACGACGTCTTCACATGAAGTCTCCGCTAGAAGTGTTGCTTAATGAAACTCCAGATTACTCCCTACTCAAAGTGTTCGGCTGTGCGTGTTGGCCGCATCTTCGTCCGTACAATAAGCATAAACTTGAGTATCGATCCAAACAATGTGTGTTTCTTGGATACAGTCCTCTCCACAAAGGTTACAAGTGTCTTCACATTCCGACAAATCGTGTTTACATTTCTCGTGATGTTGTGTTCGATGAGACTGTCTTCCCGTTTTCCACACTCACATCACCAACCGATACTCCCGTCACCGAGTTGCACTCTTTTCCAGTTTTGCCTGATCAATTTGTGGATGCTGCATATTCTCCTCTGTTGTTTCCTAACCATGGTGCAGGGACTGGACGAGGCGCTCGACTTGAGCTTCTGGATGATGATACGGCCACAATTGCTGCTGCTACGCCAGGCGAGGCGCTCGACGAGGCTGCCCCCGCCACTACTCCGCCTGACCCCGACGTCGATCACGCGTGCATGCCCCATGCACGTGGATCCGACGGGGTGCCCGAGTCGTCTTGGCCAGCGGCCTCGCTGTCGCCTGGGCCGGCCGAACCTGCGGAGTTGTCGGCCGAGCCGGCTGGACCCGCGGCGCTATCCCCTGGGCCGGCGGCCTCGCAGGTCACTGAGTCTTCGTCGCCTGGTCCGTCAACGCCGGTCACGCCCGGTCTGTCTTCGCCGACCCTGACCGTGCCACCGGACTCGCCCGCCGGCACGTCCTCCTCGCCGCTGATGGACAGTGGCTCCTCTGGTGTGGCAGCTCCAGCGCCATCTCCGCCTGTCGTCCTGCGTCCCCATACTCGCAGCAAAAGTGGCATCTTCCAACCAAAGAAGCGCACTGACGGCACTGTCGCGTGGCTTGCGGCTTGTGTGGCGCATGCTGAGGCTGACCCTACGGCTGAACCACGACATTTTCGAGCAGCGCTTGGCATCCCACATTGGCGTGCTGCGATGGAGCAGGAGATTCATGCTCTTCAAAGAAACAACACTTGGCGTCTTGTTCCACCTCCATCTGGTGTCAATATCATTGACTCTAAATGGGTATTCAAGGTGAAGAAACATGCTGATGGCTCCATTGAGAGGTACAAGGCACGCCTGGTTGCCAAGGGATTCAAACAACGGTACGGTATTGATTACAAAGACACATTCAGTCCTGTTATTAAACCAACTACTATCCGTGTTCTTCTCTCTTTGGCTGTTACTCGCGGATGGTCGCTTCGACAGCTTGACGTTCAGAATGCCTTTCTCCATGGAGTTCTGGAAGAAGAGGTTTATATGCGTCAGCCGCCAGGTTTTGTTGATCCGGCTCAGCCACATCATTTGTGTCGCCTTGTCAAAGCTCTCTATGGTTTGAAGCAGGCCCCGCGTGCGTGGCATGCCCGTCTTGGCGCTGCTCTTCGTGCACATGGGTTTGTTCCTTCTACAGCAGACACGTCTCTGTTTATTCTTCAGCGACCTGAGGTGACTATGTACATTCTGGTCTATGTTGATGACATCATCCTTGTCAGTTCGTCTGCTTCTGCTACGGATCGGCTTGTGTCTTCTCTTGGTGCTGAGTTTGCTGTTAAAGATCTTGGGAGACTGCATTATTTTCTGGGCCTCGAGGTTCTTCATTCTGATAGTGGCTTGACTCTTACTCAGCAGAAGTACTCTCAGGATCTGCTGCGTCGTGCAGGTATGTTGCAGTGCAAGTCTGCTACGACTCCCATGTCTACCACAGACAAACTGACAGCTCTTGCTGGCGACTTGCTCTCTCCCGAGGATGCCACTGAGTACCGCAGCATTGTGGGTGGACTGCAGTACTTGCTCATTACTCGACCAGACATATCATTTGCAGTTAACCGTGTGTGCCAGTATCTTCATGCACCACGTGATTCTC
This sequence comes from Triticum dicoccoides, assembly GCF_002162155.2. Taxonomy (NCBI): domain Eukaryota; kingdom Viridiplantae; phylum Streptophyta; class Magnoliopsida; order Poales; family Poaceae; genus Triticum; species Triticum dicoccoides. Next base: position 31,182,292 of record NC_041390.1, on the reverse strand, counting down.
ACTGGTCAGCTGTTAAGCGTATCTTACGCTATGTTCGTCACACTGGTTCATATGGTCTCCATCTTCAGCCTGCACGTTCTGGACTGATCTCAGCATTTTCTGATGCCGATTGGGCTGGTAGTCCTGATGATCGGCGATCCACGGGGGGACATGCTGTGTTCTTTGGGCCTAACTTGATCGCCTGGCAAGCTCGCAAGCAAGCTACGGTGTCTCGGAGTAGTACCGAAGCTGAGTACAAAGCTATTGCTAATGCCACAGCTGAGATCATGTGGGTGCAGTCGTTGCTTCGAGAGTTGAAGGTCTCCCCAACTCAGCCGCCTGTTCTTTGGTGTGATAACATCGGTGCCACATACCTTTCATCCAATCCAGTATTTCATGCCCGAACGAAGCACATCGAAGTCGACTATCATTTTGTGAGGGAACGTGTTGCTCAGAAGCTCCTTCAGATTAAGTTTGTTTCTTCTAAGGATCAGCTTGCTGATATTTTCACTAAACCCTTGCCCTTGCCTTCTTTTGAAGGATGTCGTCGCAATCTTAACCTTCTGAGTGTTTCAGGACATAGTTAAGATTGAGGGAGGGTGTTAGACTAAGTATATATTAGATATACGTGTTGTAACATAACCTGTATTTGTACGGTTCCCTCTTATAAATATATGACAGCCGTACCCACCAAGGGCATCGAGCATTGTTTCAAACCCTATTTTGTCTAACACTTGTTATCTATTAAATGATTGATATCTTTTTAATAAATGGATTATTTTTAAATCTTTTTATATATTCGAATTCCTAAAGACAAGATCTTTAAAACAAGACCAATATTCAATATATTTTAGGCTAGTTTGAATTTTACAGTTTCATTCGCTTTGGCATTTCAAAAAAAAAGGATGTAACTCATTTAAGAAACTCGTTTCACTTTATTTTAAAAACTGGTTTAACTCATTTTAGAAAACTACTTTTATTCATTTTAAAACACTGATTTCACTCGTATCGAAACACATATTTAAGTCATTTCAAATAATTGGTTTCGCTCATTTCGAAAAGGTGATTTCACCCATTTAAAAAAAACTAAATTCACTCATTTTGAAACACTGATCTCAGTTATTCTGAAAAACATATTTCACTCATTTATAGAAACAATTTTACTCATTTCATAAAATGCATTACGATCGTGTAAAAAAAACAAATTTAACTAAATTTAAAAACCGATTTCACATATTTGAAAACACATATTACATTTGTGTCAAAGAACCGGCTGCACTAATTTCGTAAAACTGATTTTAGTCATTTCACAATGTTAAAACAATGATTTCACTCATATGAAAAAACTGATGTCACTCGTTTTAGAAAAATAATTTCACTAAATTGAGAAAACATATTTCACTCATTTTCATACTTCAGTTCGAAATGGATTTCAGCCAGTGCGAAAAACTGACTTCACTCGTTTAGAAATTCTGAAATAACAAGTTTCACGTATTTCACACCCAAAAATGTGTCATGTGTATGAAAAACATATTTCACTCATTTTAAAAAATTTCTCTCACCCAATTCAAAGATCATATTTCACTATTTTAAGAAAGTTGATTTCACTCAAAGCAAATAACTGATTTCAAATATTTCCAAAAACTTATTTGATTCAATTCAAAAAATATCTATTCAAAAAACAATTTCATTTGTTTCGTAAAACATATTTCACTCATTCAAAAAATGTTTGAAATAATTAGTTTGACATGTTTTACATAACTAGTTTAAAATTCTGAAATAAGAAGTTTCATGTATTTCACACCCAAAATGTGCCATGTGTATGAAAAACATATTTCACTCATTTTAAAAAATTGGCTCACCCAATTCAAAGCTCATATTTCACTATTTTTAGAAAGGTGATTTCACTCATTTCAAACGTTGAAATTTAAATATGTTTGAATCTATTCAAGATTCATCTTATTCTAAAAGTCTTGGCTCCAGGAGTTCAAATATATACAAAGTTTCAAAAACAAAATATTTGTTTTGAAGATATGAACAATCTAAAATGGTGAGAAGGGAATTAAAAGTGATGGATTTAGAGATGGAGAGAGGAGAGATAATGTCAAAGACATGCATGTTAGGGCATCTCCAGCCGCGCCCCAGGAAGGCCTTCCCAGGCATTTTTTTTGTGCCGACGCAGAAAAAACGGCCCAGTCGCACCCCCAGGAGCCCGATTTTCACTGGCGTGGGCCGAAAACAGCGCCGGCGGACCCAGGCCGAACCCGGCGCGCTGGGGGGCGCCCGGGGGCACCGGGGCGAACTGTTTTGGCGCGAATAAGCCGCGGGCCAGCCGCGTCAGGGACACGGCGGCTCGTCTTCCCCCCAACTGCCTCGGTTCCCGCGGGGAATCAATGGCAAGGCTACCGCTGGTCAGCCTTGCCATTGATACCTCACGGGCGGCGCATCACGGGACGGCGCGCCGATGCCTCCCCTCCCACGCACGCGTACACACGGGCGCGGAGCGGCTATAAAAGCCGGTGGTTCTCGCCGGTGCCCACACCAGACTCGTCCCCTCGCTGCCGCCCAGCCCCTCTCTCTCCGTCTCCGTCTTCCTCTCCCGAGCGCCACCGGCAGCCCCTCTCTCTCCCTCTCTACCACCGCCGAGCCGTCGCCATGCAAGAGCGCTTCCCCGGAGACGAGGCGGCGGCGAACGACTTCGGCCGCCGTTCGCTCCACGAACAAGAGTCCTGGCTTCTGTTCCAGGCGAACATCCTAGCGCCGCCGGACATGCGCGCCGGGCCAACGGGGTGGCGGCTCAGCGACGGGGGAGTGCCCGTTCCCCCGTTACCCGATGCCGTGGCGAAGCCCACGTACTTCGCCGAGGAGGTCGAGGTCGCGCGCACCTCGACGGCGGCAACAACCCGCCGTTGACCTATGTGACGCCCTCGATTCAATCGTACACTAATCATACACGCAAATGTGTACGATCAAGATCAAGGACTCACGGGAAGATATCACAACACAACTCTAGACACAAATTAAAATAATACAAGCTTTATGTTACAAGCCAGGGGCCTCGAGGGCTCGAATACATAAGCTCGAAAACACAAGAGTCAGCGGAAGCAACAATATCTGAGAACAGACATGAGTTAGACAAGTTTGCCTTAAGAAGGCTAGCACAAAACAACAACGATCGAAAAGGCAAGGCCTCCTGCCTGGGAGCCTCCTAACTACTCCCGGTCGTCGGCGTCCGTCACGTGGTAGGAGGCACCCTCGGGGTAGCAGCAGTCGTCAAAGGTGGCATCTGGCTCCTGGACTCCACCATCTGGTTGCAACAACCAGAAAGAAGAAAGAAGGGGAAAAAGGGGAAGCAAAGCAACCGTGAGTACTCATCCAAAGTACTCGCAAGCAAGGATCTACACTACATATGCAACATTATCAAAGGAAGGCTGTATATGTGGACTAGGCTGCAGAAATGCCAGAATAGGGAGAAGGCCTAGTCCTATAGAAGACTAGCATCTTCTGGAAACCACCATCTTGCAGCAAACAGGAGGGAGTAGAGTAGCATAAAGTAAAGCGGTAGTAGTGTTATCAACCTCGGCCAGAGATCCTTTCTCGACTCCCTGCGAGAAAGCAATCCCAGAGCCATACTATCCAGTTATCATCACAATCAAATCCTCATCACCATCCAGTTCTCATCCCAAGTATCCAGTTCTAGTTGTATCGATCGGGATACAACTCCAAGTGTCCGTTACCGTAGGACAGGCTATCGATAGATGTTTTCTTCCCTGCAGGGGTGCACCAACTTACCCACCACGCTCGCTTAACTCCGGCCGGACACACTTTCCAGGGCCATGCCCGGTCTCGGCCAAACAATACGCCGCAACCCGACCTAGACTTAACAGAGAGGTCAGCACGCCGGACTAAACCTATGCCCCCAGGGGTCATGGGCCATCTCCCCGGAAACTCCTGCACGTTGCGTACGCGGCCGGTGAGCAGACCTAGCTACCTCCTTCAACAAGGCAGGCGCTTGCGCAGTCCAACCCGGCGCGCGCCACTCAGTCGCTGACGTCTATTAAGCTTTGGCTGATGTATACGACGCAGAACGCCCATACTATGCCCACATGATGGTTAGTGCTATCAGGCCAGAGGCCCCTCGGATCAAATATCCAAATCGTAGTGGATTAGGAACGCGCGGTAACAAGCAGAGACTCACGAAAGAGGTGACCCCGTTGCCCCGTCTCGAGGACTTGCGGCAAGGGCTAAGAATGCCCGGCCACGCCTCGTAATTATCTCACGGGCACCTTCCAGGTCAACCCGTCTCCACATCACTTTCCAAGTAACAGTTGTAAAGTCCAAGTATCCGTGTGTCCAAACATTAAGAGGAAAAACCCAAGGAATCACCCCCGGTGGGTTCCACTCAATGTAATCATCAAGGTGAACGTAGAGGAATCACCCTCGAGGTTCACACTTGAGGGGTTGCACGACAGAGCCGTATCGGAAGTGGTTAAGGAGGAAATCACCCTCGATGACCACGACCGAATAGCTACACTACAGGTTAACATCAGAAGTGCTGTAGAGGTCTCACCCTCGGCACTTGATAGTAACCCAGCAGTGTCGAGCAACTAAGGGAAAAGTGATGTGCGGTGCCGGGGCCTGGTCTTCAATCCCGTTGATCGGGTCTTCAATGATGAAGCAGGGGCAACAAGGACAAGGTGGGGTCACTGATGGATCACTAACCAACCTATACTAAGCAGATTAGGATAAGCCGGTAAGGTAACAATAAGCAGGTTACAAAAGGAGGCTATGCATCAGAATAGGAGCAAACAAAAACAATAGCAAAATCTAATGCAAGCATGAGAGAATGGAATGGGCGATATCGGGATGATCAAAGGGGGGGCTTGCCTGGTTGATCTGGCAAGGAGGGGTCGTTGTCGACGACGTAGTCGATCACCGGGGCATCAGCGGCCTCGGGGTCTACCGGAGAGAAGAGGGGGAAGAAACAGTAAATACATAGCAAACAGAGGTAACACTAAGCATGACATGACGATACGTAGCGCTAAGCGTGCTCTAACGCGGTCCTAGACGTTATAGGTGAAGGGGGAAATCAACCGGGAAGGTGTTCCCGGTTCCGGACCTGTGTCAGACAGATGACCGGAGGGGGAAAGTTCCATGTTCAGCATGCTAGGGGCATGTGACAGATGAACGAACCGCGTATTCGGATTCGTTGGATTTTTCTGAGCAACTTTCATATAGAAAACATTTTCATCGGAGTTACGGTTTAAAAGTTACGGATTTTCAAAGTTTAAACCAATTTCTGAATTATTTTAAAAGCAGAAAAGGAAAACATGACGTCAGCATGACGTGCTGATGACATCAGCAGTCAACAGACTCGCTGACCAGGTCAAACTGACCTGTGGGTCCAGTAGGACCCACTGGTCAGTGACTGGACTAATTAAACAGTGCTAATTGGACTAATCTAATACTAATTATCAAGCGGGGCCCACTGTCAGTGCCTAATTGGTGAATAGATTAATTAGTCAATTTAATTAACACATTTTCTATTTATCTAAAACATTTTATTGACTCGGCCCCACATGTCAGTGGGTTGACTCAGTCAACGAGTCAACTGGGCCCACCCGTCAGTGGCTCAGCGGGCCCCATACGTCAGCGCCAGGTCAGCCTCACCGGCGTTGGCGTCGGAAGTACTCCGGCGAGCCTCCCGCGGCGGCGCACGTCGGGAGAGGGGGTCGGGTTTCGCGCACAGGGGGTTTCCGGGGTCGTAGCTAGGCGCGTTCGACGCGGTTCGACGTCCCACGCAAGATGGAGGCGACGGCCGGGGCCAGGAACGACCGGAACGGTGCCGGCGACGAGTAGAAACGGCGCCGAAGTACGGGCGCGAGCGGGTTCAGCGTTAGAGCGCGCGAGCGGCCAAACTAACCAACTAGGCGGGGTCTACGGCGCTCCAGGAGCTCGTCGGAGCTACTAGCTCGAGCGGAGGAGCTCGGTGGCGAGCCCTACGACGGCAATGGCGGACGGTAGAGCTCGGCTTGCGGGCGAGCTGGCTACGGCGAAAGGCACGGCGCGAGGAGAGGAAAGGAGGAAGGGAGGAGCTCACCGGGCGGCACGCACGATGGCCCTCGGAGGTTTAGTAGCAGCTGTGCAGTGGATCGACGCCGGCGAGCTCCTGTGATCCGAAGTGGAAGACGAGGCCGGGGCAGCGTTCCGGGGCGCCCGGCGTCCTGCGGCTCATCGGGGAGGCGTAGTCGAGGGAGGCGGAGCGGTTGGACACGAGGAGGTCGCGAGGAAAACACGGTGGCCGCGTGAACGACGGAGAACGGCGGCGATGGCGCTCGGGTGAGGCGGGCGAGCGAGACAGGGAGGGGGAGGAGCGCGTGGATCTGGGAGGCAGAAGAGGGGAGTGGAGGTAGGTGGGGAGGAGGCCGAGGCGTCAAGGGGGGGAGGCTCGACCTTATCCTCTCGTCGGGCGACGCCGACGGGGTGGTTCGGCGGCGACCGCAAGCGCGGGTCGGTCGAACAGGAGAAGGGGGAAGGCGACCGGGGAGGGGGAGTGGTCGGGCCGACTTGGCTGGGCCAAGGCCCAGGGAAGGCATGGGGGCGCTGTGGGCCGTCCGGCTGGCCGACTGGGCCTGCCTAGCGGCTAAGGCCCAAGCAGAGAGGGGGGGG
>NC_041390.1:31147596-31175604 GCF_002162155.2 Triticum dicoccoides | reverse complement strand
GAGGCCCAAGGGGAGGCCAGGGCTCTCCCACCCCCTCTTCTTTTCCTTTTTTTTAAACAGCTTTTGCATTTTCTTTTCTTTTTCTTTTAGCCATTAAAGACTTTGCAAAAGATTATGCCATTTGGACAAAATAATCTCAAAGAATTATTAGGCACTGCCCAAAAAAAGATTGTGAGGCTTTAGAAATAGTTTGCCATTTTCATAAATTAAAAAGGCATTTAATTTATTTCTTAGGCCACTGTTTGAAGTAGCTTAGGCCACTCAAACCTTTTTGCAAAAATGTTGGTTCACCACCAAAATTAGTTCTGGATTATTCTGCACATGATGAACATTTTTGTTTTCATGTCTGAGCATTTTGAATTTCAGACAAAATTTGAATTTAAATTCAACTGGAATTTAAAAGAGAAAGGAGACAATTATGATCAGGAACATGTTTAGCAAAAATATTAACTTAACCCCAGGGGTTACTGTAGCATCATTACACCGGGGTGTTACAACTCTCCTCCTCTAAAAGAAATTCTCGTCCCGAGAATTAAGAGGTAGAAGGGAAAAGATCGGGGTATTCAGCCCGGAGGTTATCTTCGCGTTCCCAAGTGGCTTCCTCTTTAGTATGATTTGACCATTGCACCTTGAGGAACTTAGTAACCTTCTGGCGGGTTCGACGTTCAGCTTCTTCAAGAACGCAGATCGGATGCTCCTTGTATGTGAGATCATCTTGAATTTCAATCAATTCCGGATCCACTTCACGTTCTGGATCCTTGAAGCATCGACGAAGTTGCGACACATGGAAGACGTCATGGACGTGAGAGAACTGAGGTGGCAACTCCAATTGATAAGCCACCAGTCCACGACGGGCGAGAATACGGAAGGGACCAATGTAGCGAGGAGCTAACTTTCCCTTGACTCCGAACCGATGAGTGCCTCTCAAAGGAGTGACACGCAGATAAGCTTGTTCACCAGGTTGATAAGTTGAACCCCAGTGTTTCCGGTCATAGTTGCTCTTCTGGCGGGATTGGGCCGCCTTGAGATTATCCCGGACAATGCGAACCTGCTCTTCAGCTTGTTGAATAATGTCTGGACCAATGAGTGCTCGTTCCCCAGTTTCGGACCAATTCAGAGGGGTTCGGCACTTACGTCCATAAAGCACTTCAAAGGGTGCCATCTTCAAGCTGGCTTGATAGCTGTTGTTATAAGAGAACTCCGCATAAGGGAGAGATTCTTCCCACTTCTTGCCGAAAGAAATAACACAAGCTCGAAGCATGTCTTCAAGAATTTGATTGACTCGCTCGACTTGGCCTTGGGATTGGGGATGATAAGCAGTGCTCCAGGTAATATGAGTTCCCATTGCCTCTTGGAAACTATCCCAGAACTTAGAAGTGAAAATACTGCCGCGGTCTGAATTGATCTCCTTCGGAATGCCGTGGAGTGACACAATTCGGGAGATATACAAGGTTGCCAATTGACTAGCAGTGATAGTCTCCTTGACTGGCAGAAAGTGAGCAACCTTCGAGAATTGGTCGATGACGACAAAGATAGCATCGTTACCTTTCTGAGACTTGGGAAGGCCAGTGACGAAGTCCATTTGGATCTTATCCCACTTCCATTCAGGAATCGGAAGCGGTTGTAGAAGTCCAGCCGGTTTTTGATGTTCTGCTTTGACGCGACGACAAACGTCACATTCTTCAATATATCGAGCAATGTCTTGCTTCATCTTAGACCACCAGTACTTCTGACGGATGTCAAGATACATCTTGGTACTTCCCGGATCCCGGATGAATAGAGAGAGGGGTGTCATGCGCTTCTTTCATCACCTTCTCTGTCATAAGCTCGAACCGGGGTACGACAATGCGATCTCTGAAGTATAAGGTTCCATCTTCACCAAGTGAGAAATCTCTGGATTTCTCTAAGGCAAGATCCTTTTTCATCAGATCAACATGAGCATCTTTGGCTTGAGCAGACTTGATTGCTTTCAGAAGAGTTGGTTCCAAAACAAGGTTATTCAGAGAACCCTATGGAATTAGTTGAAGGTTCAGCTTGCATAGCTCTTCATAAAGGCGGGGTTGAGCTTTGTAGACCTGGTGATTATTGCAATAAGACTTTCGGCTTAGGGCATCGGCCATTACATTAGCCTTGCCAGGTGTATAAGATATACCGCAGTTGTAGTCAGCAATAGCTTCCATCCATCGCTGCTGACGGAGGTTCAGATCTGGCTGAGTAAACAGGTACTTCAGACTCTGATGATCAGTGAAGATCTCACAACGATTACCGAGAAGGTATTGTCGCCATAGCTTCAATGCAAAGATCACCGCTGCAAGCTGAAGGTCATGAACCGGGTAGTTTTCTTCGTGAGGACGCACTTGACGGGAGGCATAGGCAATCACCCTGCGCTCTTGCATTAGAACATAGCCTAATACTTGACGTGAAGCGTCACAATAGATGACAAAGTCCTTGCGAGAATCAAGGGGAGCAAGCACTGGGGCAGAAGTCAGTTTATCCTTGAGTGCCTGGAAACTTTCCTGACATTTGTCTGTCCAATCGAACTTAACGCCTTTGTGAAGCAGATTAGTCAGTGGCTTGGCGATCTTGGAGAAGTTCTCGACAAAGCGGCGACAATAGCTGGCCAGTCCGAGAAAGCTTCTGACTTGCTTGACAGTCTTGGGAGGGGTCCAGTCAAGAATAGCCTGAACGCGCTCTGGGTTGACGGCAATACCATCCTTGGAGATAACATGACCAAGGTAGGTGACTTCGGGTAACCAGAATTCACACTTGGAATACTTGGCATAAAGTTGATGCTCTCGAAGCTTCTCCAGAACAAGACGAAGATGTTCAGCATGTTCTTCTTTATTCTTCGAATATACCAGTATATCATCCAGATAGACTACGACGAACTTGTCGAGGTAATCCATGAATATATAGTTCATCAGACGAGAGAATGTAGCTGGAGCATTGGTTAAACCGAATGACATGACAGTGTACTCGTAAGAACCATAACGAGTCACAAATGCGGTCTTTGGAATATCCTCTTCACGAACACGGATCTGGTGGTAACCCAACCTCAAGTCGAGTTTAGAGAATATCGATGAACCAGCCAGTTGATCATACAGATCATTGATCCGAGGAAGGGGATATTTGTTTTGAATTGTAGCTTGGTTGATAGGACGATAGTCTTGGACCAAACGGTTCGTACCGTCCTTCTTCTTGACGAAGAGAGAAGGTGCTCCCCAAGCAGAGGAACTTGGACGAATGAAACCCTTGTGAAGAGATTTGTCGATTTCCTCCTTAAGCTCAAGGAGTTCATGAGGTGGCATCTTGTAGGGTCGTTTTGCAATAGGAACGGTGCCTGGTTTCAAGTCGATGACGAACTCGACAGCCCGGGCAGGGGGTATTCCTGGAAGTTCTTCTGGAAATACGTCTTGGAAGTTGCGAACGACTGGAATCTTTTCAATTCCCTCAAGAGGTGCCGCGTTCAATGCATTCAAAGCATAAAGTCGTGCTTCAGCGTTTTGAACAAGCTGAGCATGGTAGCTTACTATCTCATCGGAAGGATGTAGGAGGTGAACGACCTTGGTGGCGCAAACGATAGAGGCAGTATGCGCTTTCAACCATTCCATTCCCAGAATGAGGTCAATATTGGAAGAATCAAGAATAATGGGAGAAACACGAAATTCCAACCCTTCAATTTCAACGGGGACGTCGCGACCAATCACGGTAGTTCGACACTGACCCGCAGGGGTGCGTACCACTATCGGAGTGTTCATGGGCTCGCAACGAATGTCATGTGCGTAAGCAAAATTTTCTGACATGAATGAATGTGATGCTCCTGAATCGAATAAAACAGAAGCCGGTACTGAATTAACAAGAAGAGTACCCATCACAGTGGCAGGCTGGTCTTGAGCTTCATTCAGATCAACATGATTAGCCTGACCATGACCATAAGGTCTGGCATTATTGTTATGGGGCTGATTGTTACGGCCAGTTGAAGGTAGAGCCAGCTGGCTCTTTTTCTGAGTGCACTCTTTAGCAAGGTGGCCGGGGCGGCCACATCTGAAGCACAGACCATCATTGGGATCGGGAGCAGGAGCTTGGGATGGTACATCTCGAAGAGGCTGCCTCTCTGGTGGAGGAGGCAGACGAGGTGCAGCATAGGACTGTCTTGGTGTAGGTGCAGTTGGACGATACGTGCTGTGGGGAATCCATATCCGACGCTTCTGCGCTGACGGGCCCGAAGATGGGCCAGCGTCACGGCTACGCCTGAGGGATCCCTGGTGTTCCTGAAGACCAGTCTCAACCTGAATAGCCTTGTTCACCAAGGTGGCGAAGTCGGCAAAGTCATGAATGAGCAGTGCTAGCTTGATATCTGGGTGAAGTCCATCACGAAACTTTTCTTGCTTACGAGCATCAGTTGCAACGTCTTCTTCAGCATAACGTGACAAGTCCAGAAATTCCCGTTGATAAGCATCTACAGTCTTGTTGCCTTGGGTGAGGTTGCGGAACTCTCGCTTCTTCCTGTCCATGGTTCCCTGAGGAATGAAACGGGCACGGAAGGCAGCTTGGAAATCCGGCCAAGTAATGACCGTTCCAGCAGGTAGGGTACGCCTGTGGCTGTCCCACCATTGAGCAGCAGGACCCTTCAGAAAGAAAGATGCGAAGGTGACATAGCTGGCAGGGGCAACACTAGCAGACTCCATTTCATATGTGATGTCGCGGAGCCAGTCATCAGCATCAAGGGGTTGAGTTGAGCTGCGGTAGATAGATGGGTTGAGGCGCATGAAGTCCTGCAGAGTTACTCGGGTTGGATGTTGATTCATGTTCGGACGAGGAAACTGAGCCATCATTCCTTCCATGAACTGGCGAGTTAACTCAAACTGTTGCCTCATTCCAGTAAAGAATTCTGGCGGTGGTGGGTCGTTGGCACCACAGCCACGATCAGCGGGTCTAACCATCCTGCTAACATGTAACAGGGGTAGTTCAGCATTGAGCATTTGCAAAGATAAGGATCATTCATGATGAAAACATGCATAATGAAGGAGGTACGATGGATTCCACTCTGTAGTCAACACGACAGGGTGTGCACTACTCAAAAAGCTATTCTAAGGAATAACTATGGCTTCATCCAACTTCGGGGTGAATGTGGTCACGGGATCCTAATGTTAGTAAATTCATTTAACCCGAGTAGAAGAGAGTTCAGAGTCCCAGAGTATAGACGAGGAGTAAAAGATGCTAATACCACCCAATAGCAACGTGGGCCCGTAAGCCACACAGCCAATGTTAGTAAAAGTTTTCAGTGACTAGACTCAACTTCGGCCAAGGAGTTGGAAAGGGGGCTACCTACAGGCAGTCGGCTCTGATACCAACTTGTGACGCCCTCGATTCAATCGTACACTAATCATACACGCAAATGTCTACGATCAAGATCAAGGACTCACGGGAAGATATCACAACACAACTCTAGACACAAATTAAAATAATACAAGCTTTATGTTACAAGCCAGGGGCCTCGAGGGCTCGAATACATAAGCTCGAAAACACAAGAGTCAGCGGAAGCAACAATATCTGAGAACAGACATGAGTTAGACAAGTTTGCCTTAAGAAGGCTAGCACAAAACAACAACGATCGAAAAGGCAAGGCCTCCTGCCTGGGAGCCTCCTAACTACTCCCGGTCGTCGGCGTCCGTCACGTGGTAGGAGGCACCCTCGGGGTAGCAACAGTCGTCAAAGGTGGCATCTGGCTCCTGGACTCCACCATCTGGTTGCAACAACCAGAAAGAAGAAAGAAGGGGAAAAAGGGGAAGCAAAGCAACCGTGAGTACTCATCCAAAGTACTCGCAAGCAAGGATCTACACTACATATGCAACATTATCAAAGGAAGGCTGTATATGTGGACTGGGCTGCAGAAATGCCAGAATAGGGAGAAGGCCTAGTCCTATAGAAGACTAGCATCTTCTGGAAACCACCATCTTGCAGCAAACAGGAGGGAGTAGAGTAGCATAAAGTAAAGCAGTAGTAGTGTTATCAACCTCGGCCAGAGATCCTTTCTCGACTCCCTGCGAGAAAGCAATCCCAGAGCCATACTATCCAGTTATCATCACAATCAAATCCTCATCACCATCCAGTTCTCATCCCAAGTATCCAGTTCTTGTTGTATCGATCGGGATACAACTCCAAGTGTCCGTTACCGTAGGACAGGCTATCGATAGATGTTTTCTTCCCTGCAGGGGTGCACCAACTTACCCACCACGCTCGCTTAACTCCGGCCGGACACACTTTCCAGGGCCATGCCCGGTCTCGGCCAAACAATATGCCGCAACCCGACCTAGACTTAACAGAGAGGTCAGCACGCCGGACTAAACCTATGCCCCCAGGGGTCATGGGCCATCTCCCCGGAAACTCCTGCACGTTGCGTACGCGGCCGGTGAGCAGACCTAGCTACCTCCTTCAACAAGGCAGGCGCTTGCGCAGTCCAACCCGGCGCGCGCCACTCAGTCGCTGACGTCTATTAAGCTTTGGCTGATGTATATGACGCAGAACGCCCATACTATGCCCACGTGATGGTTAGTGCTATCAGGCCAGAGGCCCCTCGGATCAAATATCCAAATCGTAGTGGATTAGGAACGCGCGGTAACAAGCAGAGACTCACGAAAGAGGTGACCCCGTTGCCCCGTCTCGAGGACTTGCGGCAAGGGCTAAGAATGCCTGGCCACGCCTCGTAATTATCTCACGGGCACCTTCCAGGTCAACCCGTCTCCACATCACTTTCCAAGTAACAGTTGTAAAGTCCAAGTATCCGTGTGTCCAAACATTAAGAGGAAAAACCCAAGGAATCACCCCCGATGGGTTCCACTCAATGTAATCATCAAGGTGAACGTAGAGGAATCACCCTCGAGGTTCACACTTGAGGGGTTGCACGACAGAGCCGTATCGGAAGTGGTTAAGGAGGAAATCACCCTCGATGACCACGATCGAATAGCTACACTACAGGTTAACATCAGAAGTGCTGTAGAGGTCTCACCCTCGGCACTTGATAGTAACCCAGCAGTGTCGAGCAACTAAGGGAAAAGTGATGTGCGGTGCCGGGGCCTGGTCTTCAATCCCGTTGATCGGGTCTTCAATGATGAAGCAGGGGCAACAAGGACAAGGTGGGGTCACTGATGGATCACTAACCAACCTATACTAAGCAGATTAGGATAAGCCGGTAAGGTAACAATAAGCAGGTTACAAAAGGAGGCTATGCATCAGAATAGGAGCAAACAAAAACAATAGCAAAATCTAATGCAAGCATGAGAGAATGGAATGGGCGATATCGGGATGATCAAAGGGGGGGCTTGCCTGGTTGATATGGCAAGGAGGGGTCGTTGTCGACGACGTAGTCGATCACCGGGGCATCAGCGGCCTCGGGGTCTACCGGAGAGAAGAGGGGGAAGAAACAGTAAATACATAGCAAACAGAGGTAACACTAAGCATGACATGACGATACGTAGCGCTAAGCGTGCTCTAACGCGGTCCTAGACGTTATAGGTGAAGGGGGAAATCAACCGGGAAGGTGTTCCCGGTTCCGGACCTGTGTCAGACAGATGACCGGAGGGGGAAAGTTCCATGTTCAGCATGCTAGGGGCATGTGACAGATGAACGGACCGCGTATTCGGATTCGTTGGATTTTTCTGAGCAACTTTCATATAGAAAACATTTTCATCGGAGTTACGGTTTAAAAGTTACGGATTTTCAAAGTTTAAACCAATTTCTGAATTATTTTAAAAGCAGAAAAGGAAAACATGACGTCAGCATGACGTGCTGATGACATCAGCAGTCAACAGACTCGCTGACCAGGTCAAACTGACCTGTGGGTCCAGTAGGACCCACTGGTCAGTGACTAGACTAATTAAACAGTGCTAATTGGACTAATCTAATACTAATTATCAAGCGGGGCCCACTGTCAGTGCCTAATTGGTGAATAGATTAATTAGTCAATTTAATTAACACATTTTCTATTTATCTAAAACATTTTATTGACTCGGCCCCACATGTCAGTGGGTTGACTCAGTCAACGAGTCAACTGGGCCCACCCGTCAGTGGCTCAGCGGGCCCCATACGTCAGCGCCAGGTCAGCCTCACCGGCGTTGGCGCTGGAAGTACTCCGGCGAGCCTCCCGCGGCGGCGCACGTCGGGAGAGGGGGTCGGGTTTCGCGCACAGGGGGTTTCCGGGGTCGTAGCTAGGCGCGTTCGACGCGGTTCGACGTCCCACGCAAGATGGAGGTGACGGCCGGGGCCAGGAACGACCGGAACGGCGCCGGCGACGAGTAGAAACGGCGCCGGAGTACGGGCGCGAGCGGGTTCAGCGTTAGAGCGTGCGAGCGGCCAAACTAACCAACTAGGCGGGGTCTACGGTGCTCCAGGAGCTCGTCGGAGCTACTAGCTCGAGCGGAGGAGCTCGCTGGCGAGCCCTACGACGGCAATGGCGGACGGCGGAGCTCGGCTTGCGGGCGAGCTGGCTACGGCGAAAGGCACGGCGCGAGGAGAGGAAAGGAGGAAGGGAGGAGCTCACTGGGCGGCACGCACGATGGCCCTCGGAGGTTTAGTAGCAGCTGTGCAGTGGATCGACGCCGGCGAGCTCCTGTGATCCGAAGTGGAAGACGAGGCCGGGGCAGCGTTCCGGGGCGCCCGGCGTCCTGCGGCTCATCGGGGAGGCGTAGTCGAGGGAGGCGGAGCGGTTGGACACGAGGAGGTCGCGAGGAAAACACGGTGGCCACATGAACGACGGAGAACGGCGGCGATGGCGCTCGGGTGAGGCGGGCGAGCGAGACAGGGAGGGGGAGGAGCGCGTGGATCTGGGAGGCAGAAGAGGGGAGTGGAGGTAGGTGGGGAGGAGGTCGAGGCGTCAAGGGGGGGAGGCTCGACCTTATCCTCTCGTTGGGCGACGCCGACGGGGTGGTTCGGCGGCGACCGCAAGCGCGGGTCGGTCGAACAGGAGAAGGGGGAAGGCGACCGGGGAGGGGGAGTGGTCGGGCCGACTTGGCTGGGCCAAGGCCCAGGGAAGGCATGGGGGCGCTGTGGGCCGTCCGGCTGGCCGACTGGGCCTGCCTAGCGGCTAAGGCCCAAGCAGAGGGGGGGGGGGGGGGCTGTGGGTCGCCGAGGCCCAAGGGGAGGCCAGGGCTCTCCCACCCCCTCTTCTTTTCCTTTTTTTTAAACAGCTTTTGCATTTTCTTTTCTTTTTCTTTTAGCCATTAAAGACTTTGCAAAAGATTATGCCATTTGGACAAAATAATCTCAAAGAATTATTAGGCACTGCCCAAAAAAAGATCGTGAGGCTTTAGAAATAGTTTGCCATTTTCATAAATTAAAAAGGCATTTAATTTATTTCTTAGGCCACTGTTTGAAGTAGCTTAGGCCACTCAAACCTTTTTGCAAAAATGTTGGTTCACCACCAAAATTAGTTCTGGATTATTCTGCACATGATGAACATTTTTGTTTTCATGTCTGAGCATTTTGAATTTCAGACAAAATTTGAATTTAAATTCAACTGGAATTTAAAAGAGAAAGGAGACAATTATGATCAGGAACATGTTTAGCAAAAAGATTAACTTAACCCCAGGGGTTACTGTAGCATCATTACACCGGGGTGTTACAACCTATCCTACGACGAGGGCCGCCCCGTCGCAACACCGACGCGCATGGGCGCCGAGGAGGTTCGCCTCCTCCTCGTCTTCCTCCTCTCGCTCGTCTTCCCACTCCTCCGGTTCTCCGGCGCTTCTCGGCGTCAAGGACGAGCCCGCGGCGGAGACGCCAATCGGCCGGTGCACTCGCAGCGTCGACATCGTCATCAACGAGGGCGGCCGGCGCGCCTCCTCCTCGTCGGCTCCTCCGCGCTTCGTCAAGCCGAAGACGGATCCGGGGCTGGCGCCGGTGAAGACGGAGCCGGGGCTAGCGCCGGTGAAGGCGGAGTTCGACAACGACGATGCGGTCCTAGAATGGGCGCGCCAGGACTCCATTGCGATGGAGAAGGCGCGCCGGGAGAAGGAGAAGGAGGGCCAGCGCGCCGCCCTGCGCCGCTTCGAGGAGCGCCGACGCGGCCGCGATGAAGACGGGTCGTCATCTTATGCGACAGCGACGACGGCGATGACGCGCCGCCAGTCCGCCATGGCGACACCGGGCAGGGGTCCAGCAGGGGCGCCCGCGTCAAGGAGGAGAAGGCCGACGACGATGATGGCGGCGACGACTTCAGCCCCTTTCTTTTTTAGATTTGGTTAATGTAATGAAAATGCGCGAATTTTGCCGAAATTTGCCATGTTTGACCGAAATTTAACTAGTTTTTATCATAACTTCGCCGAATGGTTCTTTTTTTTTTATTTCAAGCAAATGCCGACGGCTGGGGACCGACTCGCCCCCAGGGCCATTTTTTGCGCCGGCTCACCTCCAGGCGGCGCTTTTAGACGCCCCCCGGGGGCCAACGGCTGGAGATGCCCTTATAGTATCATATGTACCATGAGCAGTAAAAAGAGAAAAGCAGGACTGCGTCCTTTGCATGTGCATGGTAGACCCGGTCTGCTGAAATACGGTGACTTAAATAGATAGAAGGGGGAATACAAATGTATACCTTTTGAGCTGGCAGCATGCTATTGTTGAGAGAACCACCGATACGGCCCCGCACTCGTAAAAAGCACTTTGCGACATACCGTGGCTTCTGCCTGCTGCTTCGAGTCCACCACGCACCGCGCCACATCCCGCATGAACTGTGAGGAGGAGAGCCCGATGACGGCGAGCCTCCCCTTGCCGGTGGCACCGCCGCTGGAAGACGATGACCTGCTCACCGAGATCCTCCTCCGCCTGCCCCCGCTGCCGTCCTCACTCACCCGCGCCTCTGCCGTCTGCATGCGCTTGTGCCGCCTGGTCTCCGACCCAAAATTCTTCTGCCGCTTCCACTTCCGCCATCGCCGCAACCCTCCCCTCATCGGTTTCCTCCTCATGGAAGAGGGCATGGGTCGTATCTCCTTCAAACATTCTTTGGAGGCCCCCAATTGCGTCCCCACGGAGAGATTCTCCATGAGGTACGACGAGGGCGACCAGATCGCCAACTCCCGCCATGGCCTCATACTCTATTAGGAAATAAACCACGAGTGTGTCATTGCGTGCGTCACGGTGGTATGAGCCCCGGTTGCGTAGTTCATTGGCGTAGTTAGTAGCAGCCGTAGAGTACGCTTTAGAGCGCGTCGTGGGTTGGCCAGGGCGAGCAAGAAGCGAGCGCCAGAATAGGGGAGGCGGGCTGCATTGTGCGCATGGTTAGCTAGTGGCCTAGATGACCGGATAGTGCATGCGTGGGTTAGTTGGTTAGTGCGTGAGTGGCAAAAAATCTGGGCAGGTTGTTGCTCCGGCTGACTGCGTGAGTGTGTGTGGCCGGATGCTACTTAAGCACTTGTATTCATGTTTGTTTGGTTTTGAGTCCAGAGGAATAAAAAGGCCAAGATACAGGCGTTCGTCGCCGCGACGTTCGTCGCCGGAATATCCTTTGTGTGCTCCACTGTCCTTCTTCTTCCTCCGTCCGTGCGAGAGAGAGAGAGAGTGAGGGTGCAGCTGGAGGTGTCCTGGACTCCAATAATTGGTATACAGAGCCAGGTTCGAGGGGCGTCCGTGGCGCGCGGCGGTGTCCGCGGTGCGCGGCGGACATGAAGGTCTTGGCAACGGCGCGTGGCGAGCGCGTGGCATCGGCAACGCGCGGCGAGTCCACGGCGGTGTGGCGTGATGCCAGGCGTGCGGCGAGCAGCGGCGGTCGCAGAGACGAGGAGGTCGCGGAGGACCTGCGAGGTGTCGCAGAGGCCGCGGCGGCTCGGCGCGAGGACCGTGGAGACGCTGCGCTGCGGTTGACAGCGCAGCGGTGCAGGGCAATAAGCGCGGCGAGCCGGGCGCGACCGGTGCGTGTTATGGGCGTGCACCGGACGCGTCGGCGCGTCGGGACCGCGGGAGTGGACCGCGTCGAGGTGGTGGACCTGGTTGCGTAGATCGCGTACGTGCGCGGCGGGAGCGCGGGGACGTGGGGAGTGTGCGCGAAGGGCACGGCGGCATGGTGGCGTGCAGAAGGCGGCGGAGAGTGTCAATTGCAAGAAACCACCACATTTGCGGCTAGGTTTGCAGGAAACCACCAACTTGTTAATCCGTTGCAGAAAGCACCAGAAAATTTGTTAAGTCGCTGCAAAAAGCATTGATCGGATGATTTGGCCCGTTTAATCTCTTTCTTACAAGTGGGGCCAGATTGTAAGCAATTGACTTAGCAAAAAAATAACACATACACCCCTGGATCTAAAAAACAAAAGCAATCAGATCCTCCCCCCTGGAACACCGACGCCCTATCCACTATGCGCCGCCGCCGTCGCGGTGCTGCCATCCGCCGCCGCTCTGCTCCGGGCCGGGAGGATGATGGAGGAGGAGGAGCCCAGCTGGTGGAGTTGCAGTGCTTCAGAGCAGGAGGACACCGAGGAGCATCGGAGTGTGCGTGCCGAGCCCCTGCCCGTCTCCATCTCCTGGTCCACTCCCTCCGGTGGAAGATGAAGATCCTCGCGCACCTCACGGGCGGCACGTAACTGCTCCCCTGCCGCCCGCACCACTTGGCTGTCGGCGCCGGCACAAAGTGGGCAATGCGCGCGTGGTGAGCATCGTCGCTCGACTGGTTGAGGGGGACTAGCGTGCCATGGAGCAGGAGGAGGGGCGGAGGAAGCGGCAGGCGGCGGCGGTGGTGGCGCTGGAGTGTGTGGCGCCCTCCTCCATATAAAGGAGCAGGGGAAGGTGAGGCCGGCCAGGAGGAGGGCGCGCTAGGAGGAGTCCTACTCCCAGCGGGAGTAGGACCCCCCCCCCCCTTCCTAGTTGGAATAGGATTCGGGAGGGGAAAAGAGGAGAGAAAGAAGGAAGGGGGGCGCCGCCCCCCTCTCCTTGTCCTATTCGGACTAGGGGGGAGGGGGCGCGCGGCCCAGCCCTGGCCACCTCTCCTCTCTTCTACTAAAGCCCACTAAGGCCCATATACCTCCCGGGGGTTCCGGTAACCTCCCGGTACTCCGGTAAAATCCCGATTTCACCCGGAACACTTCCGATATCCAAATATAGGCTTCCAATATATCAATCTTTATGTATCGACCATTTCGAGACTCCTCGTCATGTCTGTGATCACATCCGAGACTCCGAACAAACTTCGGTACATCAAAATGCATAAACTCATAATATAACTGTCATCAAAACCTTAAGCGTGCGGACCCTACGGGTTTGAGAACAATGTAGACATGACCGAGACACGTCTCCGGTCAATAACCAATAGCGGAACCTGGATGCTCATATTGGTTCCCACATATTCTACGAAGATCTTTATCGGTCAGACCGCATAACAACATACGTTGTTCCCTTTGTCATCGGTATGTTACTTGCCCGAGATTCGATCGTCGGTATCTCAATACCTAGTTCAATCTCGTAACCGACAAGTCTCTTTACTCGTTTCGTAATACATCATCTTGCAACTAACTCATTAGTTGTAATGCTTGCAAGGCTTATGTGATGTGCATTATCAAGAGGCCCCAGAGATACCTCTCCAACAATCGGAGTGACAAATCCTAATCTCGAAATACGCCAACCCAACATGTACCTTTGGAGACACCTGTAGAGCTCCTTTTTAATCACCCAGTTACGTTGTGACGTTTGGTAGCACACAAAGTGTTCCTCCGGCAAACGGGAGTTGCATAATCTCATAGTCATAGGAACATGTATAAGTCATGAAGAAAGCAATAGCAATACATTAAACGATCGGGTGCTAAGCTAATGGAATGGGTCATGTCAATCACATCATTCTCCTAATGATGTGATCCCATTAATCAAATGACAACACATGTCTATGGTTAGGAAACATAACCATCTTCGATTAACGAGCTAGTCAAGTAGAGGCATACTAGTGACGTTTGGTTTGTCTATGTATTCACACAAGTATTATGTTTCCGGATAATACAATTCTAGCATGAATAATAAACATTTATCATGATATAAGGAAATAAAATAATAACATTATTATTGCCTCTAGGGCATATTTCCTTCAGTCTCCCACTTGCACTAGAGTAAATAATCTAGATTACGCAGTAATGATTCTAACACCCATGGAGCTTTGGTGCTGATCATGTTTTGCTTGTGGAAGAGGCTTAGTCAACGGGTCTGCTATATTCAGATCCGTATGTATCTTGCAAATCTCTATGTCTCCCACCTGGACTAGATCCCGAATGGAATTGAAGCGTCTCTTGATGTGCTTGGTTCTCTTGTGAAATCTGGATTCCTTTGCCAAGGCAATTGCACCAGTATTGTCACAAAAGATTTTCATTGGACCCGATGCACTAGGTATGACACCTAGATCGGATATGAACTCCTTCATCCAGACTCCTTCGTTTGATGCTTCAAAAGCAGCTATGTACTCCGCTTCACATGTAGATCCCACCACAACGCTTTGTTTAGAACTGCACCAACTGACAGCTCCACCGTTTAATGTAAACACATATCCGGTTTGCGATTTAGAATCGTCCGGATCAGTGTCAAAGCTTGCATCAACGTAACCATTTACGATGAGCTCTTTGTCACCTCCATATATGAGAAACATATCCTTAGTCCTTTTCAGGTATTTCAGGATGTTCTTGACCGCTGTCCAGTGATCCACTCCTGGATTACTTCGGTACCTCCCTGCTAGACTTATAGCAAGACACACATCAGGTCTGGTACAACATCGCATACATGATAGAGCCTATGGCTGAAGCATAGGGAACATCTTTCATTTTCTCTCTATCTTCTGCATTGGTCGGGGATTGAGTCTTACTCAATTTCACACCTTGTAACACAGGCAAGAATCCTTTCTTTGCTTGATCCATTTTGAACTTCTTCAAAACTTTGTCAAGGTATGTGCTTTGTGAAAGTCCAATTAAGCGTCTTGATCTATCTCTATAGATCTTAATGCCCAATATGTAAGCAGCTTCACCGAGGTATTTCATTGAAAAACTCTTATTCAAGTATCCTTTTATGCTATCCAGAAATTCTATATCATTTCCGATTAGCAATATGTCATCTACATATAATATCAGAAATGCTACAGAGCTCCCACTCACTTTCTTGTAAATACAGGCTTCTCCAAAAGTCTGTACAAAACCAAATGGTTTGATCACACTATCAAAGCGTTTATTCCAACTCCGAGAGGCTTGCACCAGTCCATAAATGGATCACTGGAGCTTGCACACTTTGTTAGCTCCCTTTGGATCGACAAAACCTTTCGGCTGCATCATATACAACTCTTCTTGCAGAAATCCATTCAGGAATGCAGTTTTGACATCCATTTGCCAAATTTCATAATCATAAAATGCGGCAA
Source organism: Triticum dicoccoides (assembly GCF_002162155.2). Classification (NCBI taxonomy): domain Eukaryota; kingdom Viridiplantae; phylum Streptophyta; class Magnoliopsida; order Poales; family Poaceae; genus Triticum; species Triticum dicoccoides. Next base: position 31,160,243 of record NC_041390.1, on the reverse strand, counting down.
TTGCTAACATGATTCGGACAGACTTAAGCATCACTACGGGTGAGAAGGTCTCATCGTAGTCAATCCCTTGAACTTGCCGAAAACCTTTTGCGACAAGTCGAGCTTTGTAGACAGTAATATTACCGTCAGCGTCAGTCTTCTTCTTGAAGATCCATTTATTCTCAATTGCTTGCCGATCATTGGGAAAGTCAACCAAAGTCCATACTTTGTTCTCATACATGGATCCCATCTCAGATTTCATGGCTTCAAGCCATTTTGCGGAATCTGGTCTCACCATCACTTCTTCATAGTTCGTAGGTTCATCATGATCTAGTAGCATGACTTCCAGAACAGGATTACCGTACCACTCTGGTGCGGATCTTACTCTGGTTGATCTACGAGGTTCAGTAGTATCTTGTTCTGAAGTTTCATGATCATTATCATTAGCTTCCTCACTAATTGGTGTAGGTGTCACAGAAACTGGTTTCTCTGATGTACTACTTTCCAATAAGGGAGCAGGTACAGTTACCTTGTCAAGTTCTACTTTCCTCCCACTCACTTCTTTCGAGAGAAACTCCTTCTCTAGAAAGTTTCCGAATTTAGCAACAAAAGTCTTGCCTTCGGATCTGTGATTGAAAGTGTATCCAATAGTTTCCTTTGGATATCCTATGAAGACACATTTCTCCGATTTGGGTTCGAGCTTATCAGGTTGAAGTTTTTTTCACATAAGCATCGCAGCCCCAAACTTTCAGAAACGACAACTTTGGTTTCTTGCCAAACCACAGTTCATATGGCGTCGTCTCAACGGATTTTGATGCTGCCCTATTTATCGTGAATGCGGCCGTCTCTAGAGCATATCCCCAAAACGATAGCGGTAAATCAGTAAGAGACATCATAGATCGCACCATATCTAGTAAAGTACGATTACGATGTTCGGACACACCATTATGCTGTGGTGTTCCGGGTGGCGTGAGTTGCGAAACTATCCACATTGTTTTAAATGTACACCAAACTCGTAACTCAAATATTCTCCTCCACGATCAGATCGTAGGAATTTTATTTTCTTGTTACGATGATTTTCAACTTCACTCTGAAATTCTTTGAACTTTTCAAATGTTTCAGACTTATGTTTCATTAAGTAGATATACCCATATCTGCTTAAGTCATCTGTCAAGGTGAGAAAATAACGATATCCACCACGAGCCTCAACATTCATCGGACCACATACATCTGTATGTATGATTTCCAATAAATCTGTTGATCTCTCCATAGTACCGGAGAACGGTGTTTTTGTCATCTTACCCATAAGGCGCGGTTCGCAAGTACCAAGTGATTCATAATCAAGTGGTTCCAAAAGCCCATCAGTATGGAGTTTCTTCATGTGCTTTATACCAATATGGCCCAAACGGCAGTGCCACAAATAAGTTGCACTATCATTATCAACTCTGCATCTTTTGGTTTCAACACTATGAATATGTGTGTCACTAATATCAACATTTAATAAGAATAGACCACTCTTTAAGGGTGCATGACCATAAAAGATATTACTCATGTAAATAGAACAACCATTATTCTCTGATTTAAATGAGTAACCGTCTCGCATCAAATAAGATCCAGATATAATGTTCATGCTTAACGCTGGCACCAAATAACAATTATTTAGGTCTAATACTAATCCTGAAGGTAGATGTAGAGGTAGCGTGCTGACTGCGATCACATCGACTTTGGAACCATTTCCCACGCGCATCGTCACCTCGTCATTAGCCAATCTTCGCTTAATCCATAGTCCCTGTTTCGAGTTGCAAATATTAGCAACAGAACCAGTATCAAATACCCAGGTGCTACTGCGAGCATTAGTGAGGTACACATCAATAACATGTATATCACATATACCTTTGTTCGCCTTGCCATCCTTCTTATCCGCCAAATTCTTGGGGCAGTTCCGCTTCCAGTGACCAGTCTGCTTGCAGTAGAAGCACTCAGTTTCAGGCTTAGGTCCAGGTTTGGGTTTCTTCTCTTGAGTAGCAACTTGCTTGCTGTTCTTTTTGAAGTTCCCCTTCTTCTTCCCTTTGCCCTTTTTCTTGAAACTAGTGGTCTTGTTGACCATCAACACTTGATGCTCCTTCTTGATTTCTACCTCCGCAGCTTTCAGCATTGCAAAGAGCTCGGGAATAGTCTTATTCATCCCTTGCATATTATAGTTCATCACGAAGCTCTTGTAGCTTGGTGGCAGTGATTGGAGAATTCTGTCAATGACGCAATCATCTGGAAGATTAACTCCCAATTGAATCAAGTGATTATTATACCCAGACATTTTGAGTATATGCTCACTGACAGAACTGTTCTCCTCCATCTTGCAGCTATAGAACTTATTGGAGACTTCATATCTCTCAATCCGGGCATTTGCTTGAAATATTAACTTCAACTCCTGGAACATCTCATATGCTCCATGATGTTCAAAACGTCGTTGAAGTCTCGATTCTAGCCGTAAAGCATGGCACACTGAACTATCGAGTAGTCATCAGCTTTGCTCTGCCAGACGTTCATAACATCTGGTGTTGCTCCTGCAGCAGGCCTGGCACCCAGCGGTGCTTCCAGGACGTAATTCTTCTATGCAGAAATGAGGATAATCCTCAAGTTACGGACCCAGTCTGTGTAATTGCTACCATCATCTTTCAACTTTGCTTTCTCAAGGAACGCATTAAAATTCAACGGAACAACAACACGGGCCATCTATCTACAATCAAACATAAACAAGCAAGATACTATTAGGTACTAAGTTTCATGATAAATTTAGGTTCAATTAATCATATTACTTAAAGAACTCCCACTTAGGTAGACATCCCTCTAATCCTCTAAGTGATTACGTGATCCAAATCAACTAAACCATGTCCGATCATCACGTGAGATGTTGTAGTTTCATTGGTGAACATCACTATGTTGATCATATCTACTATATGATTCACGCTCAACCTTTCGGTCTCCTTGTTCCGGGGCCATGCTTGGCTCGTCAAGTATAACCTGAGTATTCCGCATGTGCAACTGTTTTGCACCTGTTGTATTTGAACGTAGAGCCTATCACACCCGATCATCACGTGGTGTCTCAGCACGAAGAACTTTCGAAACGGTGCATACTCAGGGAGAACACTTCTTGATAATTAGTGAGAGATCATCTTATAATGCTACCGTCAATCAAAGCAAGATAAGATGTATAAAAGATAAACATCACATGCAATCAATATAAGTGATATGATATGGCCATCATCATCTTGTGCTTGTGATCTCCATCTTCGAAGTGTTGGAAATATGCCCTAGAGGCAATAATAAATTGGTTATCATTATATTTCCTTGTTCATGATAATCGTTTATTATCCATGCTACAATTGTATTGATAGGAAACTCAGATACATGTGTGGATACATAGACAACACCATGTCCCTAGTAAGCCTCTAGTTGACTAGCTCGTTGATCAATAGATGGTTATGGTTTCCTGACCATGGACATTAGATGTCGTTGATAACGGGATCACATCATTAGGAGAATGATGTGATGGACAAGACCCAATCCTAAGCCTAGCACAAGATCGTGTAGTTCGTATGCTAAAGCTTTTCTGATGTCAAGTATCATTTCCTTAGACCATGAGATTGTGCAACTCCCGGATACCGTAGGAATGCTTTGGGTGTGCCAAACGTCACAACGTAACTGGGTGGCTATAAAGGCACACTACAGGTATCTCCGAAAGTGTCTGTTGGGTTGGCACGAATCGAGACTGGGATTTGTCACTCCATGTGACGGAGAGGTATCTCTGGGCCCACTCGGTAGGACATCATCATAATGTGCACAATGTGATCAAGGAGTTGATCACGGGATGATGTGTTACGGAACGAGTAAAGAGACTTGCCGGTAACGAGATTGAACAAGGTATCGGGATACCGACGATCGAATCTTGGGCAAGTATCATACCGCTAGACAAAGGGAATTGTGTACGGGATTGATTAAGTCTTTGACATCGTGGTTCATCCGATGAGATCATTGTGGAACATGTGGGAGCCAACATGGGTATCCAGATCCCGCTGTTGGTTATTGACCGGAGAGGTGTCTCGGTCATGTCTGCATGTTTCCCGAACTCGTAGGGTCTACACACTTAAGGTTCGATGACGCTAGGGTTATAGGGAATAGATATACGTGGTTACCGAATGTTGGTCGGCGTCCCGGATGAGATCCCGGACGTCACGAGGAGTTCCAGAGGTAAAGATTTATATATGGGAAGTCCTGTTTTGGTCGCCGGAAAAGTTTCGGGGTTTATCGGTAACGTACCGGGACCATCGGGAGGGTCCCGGGGGTCCACCAAGTGGGGCCACAAGCCCCGGAGGGCTGCATGGGCCAAGTGTGGGAGGGGACCAGCCCCAGGTGGGCTGGTGCGCCCCCCACAAGGGCCCAAGGCGCCTAAGGGGAGGAGGGGGGGGGCAAAACCTAAGGGCAGATGGGCCTTAGGGCCCATGCCTGGTGCGCCTCCCTCTCCTCCTCCACCTGGCCGCCACCCAGATGGGATCTGGGGGCTGCCGCCACCCCTAGGGAGGGAACCCTAGGTGGGGGAGCAGCCCCTCCCCTCCCCTTATATATACTTGAGGTTTGGGCTGCCCAAGAGACACGAGTTCCTCTCCTTCTTGGCGCAGCCCTACCCCTCTCCCTCCTCGTCTCTTGTGGTGCTTGGCGAAGCCCTGTTGGAGTACCACGCTCCTCCACCACCACCACGCCGTTGTGCTGCTGCTGGATGGAGTCTTCCTCAACCTCTCCCTCTCTCCTTGCTGGATCAAGGCATGGGAGACGTCACCGGGCTGTACGTGTGTTGAATGCGGAGGTGCCATCCGTTCGGCACTAGGATCTCCGGTGATTTAGATCACGACGAGTACGACTCCATCAACCCCGTTCACTTGAACGCTTCTGCTTCGTGATCTACAAGGGTATGTAGATGCACTCCTCTCTCTCGTTGCTAGATGACTCGATAGATTGATCTTGGTGATGCGTAGAAAATTTTAAAATTCAGCTACGTTCCCCAACACGAAGCACCATCGTGATCACCATCGTCACCGGCGCGACACCTTGATCTCCATCTTAGCATCGTTGTCGTCTCGCCAATCTTATGCTTCCACGACTATCGCTACCGCTTAGTGATAAAGTAAAGCATTACAGCGCGATTGCATTGCATACAATAAAGCGACAACCATATGGCTCCTGCCGGTTGCCGATAACTCGGTTACAAAACATGATCATCTCATACAATAAAATTTAGCATCATGTCTTGACCATATCACATCACAACATGCCCTGCAAAAACAAGTTAGACGTCCTCTACTTTGTTGTTGCAAGTTTTACATGGCTGCTACGGGCTTAAGCAAGAACCAACCTTACCTACGCATCAAAACCACAACGATAGTTTGTCAAGTTGGTGCTGTTTTAACCTTCGCAAGGACCGGGCATAGCCACACTCGGTTCAACTAAAGTTGGAGAAACTGTCACCCGCTAGCCACCTTTCTGCAAAGCACGTCAGGAGAACCGGTGTCGCGTAAGCGTACGCGTAATGTCAGTCCGGGCCGCTTCGTCCAACAATACTGCCGAACCAAAGTATGACATGCTGGTAAGCAGTATGACTTATATCGCCCACACCTCACTGGTGTTCTACTCGTGCATATAACATCATCACATAAAACCTAGGCTTGGATGCCACTGTTGGGGAACGTAGTAATTTCAAAAAAATTCCTACGCACACGCAAGATCATGGTGATGCATAGCAATGAGAGGGGAGAGTGTGATCTACGTACCCTTGTAGACCGACAGCGGAAGCGTTAGCACAACGCGGTTGATGTAGTCGTACGTCTTCACGGCCTGACCGATCAAGCACCGAAACTACGGCACCTCCGAGTTCTAGCACACGTTCAGCTCGATGACGATCCCCAGACTCCGATCCAGCAAAGTGTCGGGGAAGAGTTCCGTCAGCACGACGGCGTGGTGATGATCTTGATGTACTACCGTCGCAGGGCTTCGCCTAAGCACCGCTACAATATTATCGAGGATTATGGTGGAAGGGGGCACCGCACACGGCTAAGAATATGATCACGTGGATCAACTTGTGTGTCTAGGGGTGCCCCCTGCCCCCGTATATAAAGGAGCAGGGGAAGGTGCGGCCGGCCAGGAGGAGGGCGCGCCAGGAGGAGTCCTACTCCCACCGGGAGTAGGATCCCCCCTTTCCTAGTTGGAATAGGATTCGGGAGGGGAAAAGAGGAGAGAGAGAAGGAAGGGGGGGCGCCGCCCCCCTCTCCTTGTCCTATTCGGACTAGGGGGAAGGGGCGCGCGGCCCAGCCCTGGGCACCTCTCCTCTCTTCTACTAAAGCCCACTAAGGCCCATATACCTCCCGGGGGGTTCCGGTAACCTCCCGGTACTCCGGTAAAATCCCGATTTCACCCGGAACACTTCTGATATCCAAATATAGGCTTCCAATATATCAATCTTTATGTCTCGACCATTTTGAGACTCCTCGTCATGTCTGTGATCACATCCGGTGCTCCGAACAAACTCCGGTACATCAAAATGCATAAACTCATAATATAACTGTCATCAAAACCTTAAGCGTGCGGACCCTACGGGTTTGAGAACAATGTAGACATGACCGAGACACGTCTCCGGTCAATAACCAATAGCAGAACCTGGATGCTCGTATTGGTTCCCACATATTCTACGAAGATCTTTATCGGTCAGACCGCATAACAACATACGTTGTTCATTTTGTCATCGGTATGTTACTTGCCCGAGATTTGATCGTCGGTATCTCAATACCTAGTTCAATCTCATTACCGGCAAGTCTCTTTACTCGTTTCGTAATACATCATCTTGCAACTAACTCATTAGTTGTAATGCTTGCAAGGCTTATGTGATGTGCATTACCGAGAGGGCCCAGAGATACCTCTCCGACTATCGGAGTGACAAATCCTAATCTCGAAATACGCCAACCCAACATGTACCTTTGGAGACACCTGTAGAGCTCTTTTATAATCACCCAGTTACGTTGTGACGTTTGGTAGCACACAAAGTCACTAGTAGAAAAAGGGTCAAACATGAAGCACATTAGTGCCGGTTTGTATTTGAGCCGGCACTAATGTATACATTAGTGCGGGTTCCAACGGCTAGCCGGGCCGCTTTCATTAGTACCGGTTCGTGGCGAACCTTTAGCACCGGTTCGTGCCACGAACCGGTACTAATGAGAGTGGTGGCAGGATGTTGTCAGACAGGTGCCCCTCCAGCCCCTTTAGTACCGGTTCTTGGCACGAACCGGTACTAAAGGTCGTCCTACATAGACCCTTCGTCCACCCGAGCTCACTCTGTTCTTCCCCTTTCCCCTCTTCTCTCTGTTCTTCCCCTCTTCCTCTCGAGCTCATCACACATTTTGCCCAAAATTTGTCAAGATTTGAAGGCCCCCATCCATTCAAATGATCACAAAGGTTAGCAACTTTGTCCTTTCATCTCTCATTGCTAGATTAGCTCTTGCAATGCTTTATATAGTGATTAATTTGTGAGTTTAGTAATTTGGGAGGATATATATATATATATGTGCTAGTATTTGATTTATATGCAATTTGAGGTCAAAAATAACACTTAGTTTGCATATGTAGGTGTGGTTTACTTAGTGCCTTCTAAATATCCATCGTAGCCACCGTCGATCGCCCACACCATCCCGTCGCTGGCACCACCTTGTGGTGAGCCTCTAGTTCATGAAATTTTATATAAAAATTGATGTTTGTGTGATTTGGATATATAGTTACTCGTATAATTATCTTACCCGTACGTTGTTTGTTATACATATAGTGCCATGGTTTTGATATCCGTCCCCGTCGGCCCTAGTCCCTGTTATGATTCGGATGTGGTATGTATATTCTCTTTTAAAACTAGTTGCATTTCGTGTTTATGACAAATTATGCCCATCAAGTTGACATAGAAATTTTTTCTAGGAGGTATGTGAATCAGAAATTCCAACCGACCCTATTGCCGAGAGGTTAAATTTAGTTGAAAGAGAAAACGAGTACTTGAATGTCGTCGATGATCACAAGATGAAGATGGAGAAAATGCGCTTGAAGATTAGAAAGATTAGAAAATACGCCATCGATAGTGAGGCTTGGTATCATTATGCTGTTGGATCCATTGTTACCTTAGTTGTGATCTTGATCGTATTTGTTGTTGCATTTAAATGCTTTAGCTAGAGAGTTATTTGTTTGTTGCATTTAAGTGTTGTATGAACTTGTATTAATTTGGTCTATTCGGTGTTGTGTAATGAAGATGAGCCGGCAATGGATGTACGATGACCGATGCTCTCCCCAGTTCGTTGAGGGCGTGCATACTTTTCTGCTTGCGGCTGAGGCAAACAAGCGGGCGGATGGTTTTATGCCTTGTCCATGTGCTCGCTGTAAGAATGGTCACAATTACTCTACGTCGAGAACCATTCACGTCCACCTGTTTAAGTCCGGTTTCATGCCCCATTATAATGTTTGGACCAAGCACGGAGAAATAGGGGTTATGATGGAAGACAATGAAGAAGAAGAGGACGACGACAGCTATCCTGGCCATGGGTTCCCTGAATATGATGATACAACAATGGGGGAAGAAGCTGAGCCGGTAATGCGGGAAGAAGCTGAGCCGGCAATGCGGGAAGAAGCTGAAGAAGAGGCATCAGATGAGCCCGTTGATGATCTAGGTCGGGCCATTGCCGATGCAAAGAGAAACTGCGCAAGTGATTTGGAGAAGAAGTTGCAGCGCATGTTAGAGGATCACAAAAAATTGTTGTACCCGAATTGCATAGGTGACAAGAAAAAGTTGGGCACCACACTGGAATTGCTGCAATGGAAGGCAGAGAATGGTGTATCTGACAAGGGATTTGGAAAGTTGCTGGTAATGATAAAGGATATGCTTCCAAAGGACAACGAATTGCCCGAGAGTACATACGAAGCAAAGAAGGTTGCCTGCCCTCTAGGGTTAGAGGTGTAGAAGATACATGCATGCCGTAATGATTGCATCCTCTACCGCGGTGAGTACAAGGATTTGAATGCTTTCCCGGTATGTGGTGCATTGCGCTATAAGATCAGCCGCGATGACCCTGGTGATGTCGAGGGCCGGCGCCCCAGGAAGAAGATTCCTGCCAAGGTGATGTGGTATGCTCCTATAATACCACGGTTGAAACGCTTGTTTCAAAACAAAGAGCATGCCAAGGCGATGCGATGGCACATCGAAGACCGTAAGAAAGACGGAAAGTTGAGAGTACCCGCTGACGGGTCGCAGTGGAGAAAAATCGAAAGAAAGTACAGGAAGGAGTTTGCAGATGACGCAAGGAGCGTATGGTTTGGTCTAAGCGCAGATGGCATTAATCCTTTTGGGGAGCAGAGCAGCAACCATAGCACCTGGCCTGTGACTCTATGTTTGTATAACCTTCCTCCTTGGTTGTGCATGAAGCGGAAGTTCATTATGATGCCAGTGCTCATCCAAGGCCCTAAGCAACCCGGCAACGACATTGATGTGTACCTAAGGCCATTAGTTGAAGAACTCTTACAACTGTGGAATGGAACAGGTGTACGTGCGTGGGATGAGCACATGGGGGAAGAATTTGACCTAAAGGCGTTGCTGTTCGTGACCATCAATGATTGGCCTGCTCTCAGTAACCTTTCAGGACAGACAAACAAGGGATACCGTGCATGCACGCACTGTTTGGACGATGCCGACAGTATATATTTGGCTAATAAGAATGTGTACCTAGGACATCGTCGATTTCTTCCGAGCAGGCATCCCGTAAGAAAGAAAGGCAAGCATTTCAAAGGTGAGGCGGATCACCGGACGAAGCCTCGCCACCGTACTGGTGCTGATGTACATGATATGGTCAAGGATTTGAAGGTGGTCTTTGGAAAGGGTCCTGGTGGACAACCTGTTCCGAATGACGCTGACGGACGCGCACCCATGTGGAAGAAGAAATCTATATTTTGGGACCTGCCCTATTGGAAAGACATCGAGGTCCGCTCCGCAATCGACGTGATGCACGTGACGAAGAATCTTTGTGTGACCCTGCTTGGCTTCTTGGGCGTGTATGGGAAGACAAAAGATACACCTGAGGCACAGGAGCAGCAACGTATGCACGGAAAAGACGGCATACATCAGGGTCATGCAAGCTACGCTCTTACCAAAGAAGAGAAGGAAATCTTCTTTGAATGCCTGCTCAGTATTAAGGTACCGTCTGGCTTCTCGTCGAATATAAAGGGAATAATAAACATGGCAGAGAAAAAGTTCCAGAACCTAAAGTCTCATGATTGCCACGTGATTATGACACAACTGCTTCCGATTGCATTGAGGGGGCTTCTACCGGAAAACGTTCGATTAGCCATTGTGAAGCTATGTGCATTTCTCAATGCAATCTCTCAGAAGGTAATCGATCCAGAAATCATACCAAGGTTACAGAATGATTTGGTGCAATGTCTTGTCAGTTTCGAGTTGGTGTTCCCACCATCCTTCTTCAACATCATGACGCACGTCCTAGTTCACCTATGCGAAGAGATTAACGTTTTGGGTCCTGTATTTCTACACAATATGTTCTCCTTTGGGAGGTTCATGGGAGTCTTAAAGAAATATGTTCATAACCGTGCTAGGCCAGAAGGAAGCATCTCCAAGGGCCGTCAAAATGAGGAGGTCATTGAGTTTTGTATTGACTTTATTCCTGACCTTAAGCCGATTGGTGTTCCTGAATCGCAGCATAAGGGCAGACTGGATGGAAAAGGCACGCTAGGAGGGGAACAAATAATATGTATGGACGGACATTCTCTCACTGAAGCACACTACACAGTTCTACAGAATTCCGCCTTGGTGGCTCCGTATATGGATGAACACAAGAATTTGCTACGCTCCAAACACCCGGAGCGGTCTGATGACTGGATTACACGTGAACAAACCAGGAGTTTTGCCAGCTGGTTGCAAGCACGTACCATGCATGACACCTCTATTGAAGATGACCTGTACTTGTTGTCCTAGTTACCATCTTCGAATATAATGACTTTCAAAGGGTACGAGATAAATGGTAATACATTTTACACGATCGCCCAAGATAAGAAGAGCACCAACCAAAACAGTGGTGTCCGCTTTGATGCAGAAACCAAGACGGGAAAAGAAACATATTATGGTTATATACAGGACATATGGGAACTTGACTATCGACGTGGTTTGAAGGTCCCTTTGTTTCGGTGCAAATGGGTCAATATGACACGAGGCGGGGTAACGGAAGACCCGCAGTACGAAATGACAACAGTGGATCTCAACAATCTTGCGTATGCAGACGAACCATTCGTCCTAGCCAATGATGTGGCACAGGGTTTCTATGTGAAGGACATGTCTACCAAGCCAAGAAAAAGAAAATACAAGGAAGCGAATGCATCGTATGATGAGCCAAAGTGGCACATAGTTCTTTCTGGGAAGAGAAACATCGTGGGAGCGGATGACAAGACAGACAAGTCAGAAGATTATGAAAAGTTTGATGAAATTGCTCCATTCACAGTGAAAATTGACCCGAGCATCCCGTTAAATGATGAAGATTTTCCATGGCTACGACGCAAAAGGACACACGCGAAGAAAAAGGTTCACACCCAAAGATCTGGGATGTGATCGTCTTAACTATCATCACTTTCTTCTGTGTTTCACACCCAGGAGGGAATCTCTGTAATAGTTAGGGTAGCTAGTTATGTGTTTTGGCATTTGAAACGCGAAGAAATTTTATGTGCAAGCAAATTCTTTCATGCATTTACTGATTTTTTCAGCTAAATGACCCTAAAATTGAAAAGCATTTCAAATGAACTCAGAAAAGGATGAAAGTTTCCATGGTATCATAATTTCATCCACATAGCATGTGCAAAAAAGTAGAGAGGGTTACCGCAAAAACTGGATGCACTTCGTGTACAAAATGGACAATCTGTTTCGAAGTATCAGGGTTTCAGACGAAAACTCATCCGTTACAAAGGCATTTCATTTTTTAAATAACCTAAGCATTACCAAATTGAATATAATGATAAAACACACTAATATTAAACATAAGAAAAAAGAATCACTGAAAATTCTATTTCAAAGTTAAGTTATTCACAAAAATAAATAAAGAAAAAAAATAAGAAAAAAAAGCCCACCTACTGGGCCACAGTGGCCTGCATACGACTAGAAACCCAAATTCAAGTTGGGCCAGGATGCAGGCCCGCTAGCCCAGTAGGCCCAACAGGGCATCGCAGAAGAGGTAGGCCCAGTAGGCCTGCTTAAGAGAGGAGCTCGAGACAGCAGCGACGGCGGGACTTATAAGCAGGTGCGAGTGCCCCTCGGCTAGCGAGGTGGGACTAAACTTTTGTGCCCCTCGCCTGGCAGCGCACACCCTTTAGTACCGGGTCGTGGCCCCAACCGGTACTAAAGGGGGGGGGGGGCTTTAGTACCGGTTGGAGCCACCAACCGGTACTAAAGGGGGTCGCTTCCCGCCGCTTGGGCTAGCCAAAACAGACCTTTAGTACCGGTTGGTGGCTCCAACCGGTACTAAAGGTGGGTTCTATATAAAAAAACACTTCAAAATTTCGTCAGTTTCTCATCTCTCCGTCTGCTTCTTCTCCTCTGCACC
>NC_041390.1:31141523-31146929 GCF_002162155.2 Triticum dicoccoides | reverse complement strand
CCGTCCCCGTCGTCGCCGCCCCGTCGTCGTCGCGCCCGTCGCCGTCCCCGTCGCCGCGCGCCCCCCGTCGCCTCTCGCCTCGCTGGCCGGTGAGCGCGCACACACACACATACATTTTTAGTTATAGTTAGAAATGTTAGAATTGTTAGAAATGTTAGAATTGTTAGAATTTTTTCTGTTTTTTAGTTATAGAAATAGTTATAAAAAAGTTAGAATTGTTAGAAATTTATCTGTTTTTTAGTTATAGAAATAGTTATAAAAAAGTTAGAATTGTTAGAAATTTCTGTTTTTTAGTTATAGAAATAGTTATAAAAAAGTTAGAAATTTTTCTTTTTTTTAGTTATAGAAATATTAGAAATGTTAGTTATATATAGCATTGTTAGAAATGTTATAGAAATGTTAGAAATTTTAGTTATCAAAATGCAATCATTAAAAAATGTTATTTTTTGCGGGCATCTAGCTAGTATTTGTTGTCGACGATGCCCGGCCCGCATCCTCGCCGTCGACACGTCCGCGACGATGTCCAGCTGACCCATGTGCGGGACTGGGCTCCGCCGGGCTGGCACTGGGAGGTGCTGCCTGGAGGGGCGCGCCGTTTGATGAGGAACCCGGCCCCGGGTCCTGTCGTTGACCCTGATCTCGTTTGGTGGCGTTCGCGTCGGCCAGTTTCGGTGCGGAGGGAGCCGGCCCCGCTGGAGGTGGTACGTCGTCGTGTCAGGGAGGAGGACGAGCACGTCCATCGCTACATGGTTGCGTTAGAGGGCGGCAGGTTCTCCAATACCTGGCAGTTTCTTCAGGGATCTCACTTCAGCTATGATCCTGTGAGGGTTCCTTCTCTTTGGGTGTCCTCCGCCCACGCCGCAGGAACCGCGAGTGTCCTAGATTCTTCTGTAGTATTCGATCTTTAATTAGCTACCTAGCCAGTGATGTACTATTCAATATTATATATTATTCGAGACGATGTATTCGAGATTAAATCTATTATTCAAGACGATGTATTCGAGATTATATCTATTATTCGAGACGATGTATTCGAGATTATATCTATTATTCGAGATTATACTAAATTGTTTTATATTTCTTTTGGCATAGTTAAATAAAAGCTATGGCGGACAATACCGACAGAGAGAGAGAACAGACCATGTTCGATATCATACACGGGCCAGATGATGATCAGAATGAAGAAGATTTTGACGGCTCCGAATTTCTAAACAACACCGGAGAGGGTGATATGATATTCGATCGCGACGACCGAGAAGATGAAGTCATGAACTACGACGAAGAACATGTTGATCCTGAAACAAAAAACACCGGCGAGGTATATATATTTATATAAGCAGGAATCTGGTGATCATCGCATGTTTTAAATGAGTTGAAGATATATTAACGAATCGATCTTTCTTCTTTCAGCCATCCGGATCGAGCAAATCTTCAGGCAAAAGGACGAAACGAGGCCCGAACAAAAAGTTGAAGGAGGGCGTAAAGTACAATATCGAGGCATTCAAACCTAATGGCGAACCATTAGCGCCTAAGAAGATTGCGAACAAGTTCGTTCGTCAGTGCGGAGTTCTTGTGAAGGACCAACTCCGGATCTCCCTTCAAGAATGGAGAAAGCAAGCAAAGCCACGTCCAAATGTTACTTTTGTCGACGAGAATAAAAAAAACTGCTTTGGGATACTCTCATGGAACATTTCACCCTACCAGATAATTTCACACAAGCAGATGTGCGGAAAGTCAAGGACGCTACTTTTAGGAAGATGGCGGTTGCATTCAAGAACCACAAGAGAACGACGTGGGAGAAGTACGTCAAGGGAGGAAGGAAGACTCCAGTATTCGAGGGGATACTAGAGAATCAAAGTGCTCATTGGGACGATTTCGTGAAATTCAAGGATTCAGAATTAGCTAAGGAACGGTCGAGAATAAACAAGAAGAATGCCGAAAAAAGGATAAGTTCCATAAGCTGGGGCCAGGTGGCTACGCGGTGGCAATGCCTAAGTGGGATAAGTCTGAGAAAGAGATGGAGGATGCAAGTGTCACTCCGATTACTAAGAGCTAGCCCCCCAGGTGCAGGACTTGGTTCTATGCGCATGGGGGGGAGTTGGACCCGAAGACAGGCAATGTTTCGACGAAGGCATGTCTGAACGGAGCCGACGATGCGCTACTTGTTGCAATAGAAGAGGCTCGATCGGGGGTGTTCCAGCCCAACAGAGAGAATGACGAGCTTACGCGTGCCCTGGGAAATCCTGAACACCCGGGAAGAACACGAGGCAAGGGCGCTATTCCGTGGTATGAGGGGTTTTCGGACTGGAACGCCGACTACAGAACCCGTGCGAGAAAGAAGATTGCGGAGGAGAAGAAGAGGAAGATGGAGGAGGAGCAGAGGAAGCTCGACTATGAACGCCTTCAAGGCCAAGAAGCAAGTCAAGCGGAATTGGCAGCTAAATTCCAGCGGCAGCAGGAGCAGATCGACTCACTTAGCCAGCAAAGGGGGTCTCAGCAGCTGCAGTAGCTAGCGGATGATCCAGCATTGGATACCACCGCCCCATCCATGCCGAGAAGCAGCGTGGGTTCCGCCTCGGGCGACGCAGTAGTGCTGGATAGATACCCCGTGGATGACATCACGGAGAACACTAACTGCGAGCTACACTTCAAAATGAAGAACATATCCATGAAGGTGGCGGACGCCATTGCTTTTTCAAATTCCCCCGAGGCAACCTTCCATTGCAACCCGATTCCAGCGGGCTATGCTCGTGTCTTGGTTGATGAGGTGGTGGACCAATATTCGGGGCTAGAGCTTGACATTCCTGGAGGTGACGAGGAGCACACACTCGGAGATGCCAAACATCGTATCATCCTATGGAGAAAGGATTGCATCATTTTTTGAAGGCCACCGACACCGCGTCACCCGACTCCTCGTCGAAGTCCGCCACCGAGTTAGTAGACTCCCGCTCCTCCAAGTCCACCAACGCGTGAGGCCACTCCTCCTCCTCCAAGTCCGGCAAAGTGTCAGGCCACTCCTCCTCCAAGTCCGACACAGCGTCAGACGTCCACTCCTCCTCCAAGTCCGGCACAACCTCAGGCCACTCCTCCTCCAAGTCCGGCACAGCTTCAGGCCACTCCTCCTCGTCCAACTCAGCCCCGTCAGCCGTCTCCGCCGCCTCAGCAATCGCAGAAGAGACACCCCGCAGCTATGGTGCATAGCGGTACCAGTCGAGGTCATAGTACAGGAAGTACAGGCGGAGGCAAGCGATATAAATATGGTCCAAACCTCACTACTCCTCTTCCTGTGAGGGCTTACGACAGGACCGAGGAGCAAACCAATGCCATAGTGCGGGCAGAAGTCGACGCCCATTTTGGACCGAAACCGCCACCGCCGCCAAGGGAGAAAGTGCCTGTGGAAGTAGTTGACCACTTCATTCGTATGGCTCAACCACCAGCTCCTAAGCCTGTTGACACAGACTATGAGCGCCACATCAGGAAGTTACATCGACAACGTCTACAGAAGGAGGCGAGCTCGAGCTCGAGCAAACAACAAGCAGCTGTCAAAAATGCGGGAAAACCGTTGCCCAGCTGGGAGAACAGGCGGCGCAATCGACCCCCCCGCTTGTTGTGCCGCCAACAACACGTGGCAGTACGCGCACCCAATATTATTGTGGCCAAACAGTTTACGTTCCCGAGGTGGGCGATGTGGTAATAACCCAGGAGCATATAATGCAGGCTGAAGAACTCAAGATCACTGTTGGACAACTCCTCGAGATCGAGGACATGCCTGTGATTACAGAGGAGGAAATAAAATGGAAATATGTCCGGGGCCAACCTTTGGTCGAGCCAGAAGATGTCAAGAAGCTCCCAACGAGAATGTATAAATTGCATCAATGGTACATGGACATTATCAAGAGATCCGATCGAGAGTCCCTCATGGTGTATGTCAAGAAGGATCATTATTACCATGAGAAAGCTGTGGCCGTTGAGTATTCTGAACTGTTTCAGTTATACAATCAAGACGCACTCGACAAATCTATCGTCAGTTGCTATTGTCTGTAAGTGATTTCTTTCTGTAATTTAAGTCTCAAGCTAATTGTAGTGATCCTTTTAATCAATCATTACCTGTAATTATCCTCACTATATTCTTTTCTGTGGTATTATGCAGAATGAAGATGTATGAAATGAGAAAAGGTGGACGCTATGGCATTGGGTTCATTGATCCAAACACCGTTAATGAATACACATGGAAAATGAACAAGTATTATGAAAAGCAGGTAGAGGACAGCATGCTAGAGTTCTTGAAGCGCCTCAAATACAATGAAGATATACTACTTCCTTACAACTTTCAGTGAGTCACACTTTCTTGTACTACAAATTCTCTGTTTTTGCCTACTAGCTAGCTACATGTTTTTGCTTACATATGCCCGCTTAATTAAGACATGCAAACGTGTGTGCATGCAGATTTCACTGGATCTTGTGTATCATTAAAGTTGACGCCGGAACAGTTGAAATACTGGACTCGCTACTCAAAGCAAATAGTGACTACAACATCTTGTATGGGATAGTCAACAGGTAATTTCAATCATTATTAACTATATATCTCGGCATATTTAGTTCGTCATTTCATGATATGAACTATTTAATAACCCCTTTATTCATTTTCTTTGTCGGCGGGCAGGGCTTGGGCAAGGTTCATCAGCGTCACGGAAGGCAAATGGAAACCACAGCTGAAATGGTTTCGATCCAAGGTAAGTAATTAAGTACTACTAGCTAGCTAGCTAGCTGCCATCTTTTTAATTATCATGCTTGATTAATTATTATCTGATCAAATTAAATTCCATTCTCATAATAAAGGCCCTGAAGCAGCCGTAGGGGACTGATCTGTGTGCATTCTGCGTTTGCGAGAACATTCGCATGATGGCATCCGAAAGGAGCAGATCTCAAAGACAGGAATGGGTACGCTTGTCAGAACACTATTCACAATTTTTACACCATTATCGATATCTAGTCACACAACTAATACACATGCATATTGATCTCCTTCTTAACAGTTCAAAGAGGTGCGAGACAAGCACCTAGAAACGAAGCGCGTAGAAGCACTTCAAGAGGAAATAGCGGGATTTTTGCTCGACCAGGTCATAAATCCGAAGGGAGAATACTATTACCCGCTATCGCCCCCATCGAACAGGTCATGAACCACTTCCAATTGTCATCGTGCTCCGAAGGCACCAATTAGGCTAATGCCACTGGCTCCGAAGGCAACATGCATATGTAGGAGAAATTGTATATAGCTATACATGTGTGTATGTGTAAATTAATATGGTGGTTTGTGAGACATTGATGATATATATATGATTGGTTCTACTAGAAATTCTATTTATATATATATATATATATATATATATATATATATATATATAT
>NC_041390.1:31135693-31141224 GCF_002162155.2 Triticum dicoccoides | reverse complement strand
AAAAAGAATTAAAATGGAAAGCACAAAATTAAATGAAAAAGAAATCATAAAACCAAAAACCCCCCAAACATTTTAGTACCGGTTGGTGTTACCAACCGGTACTAAAGGGCTCCCGACCCCCGGAGCTGGCTCGTGCCACGTGGTTGCCCTTTAGCACCAGTTCGTGCTGAACCGGTACTAAGGGGGGGGGGGGGCTTTAGTGCCGAAATGTTAGTGCCGGTTTCAAAACCGGCACTAAAGGGCCTTACGAACCGGTGCTATTGCCCGGTTCTGCACTAGTGAGTGTTCCTCCGGCAAACGAGAGTTGCATAATCTCATAGTCATAGAAACATGTATAAGTCATAAAGAAAGCAATAGCAATGCATTAAACGATCGGGTGCTAAGCTAATGGAATGGGTCATGTCAATCACATCATTCTCTTAATGATGTGATCCCATTAATCAAATGACAACACATGTCTATGGTTAGGAAACATAACCATCTTCGATTAATGAGCTAGTCAAGTAGAGGCATACTAGTGACGTTTGGTTTGTCTATGTATTTACACGTATTATGTTTCCGGATAATACAATTCTAGCATGAATAATAAACATTTATCATGATATAAGGAAATAAAATAATAACATTATTATTGCCTCTAGGGCATATTTCCTTCAGTACGTGCTCGGCTTCGGTGTCGGTGTTCCACGGGTAGGGTCTGATTGCTTTGTTTTTTTAGATCTAGGGGTGTATGTGTTATTTTTTTGTTAAGTCAATCTGGCCCCACTTGTAAGAAAGAGATTAAATGGGCGAAATCATCCGATCAGTGCTTTTTGCAATGACTTAACAATTTTTCTGGTGTTTTCTGCAACGGAATAATGAGTTGGTGATTTCCTGCAAATCTAGCCGCAAATGTGGTGGTTTCTTGCAATTGACTCCGGCGGAGAACTGACCGGACCGCGTCGGGGCGCTGGACTCGGGCGTGACGACTGCGTGCGTGCGCGTCGTGTACACGAGCCTGGGAGCGCGGGACGTGGGGTGCTGCACGGCGGAGGCCACAGCGGCGCGGTGTGACGGCCATGGCGCGACAGTCGACGAGGAGCCGGTGCCTTGTACGTCAAGATGGACGACGACGTCGTGATTTAGAGAGAGTATGTTAGAAAATAAACCACGAGTGTGTCATTGCGTGCGTCGTGGTGGTATGAGCCCCGGTCGTGTAGTTCATTGGCGTAGTTAGTAGCAGCCGTAGAGTATGTTTTAGAGCGCGTGGGTTGGCCTGGGCGAGCAAGACGCGAGCGCCAGAATAGGGGAGACGGGCTGCATTGTGCGCATGGTTAGCTAGTGGCCTAGATGGCCGGATAGTGCATGCGTGGGTTAGTTGGTTAGTGCGTGAGTGGCATAAAATCTGGGCAGGTTGTTGCTCCGGCTGACTGCGTGCGTGTGTGTGGCCGGATGCTACTTAAGCACTTGTACTCATGTTTGTTTGGTTTTGAGTCTAGACTCTAGAGAAATAAAAAGGCCAAGATACAGGTGTTCGTCGCCGTGGCGTTCATCGCCGGAATATCCTTTGTGTGCTTCACTGTCCTTCTTCTTCTGTCCGTGCGAGAGAGAGAGAGTGAGGGTGCAGCTAGAGGTGTCCTGGACTCCAACATACTCATCTTCCCTCGTGATGGGGACCAGGTTCTGGTGTGGGACCCTGTCACGGGCGACAAGCACCGCATTGCCGTTCCCTCATTGCTTGATATGGAGGAGACCCCAACAAAGGGGGCGGTGCTTCGCGCTGCCGGAGTCGATCGCCACTTCCAGGTTGTACTAGTAGCCATTGATGGTACACGAGCCATCACCTACTTTTACTCATCGGAGACCGGCATATATATGGAGCAATCTCTTAGAAGCACCGCTTCCATACAAGCCTTGGGATTCCCTCCTCTTATCGGAGACGGTGACCGGCCTATGGAGTTTCCTCGCCTCATCTCCAGTGTTCTTTACTAGTAGGCCAACTGCTATGATTGGGGGTTCCCTTTATTGGCTACTTTCCAATGACATACTTGAGTTTGATCTAGATAGGCAGAGGCTAGCTATGATATCTGTGAGAGAGGAGAGAGGACATGCGTGTCAAAAGCTACACCGACATCTCGATTATGGAGGCAGATGGTGGTGGGCTTGGTGTACTCACTCTCTCAGGCTTCCATGCCCAATTATGGAAGAGAGAGGCCAGTTCTGATGGTGCTGCTTCATGGATCATGGGAAGAACTTTTGAACTTGACAAGCTGATTTCCCTGGATTCAGAGAAGAAGATGGGGCGCGTATTGGTAGCAGGGTTTGCGGAGTACAATAATATGGTGCTCCTGTGTACACCTATTGGACTCTTCATTGTCCAGCTTCAGTCATTGGAATTCAAGAAACTCTCTGAAACCCGCGTCCCCTTGCACTATCATCCATTTGAAGGTGTTTACCCTGCAGGTAATGGCATGCCTTTACACTTCGGGTATGACAAAATGAAGTTAAATTTTTGAAAATTGGTTGACGGAATCCCGCTCACTTGTTTATTTTCCTGCTTCCTGATCTCTTCAACATATAGCATTTTTTTGTAGTGTTTCTATTCCAATGTTTACGTGTTGGTGTTTTATGTGATGCTTGTGATCTGATTCACATCTCGTACTGATAGCCAGTGTCTGTTTTATATGCATGTCACCAGTCCAGCTTCCATATCCAGGTGATGGATGTCATCAATGTGTTGTATTATCAAACAAATATATTGGAATGTTTTTGTAATATTATGATATTAACACCATTGAACTGTAGTGCAAGTCAGAGCTAGCAAACTTTCTTTAACAGTTTGTTATATGAATATCATATCATTAAATAATAAACACCAAGATTGGCAGATTCTTTCTGTAATGGTCGAGCTAAATTTCAAGTTGCCTGCATCTTGGCATATGCAAGAATTCTTATAAGGGCACATAATTTCAGTGCAGTTTTTCTCAAGATATGATAGCTAGCTTGAATAAGCTGAAATTTCAAGTAGGCAACTCAATAGGTACATTTGGAAGCTTAAAGCTAGCTCAGTTTCTTTTTATTCAATATTACTATCTCTGTTAATGTTGATAATAATCTGAAATCGATAATGAAGAATTTGTCCGAAATTTATGATTTTTTATTCGGTCGCTTTTAAGTTGCAAGTGAAAAGTCCGTTTGTGTGAGGGAGAACTAAAGAATTGAGTTCATTTCTTTTTTTAGGCTAAGTTTATTTGAAGTAATGGAATCTGAACATTCATGCATGATCCCTTTTTTGCTAGGATTTATTTGTATGATCCTTTTGCGGTTTTTCCTTTTCTGACTGGTTAATAGTCTGGGTGCGCATGCTCTTCGTTTTCTATGATATTCATTTTTACATATGATTTTCAGAATATTCTTTAAATTTTATAGTAGATGTGGTTTATTTATCTATTTCTCATTTTCTATCAAAACTGTCATTTTTTAAGGACGCCGACAACGCCCACATGTGTGGGCGTTAAGGGGACTGCCACATGTTTTGTGTCGTTTTTTAAGGGGACTGTCGTTTCCCTTCCTGGAGGCGCTGCCATGGCCTTTTTCCGAGCCCCTCTTCGAGCATCGGGGGAAACCCTAGGTCCGGCTTGTCGGATCGGATGGCGACGGCATCGTGACGTCGTTCCCCTTCTTGAAGGCGCTATCTTGCTCGCTCGCGGAGTCTCTGGTGTTGGAATTGGAGATGTTTGACATCGTGCTCATTTAGTCTGCTTCTCTAGTCTTAGGTTTGGTGGGTTTAGCTGTGTGTTTCTTCCTATTTGGGCTGAGCACCCCTTCTCTCTGCTCCGGGCACCATGCGCATGCCTCCTTGTGTATGTCATGTGTTGTATCTTCGGTTGTACTCATTCTCCTTCTACTTCCTATGTAAACTAATATAAAAGCGTTTAGATCACTAAAGTAGTGATCTAAACGTTCTTATATTAGTTTACGGAGGGAGTATCTATCAATAAAAAGATACGCAATCTTTATGTATTCGTGAAAAGAAAAACATGTTTTGTGTGGTGTCTAAGAGGGTCAGTCCTACGTGTGGGTAAAATAAATAATGCCCACACGCCTCTTTTTTTCCTCGCGGTCCCTCTCACACGTCTACGTGTGGGTAAAAAAGCTAACGCCCACACGCCCGTACGTCAGGCCTCCTACCTCATGGTCCCGCACGCCCCGCATGACAGTCACCACGCGCCCCGTAGTTGCCATGGTCCGGACCCTCTTCCATGTTCGTTTAACTGCAGTTGCCATGTCACTGAACTACAGTTGCCATGTCGGAGAACTACAGTTGCCATGGTTGCTCAACTGCAGTTGCCATCTCAGGTCAAGTGCCAGATGCCATTTTTGGACAACTGCAGTTGTTGCCATGTATGGTCTGGTTTACTATAGTTGACATGATTTGAAAAGTTTAGGGGTTGCCACCTACTAACACTAGGTAGTTGCCGTGTAGCGCTACAAAGAGACATGGCAAAATAACATGTTCGAGTAAAGAGAGAGTTGCCATCTGCTTACAAGCACACTAGGGCAGTTGCCATATACCGTGCAAAACACATGGCAACTGACATGTTCGGGTAAAAGAGAGAGTTGCCATCTGCTTACAAGCACACTAGGGTAGTTTCCATGTACCCTACAAAACACTTGGCAACTGGCAGCTTTGGGTGTGGGAGAGGAGACGGGGGTGTGGCGAACTGATAAATGCCCACACACCAGCCCCTGTGCGTGAGTGAAAACTGACGTGTAGGGAACTGCTAAATGCCCACACACCAGTCCCCCCGTGTGGTGAAAATGGACGTGAGGGTGACCGGATGAATGCCCACACACTAGCCCAGTCCTACGTGGCACCACAAACATGCCAAGATTCGTGCAACCACAAGCGGACGTGGATCCACGCGTGTGGGCAAGATGCAAACACCCACACATGTAGGCGTTAGCATTTCTATTTTTTAAACTACAGCTGTGAGTTTATCTAAATATGTATTTGAATTATCCTCTTATCTATTTGACTTTTTCTTGCAATGCCATTGGTTGTTTGACTTCTTATACTCACAGAGACATGGATTGGTGGTGGACATGATGCAGCTGATCTTCCACCCGATACATAAGATGAATCCTGTCAGATTATCATGATGTACTGGTTGAGCAGGTAAGCTTATGTTCTACATGATGTATGTTAGCTATTGGAACTGTTGCTTAAGAAAATGTACTGTTTTTCCTTTTACTCCCATGTCTGAAGTGCCAAGTTGCAAGAGAGGACTCTTAAGATGTTCTCTACACACCAATGCTTGCTTGGCAGGCTGTGTCTTGAATATTTGCTCCAAGTGCTGCTTCGTCATCCCTTCCTGCGCAGCTCTCTTGCTCATGCCTTCACCCACCTGCCCTTTGCTTTATTTGCTGATGTTTCACCAGCCCTCTCTACTGGATGTGTTCTTTCCCTTTCCCAATCGTTCCATCCAGCTGCCTTGTTTTTTACCCCCTCAGTACTCCCTCAGTTGCTTCTGGTAGTGTGAGTTCTCCCC